>NC_061513.1:196070789-196139515 GCF_022539505.1 Lolium rigidum
CCACTTTGTTGAATTTGCTCCCACTACAACTAATAAAATTGATTATGCTTTCGTGGAGAGTAATAATTTTATGCATGAGACTCATGATAAGAATGCTTTATGTGATAGTTACATTGTTGAGTTTGCTCATGATGCTACTGAAAATTATTATGAGAGAGGAAAATATGGTTGTAGAAATTTTCATGTTACTAAAACACCTCTCTATGTGCTGAAATTTTTGAAGCTACACTTGTTTTATCTTCCTATGATTGTTACTTTGATCTTCATGAACTTGTTTATTTACAAGATTCCTATGCATAGGAAGCATGTTAGGCTTAAATGTGTTTTGAATTTGCCTCTTGATGCTCTCTTTTGCTTCAAATACTATTTCTGGCGAGTGCATCATTAAAACTGCTGAGCCCATCTTAATGGCTAAAAAGAAAAGAACTTCTTGGGAGATAACCCATGTGTTATTTTGCTACAGTACTTTGTTTTTATTTTGTGTCTTGGAAGTTGTTTACTACTGTAGCAACCTCTCCTTATCTTAGTTTTGAGTTTTGTTGTGCCAAGTTAAGCCGTTGATAGAAAAGTAAGTACTAGATTTGGATTACTGCGCAGTTCCAGATTTCTTTGCTGTCACGAATCTGAGCCCACTGCCCTGCAGAAAGCTCAGAAAATTATGCCAATTTACGTGCATGATCCTCAGATATGTACGCAACTTTCATTCAATTTGAGCATTTTCATTTGAGCAAGTCTGGTGCCATTTTAAAATTCGTCAATACGAACTGTTCTGTTTTGACAGATTCTGCCTTTTATTTCGCATTGCCTCTTTCGCTATGTTGGATGAATTTCTTTGATCCACTAATGTCCAGTAGCATTATGCAATGTCCAGAAGTGTTAAGAATGATTGTGTCACCTCTGAATATGTCAATTTATATTGTGCACTAACCCTCTAATGAGTTGTTTCGAGTTTGGTGTGGAGGAAGTTTTCAAGGATCAAGAGAGGAGTATGATGCAACATGATCAAGGAGAGTGAAAGCTCTAAGCTTGGGGATGCACCCGGTGGTTCACCCCTGCATATATCAAGAAGACTCAAGCGTCTAAGCTTGGGGATGCCCAAGGCATCCCCTTCTTCATCAACAAATTATCGAGGTTCCTCCCTGAAACTACATTTTTATTCGGCCACATCTTATGTGCTTTTTCTTGGAGCGTCGGTTTGTTTTTGTTTTTGTTTTGTTTGAATAAAATGGATCCTAGCATTCACTTTATGGGAGAGATACACACTCCGCTGTAGCATATGGACAAATATGTCCTTGGTTTCTACTCATAGTATTCATGGCGAAGTTTCTCCTTCGTTAAATTGTTATATGGTTGGAATTGGAAAATGATACATGTAGTAATTGCTATAAATGTCTTGGGTAATGTGATACTTGGCAATTGTTGTGCTCATGTTTAAGCTCTTGCATCATATGCTTTGCACCCATTAATGAAGAAATACATAGAGCATGCTAAAATTTGGTTTGCATATTTGGTTTCTCTAAAGTCTAGATAATTTCTAGTATTGAGTTTGAACAACAAGGAAGACGGTGTAGAGTCTTATAATGTTTACAATATGTCTTTTATGTGAGTTTTGCTGCACCGGTTCATCCTTGTGTTTGTTTCAAATAAGCCTTGCTAGCCTAAACCTTGTATCGAGAGGGAATACTTCTCATGCATCCAAAATACTTGAGCCAACCACTATGCCATTTGTGTCCACCATACCTACCTACTACATGGTATTTTCCAGCCATTCCAAAGTAAATTGCTTGAGTGCTACCTTTAAAATTCCATCATTCACCTTTGCAATATATAGCTCATGGGACAAATAGCTTAAAAACTATTGTGGTATTGAATATGTAATTATGCACTTTATCTCTTATTAAGTTGCTTGTTGTGCGATAACCATGTTTGCTGGGGAACGCCATCAACTCATTGTTGAATTTCATGTGAGTTGCTATGCATGTTCGTCTTGTCCGAAGTAAGGGCGATCTACACTCGAGTTGAATGGTTTGAGCATGCATATTGTGAGAGAAGAACATTGGGCCGCTAACTAAAGCCATGATTCATGGTGGAAGTTTCAGTTTTGGACAAACATCCTCAAATCTCTAATGAGAAAAGAATTAATTGTTGTTGAATGCTTAAAGCATTAAAAGAGGAGTCCATTATCTGTTGTCTATGTTGTCCCGGTATGGATGTCTAAGTTGAGAATAATCAAAAGCGAGAAATCCAAATGCGAGCTTTCTCCTTAGACCTTTGTACAGGCGGCATAGAGGTACCCCTTTGTGATACTTGGTTAAAGCATATGTATTGCGGTGATAATCCGGGTAGTCCAAGCTAATTAGGACAAGGTGCGAGCACTATTAGTACACTATGCATGAGGCTTGCAACTTATAAGATATAATTTACATGATGCATATGCTTTATTACTACCGTTGACAAAATTGTTTCATGTTTTCAAAATCAAAGCTCTAGCACAAATATAGCAATCGATGCTTTTCCTCTATGAGGACCATTCTTTTACTTTCAATGTTGAGTCAGTTCACCTATTTCTCTCCACCTCAAGAAGCAAACACTTGTGTGAACTGTGCATTGATTCCTACATATTCGCTTATTGCACTTATTATATTACTCTATGTTGACAATATCCATGAGATATATATGTTACAAGTTGAAAGCAACCGCTGAAACTTAATCTTCTTTTGTGTTGCTTCAATACCTTTACTTTGAATTATTGCTTTATGAGTTAACTCTTATGCAAGACTTATTGATGCTTGTCTTGAAGTGCTATTCATGAAAAGTCTTTGCTTTATGATTCACTTGTTTACTCATGTCATACACATTGTTTTGATCGCTGCATTCTCTACATATGCTTTACAAATAGTATGATCAAGTTTATGATGGCATGTCACTCCGGAAATTATCTTTGTTATCGTTTTACCTGCTCGGGACGAGCGAGAACTAAGCTTGGGGATGCCGATACGTCTCCAACGTATCGATAATTTCTTGTGTTCCATGCCACATTATTGATGTTATCTACATGTTTTATGCACACTTTATATCATATTCGTGCATTTTACGGAACTAACCTATTAACAAGATGCCGAAGTGCCGATTCTTCGTTTTACTGCTGTTTTTGGTTTCAGAAATCCTAGTAAAGAAATATTCTCGGAATTGGACGAAATAAAAGCCCGGAGGCCTATTTTCTCACGAAGCTTCCGGAAGACCGAAGACGAGACGAAGAGGGGCCACGGGGTGGCCAAACCCTAGGGCGGCGCGGCCCCCCTTGGCCGCGCGGCCACGTGGTGTGGGCCCCCGTGCCGCCTCTCGACTTGCCCTTCCGCCTACAAATAGCCTCCGTGACGAAACCCCCGATGCGAGAGCCACGATACGGAAAACATTGCGAGACGCCGTCGCCGCCGATCCCATCTCGGGGGATCACTGGAGATCGCCTCCCGGCACCCTGCCGGAGAGGGGAATCATCTCCCGGAGGACTCTACACCGCCATGGTCGCCTCCGGTGTGATGTGTGAGTAGTCTACCCCTGGACTATGGGTCCATAGCAGTAGCTAGATGGTTGTCTTCTCCCCATTGTGCTATCATTGTCGGATCTTGTGAGCTGCCTATCATGATCAAGATCATCTATATGTAATTCTATATGTTGCGTTTGTTGGGATCCGATGAATAGAGAATACTTGTTATGTTGATTATCAAAGTTATGCTTATGTGTTGTTTATGATCTTGCATGCTCTCCGTTATTAGTAGATGCTACTGGCCAAGTAGATGCTTTTAACTCCAAGAGGGAGTACTTATGCTCGATAGTGGGTTCATGCCGCATTGACACACAGGACGAGTGACGAAAGTTCTAAGGTTGTGTTGTCTTGTTGCCACTAGGGATAAAACATTGATGCTATGTCTAAGGATGTAGTTGTTGATTACATTACGCACCATACTTAATGCAATTGTCCGTTGCTTGCAACTTAATGCTGGAGGGGGTTCGGATGATAACCTGAAGGTGGACATTTTAGGCATAGATGCAGTTGGATGGCGGTCTATGTACTTTGTCGTAATGCCCAATTAAATCTCACTATACTCATCATGATATGTATGTGCATTGTCATGCTCTCTTTATTTGTCAATTTCCCAACTGTAATTTGTTCACCCAACATGCTTGTTCGTCTTATGGGAGAGACACCTCTAGTGAGCTGTGGACCCCGGTCCAATTCTCTTTACTTGAAATACAATCTCTTGCAATACTTGTTTCTACTGTTTTCTCTGCAAACAATCATCTTCCACACAATACGGTTAATCCTTTGTTACGGCAAGCCGGTGAGATTGACAACCTCACTTTGTTTCGTTGGGGCAAAGTACTTTGGTTGTGTTGTGCGGGTTCCACGTTGGCGCCGGAATCTCCGGTGTTGCGCCGCACTACATCCCGCCGCCATCAACCTTCAACGTGCTTCTTGGCTCCTCCTGGTTCGATAAACCTTGGTTTCTTTCTGAGGGAAAACTTGCTGCTGTGCTCATCATACCTTCCTCTTGGGGTTGCCCAACGAACGTGTGAAATACACGCCATCAGTATCACCCTATTTTATATCTATAGGTCGTGCTAATTCTCATGGCCTTACCGATGAAGTGATGCTCTTACATATCTTTACTCGCCCTTCCTCCGAGATGCCCGTGCTTGGGAATGTTGGGGTGTATGTATTGATGTGGCCATCCGAGATTCTTAGCAATTCTCATCGCTTTGAATTCCAAGGACGTTTATGTCATTCTTAGCGTGATAGGTTAATCGATCATTAATCTAAGTTTGATTGTGTTGTCAAGTCCGTTTGTTAGGCACACCTTCTTCGGTCAAAGAGTTAGGTTCACGCCGAAGCTCTCAAGACCACATCCTTTGCTTTGTAAAGAAAGCTTCCCTCTCGAACTCAGTGATATATCGGTGGTTTGTGATATTCTGGATGTCTTTCTAAAAGTATCGCCATGTTTCCACATGACCTTGTTGTCAAGTTCATGAGTAAGTTGGTTCTCTGAATCACTACTTCTCCAAGAAACCGTACTGGATATCCTGGACTAGTTGGTTGAGCTTAAACAACAACTTGGAGAGTTGAAGGACAACAACTCTATCTGACTTGGTTCTTCTTAAAGGGATGTCTAGTTTCATTCGTGTTGAAGTAAGGAAATATCTCCTTTATGGATATGCTATCTTCCCCATCTTTGATTTGAGTTTGGGCTATCGTCAAATCAAAACTCAGTTCCGAGGACTATCTTGATGATGTTTTTACTAATGGTGTTTCACCTGAGTACATCTTCATATCCTTGATCTGACCAATACTTTTGCCTCGTTCATGCAACATGTGATCCCCTCATTGGAGTATCTTGATAAGTTTGTTGTTGAGCCCATCGATGACATTCTTATTCTCTCCATGGCTAAAGAGGTTCATATTGAACAAGCACTAATGTTGGAAACTTTTAAGAACCATCTTTGTGTTATCACAAAGTATGTGTTCTGGATGTTGGAAGTGACCTTCTCTGGTTCCCATTTGCTGAAAGATGTCGACGTGGATCCGAGTAGAGTTCCCTTTCCTTTCCTCGGGAATCATCGCAATTCAGTTATGCATGTGCGGAATATTCTTGAGATGGCAGGTTATAAAACCTACATTCCTTGAAAAGTTCATATATGCACCCTAAGCCGTTGACTGGTTTGTTAAAGAATGATAAGAAGCTTAGTAACTTCAATATCTTCTACGAAGTCCCCACCAGGACTCAATTGTGTTACATTGCAAGTTCATGTGAACGCAATTGCCTTTGGCAGCCGCAACCACATGTGTTTTGTAATGTAACTCAATCTTTTGGAGCTTGACATTGTGGTCCATATCTTAAGAATCTAGCAGCTATACCTTGTGGTAACTGTTGCAAATTTTCATTCGGACAGGCTAAGTCTGAAATATCTTTACCCTTAACCTAAGCTGAATCTCAAGCAGCAACGATGATTAGTGTTTCTCAAGGATTTTTGATATAGGTCTCTTTGTAATTCCGGCAAGATTGATGTTGTGGTTAACATAATTAGTCGGAAGACCTAATGCCATAATCTCTTGAAACAGCAAGAATAACCACTCTCCATAAGGATCTTATGTGACTTATTCTAGAAGTTGCCCTTATGATGCTTTTCAATCCTGAAGTCCGACCTTCACTTGATGACCTACTGAAGGCTAGTCAGAAGCCTGATATTGGTGTCTAGAACATCAAGGAGAACATTAGAAGCAGCATTGCTAAATGTTTCTCGGTCAATCACTCGAAATCATTTCTCCGGTGATAACAACTTCGTAAGGAGAAAAATTCACTCACCGGTGATACTTGCTACGTCGTTCGACAATGCTTTTCCCCTTCCTTTGAATTCTACTTGAAGATCTCTTTAATTCACACGTTGTGTGAATTCGTCAGCCATATGTGACCCCAGTATCTTTGAGTAAGCTTTAACCGAATGACAATCCTCTTTTCACATTCGAAGTTCAAAATCCTGGGAGAAGTATCCTTCCTTAGGATGCCAAATATCTGTTGTCTATTCGTTCAAGTAACATTAAGTAATATCATGAACCTTGGCACTTTAGCAGCCAGTGTTCTTCCCCTTCCTTTGGTTTGTACCCGAAGTTCTAATCAATTCACACGGTGTGTGAATTCGTTAGTCATCTAGGCCCCAGCCTTTTGAGTAGACAATAATCGTTTCATGTATCCTACCGAAGAGTGACTATGATTTTGGAAAATCCAAAGTTGCTCTCGTTGGATAATCATTCGTGCTTCTACGAGTCCCCCTCTCCAAGAGTGCCTCGTCATGGTATCAAAGGCATTTTAACTCCTCGCTACTTTGTCCCTTCGTATTCTTGTTAAGTGTGGAGCAATTGCCTACCAAAATTTGAAACTTCTTCCATCTCCTCCGTTACCTTGATGTGTTTCATGTTTGTTAGCTCAAGAGATGTTTTTGAACACTCCTTCCAGGAGATGACCATGAGATACTCGATCTTTGTGAAGATCCACCGTCCAGTGTCATTCCCTCTTTGCTTTAGAGTGAAGGAAGTAAAATGAAGAGCTCTCCATGGTGTGGTGGATCAACTTCTTCATGGTGTTGAGGATCAACTTCTTCATGATGTCGTGAAACAACCTCTTCAAGAAGGAAGATTGTCGTGGCATCGACAATATCGTCGAAGACTAGTGTAGTTCTTGTTAACTTCTCTATTCCTTCCTTGGAATCTCGGGACGAGATTCTTTTAAGGGGGATAGATCTGTAACATCCCTATTTTTGCTAAACATAATTAGGGTTGTTTGTGCATCATGAGCATCATGTTTTTTTCCTAAGAAATTGCATTAACGAAATAATTTGGAAACCGTAATGCGTGCAAATCTCTCCCTATGTTTTTACATCATATCAAATGTTCAAAACCTCAAAACTAAAATATGTGTGCCTTTTCAAAATGCCACTAAATATTTTCATAAAGTTTTGAGATAGTTTGACTCTTTAAAAATTTGCAAAATAACAAATGGAACTGAAGTTTTGCCCTGTTTTTAACTTTTTTCTGGAAACCCCCAATTCTCAGGGGCCTTTGGGCAAAATGCCCTTGTCTTCTTCCACCGCGCAGGCAGGCACCTGCGTGTGGCCGCTCCGACCGTCGATCCCGGCGGGGAGATGTCCGCCGCCGCCGAAGCCCCTCCAGAGAATAAGAACGCCACGACGCCTCTCCCCCTCACCTCGTCCCTATCCTCTCCCTTTCCTGGCTCTCTCCTTTCTCTCTGCGAGTGCGCCGAGCCAAACCCTGGCCGCCGGCAGACACCGCTTCACGCCGCCGTTCCGGTGACCCCCGCGCCCAACCGCCACCACCACCGGCTCCGCCTCCTCCTGCTGCTCCTCCCCGTCGAAGGAATCGACGAGGGGAGGCCCCAATCGACGCTGCCGTCCGCGTCTTCCCCGACCACGGCCGCTGCTCGCCGCCGTCGATTCGGCACCGTCCGGCGTCCCCCGTCGTCACCGACCGCACCGTCGCGCTCGTGGTGAGGCCACGGTCCTCCAGGACCTCCCCGTTATCTCCCTCTCCTCCTGTAGCGTCATGTCGCCGTGCGCCACTGTCCGCAGCCGCGGACATGGTCGCTGGAGTTTCTCCGGCTCCCTATAGCTAGCAGCGCCGCCCGCAGATGGTTCCTCGTGAACCACTGCGTCGACGCGCCCCTAGCGCTGCCCAGCATGGCTTGCTCCGTTGTGTCCGTGGGCGCCCAGAAAGAGTTCCAGTTTATTGTTTCAGTTTGAGCTACAGAGAGCCACATAGCATCGGCCCGATAAAACAAGTTCGTCCACTTGCCAAGGTTAATCCATGTTGATACATATTTCTAAGCCAGGCTACACTTAATCTTCTGATTCTGCTAGCAGGGAACCAATCTGAATACATGTGAATATACGTTCAGTACTTGTTCAGTACTTGCATATCTGTGTACTGAATTTCCCTTTTGCACCTATCGTGCAAATGCATGCCAACTGAGACAACTCGATTTGAATTCAACCAACAACAGAAATACATTAGCGCTGAGAGTACTACCTGTACTTGGGTGGCTTTGTTCAGATTCTTAGGAAAAGAAGTAGAGCTCATGCTACCATCGACTTGGCCAAATGTTTGAACTACTTGATGTACCATGTTTTCAGGGTACCGGCTACGAGCATATGTAAAATATAAACCAAGCAATGCCTAACAAAATTAGTTGAGAACATTTCAGAGAGTTTAAAAGAGTAATTTCGTATTCTGTTTTTTCCGTTTTCAGAAAATAATCGGAACTTGTAAAATCCATAACTATTTCATATAAATTCAGAAAAATACAAATAAGATATGAAAATGTTCAGAAAAATGAGATCTACATTTTGGTATCAAAATCATGCATCTTTAAACAACTTCAATTAACACTCATGTTAGAACAATCTAACGCCACTTTATGGGGTTCACCGAAATGCGGTGTTTTATGCATTCAGCCCCATTTAAATTAATGGCTATGTCTTAAGGTTAGTTTTAGTACCTAATTAACATGTCATATCATCATACTTGTATGCGCATTGCATCGATGCCATGATTTGATTGTTCCTTTACCTTTCTGGTGTTTGCTTCTTCGCGATCGATAGAGAAGTGCCGAGACGATGAAGATCGCCAACGACACGGATCAATAATTGTCCACCGACGAACAACTCAAGCATGGGATCTCCGAAGATCCATATTGGTTTGTCAGGGATAAAGGCAAGCCCTAGCCTGGTTCACATTATGATTTTGAAATGCTTTTACTTCTGGTTCCTACATATTGCATTCTTTTCCAATATGTTTTATCGGCAGATATAGTTATCCTATGTGTGTTGCATTTACCATCCTTGTAGCCTAAATACTCTGATCCACTGCTCCCAGCAAGACTAGGTTTGAGCTATGTGTGCATCGCTAGAGCTGTTATATCGGATATGCTTAGCCATGCTTAGTTGACGAATCCTGATCCATCCGGTTGATGAATCGGAAGCTGCGAATGAACCTAGTATGGCAGGATGACGTGGTAAGATCAGTGATGATAATTAAACATGCTTAAAGGCTTGGATGGGCCGCCACATGGGGATGTGGTGATTTGACTCGTTCTCACCGATACTAGGACCTGAGTTCTCGCCTTCGGAACCAAGACTGAGCGTACAACCACACGGGGCCCATGGGAACCCCTTGACCCGAACTTGCCTAGCTTACCATGAGTCAATTAGTTTGCGAGTTCCATTTGCCATACGCATGGGGAAAAGGTGAAAAAGGTTTTCAAAGTGCATCATACAGGGCGTGGCTAGGGTGAAGGATGCTGGAGGCATTGAACTGGATCCCCTGCGCACAATGACCGGGACCGCCTCGGAGAATGGCTACCTACGATGATGGAGTTCCCCAGTTAGATTGACTCATGGAATAGGCGAAGCAAGGGAAAGGTTTTGGTCGACCACCCTCTGCCGGCACACCAAGGAAGTGTGTTAATCATGTGGCGTTAAGAGTCGGTTGACGCGTGTGGGTAAAGTTGTACACCCCTGCAGGGTAAATCTTTTCGAAAAGCCGTGTCCACGATTACGGACGACATGGTGATGGATTTTGTGATCATAGACAACATGAACCTAATCGTAAAACTTGGAATCAATGTGTGATAAGGATCCCCTCTCAGGGTATGGAGGGGGTGATCCTAGTGGATAGGTTCATCATATGATGAAGATTCGGTGGATTCAATATGATGATAAGTAGAGCTAGAGATACGCTCTCTTATACCCCAGTACCGAGAGCCACGATACGGAAAACCTTCCGGAGACGCCGCCGCCAATCCCACCTCGAGGGATTCAGGAGATCGCCTCCGGCACCCTGCCGGAGAGGGGAATCATCTCCCGGAGGTCTCTTCATCACCATGATCGCCTCCGGATCGATGCGTGAGTAGTTCACCCTTGGACTATGGGTCCATAGCAGTAGCTACATGGTTGTCTTCTTCTCATTGTGCTATCATGTTAGATCTTGTGAGCTGCCTATCATGATCAAGATCATCTATTTGTAATGCCACATGTTGTGTTTGTTGGGATCCGATGAATATTGAATACTATGTCAAGTTGATTATCAATCTATCATATATGTTGTTTATGTTCTTGCATGCTGTCCGTTGCTAGTAGAGGCTCTGGCCAAGTTGATACTTGTGACTCCAAGAGGGAGTATTTATGCTCGATAGTGGGTTCATGCCTCCATTGAATCTGGGACAGTGACAGAAAGTTCTAAGGTTGTGGATGTGTTGTTGCCACTAGGGATAAAACATCGATGCTTTGTCTAAGGATATTTGTGTTGATTACATTACGCACCATACTTAATGAATTTTCTATTGTTTGCAACTTAATACTGGAAGGGGTTCGGATGATAACCTGAAGGTGGACTTTTTAGGCATAGATGCATGCTGGATAGCGGTCTATGTACTTTGTCGTAATGCCCATTAAATCTCATAGTACTCATCATGATATATGTATGTGCATTGTTATGCCTTCTTTATTTGTCAATTGCCCAACTGTAATTTGTTCACCCAACATGCTATTTATCTTATGGGAGAGACACCACTAGTGAACTGTGGACCCCGGTCCATTCTTTACATCTGAAATACAATCTACTGCAATACTTGTTCTTTACTGTTCTTCGCAAACAACCATCATCATCCACACTATACATCTAATCCTTTGTTTACAGCAAGCTGGTGAGATTGACAACCTCACTGTTACGTTGGGGCATAGTACTTTGATTGTGTTGTGCAGGTTCCACGTTGGTGCCGGAATCCCTGGTGTTGCGCCGCACTACACTCCGTCACGAACAAACTTCACGTGTTCCTTGACTCCTACTGGTTCGATAACCTTGGTTTCATACTGAGGGAAAACTCGCTGCTGTACGCATCACACCTTCCTCTTGGGGTTCCCAACGGACGTGTGTTAACTACTACCACGCCAACAGCACTCATCGCGAGGGGTGCAGACGCCCATACGCGCTCGCGAAGGTTGACCTGGCCGGCGCGCTACTTGCAGCGACGAAGGCGTCGAGCTTGGCGGCGGCTCCCGCATAGCGAGCTGCAGGGATATAGAAGGGACGGAAAGGATCACACGTCGTAAAAAGAAGAACTGAATAGAGGGAGGGAGAGGAGGAGGGTGACGACGTCGGGCTCGAGCTCGCCCTCCACGGACGGAACCACCGTAGACGAAGCCAGCTCGCCCCCTCCAGTAGAAGGACCGAGGCGGATGAAGCATCACGTCCAGGAAGTCTCTGAGACGCGGCAACGTCTGCAACGGTGACGGATCGACGAGCTCGGATTGTATGAAGCCTTCGTCCGTAAGAGAGGAAGATGGAGCAGGGCTTCACTCTCGGTGCTCTATGAGTGAGAAAGGGTGGGGTGTGGAGTGGTGTGTGTGCTTGGAGGGCTAGGCATCCCTTACTGAAGTCAGGGAGAGGGAGGGAGGAGCGGGAACGTGTCGTCCATTCTGGTGACGTGGCCATCGCGGACATGTGGTGTTGGGCGGCAAGTGTGTCCAGAGAGAAGGGGACAAGGAGGGATACGGGGATGCGCCAGAGGGTTAAGAGGGTCTAGGAGGGGTCGGAGGCGAGATGACAGGACGGGCGAAGCTTGGTCGGCTCAGAGAGGGGGTTTACACTGCGTGCACTCCAGGTGTTCGATGCTGTGCCGGCATTCAGAACGGGGCCGATTGTGTCCAACAGGGAAACGACAGGGACGGGGGCATGCCTCGCTGCGACTAATAAAGGTGAGGTGAGGCTAGTGGCCCAGCGGCTCGGGCTGAGATGCTCGCTAAGATTTGGAGCATGCCATCGGTGATCATGGCAAAGAGATAGAGAGGGAGGGATTAGGGCTAGCTTGAATGGTTCTATATGCATGCTGGCAGTGTGAGAGGGGTGCAGGTACAGTGCAACATCTCCAGTTGAATTGATAAGAGAGAGAAAAGGGAAGAGAGGGAAGCTTCGGATCCATTCCAGGATTTTTGCCCCGACCATGCATGCACCTCCTCCAAAAGGAAAAGAACAAGAAGAACACTGTAGCTACGGCCAAGGTGGCTCAGAGATGGGTGCAGGTCGACGGATTGTGATGATCAACAAAGAATATAGAGAGTAGAGAGAGGGGGATGGAGAGGTAGTGCACATGTGCCATATAGATGGCATGGCCGGCCTCCTCAAGTGCTAAACAAGATTGGACCAAGGGAGATGGTTAGATGATCATGCAAGTAAGCAAGAGGTGGTGATGATAGTGGTGGAATTCCAAAACTAAATTTTTAGAATATAAAATGATAGATTTTTTAAAAGGAGGTTGAAATGGGCATTAAGGCATATGATGGGAAAATGACCATCTAAGAAGGATCATGGCTAGATAGATGTGATGATGTGAGAGAGATCAAGGGGGTACATTGGTTGCCCAGGTGTTACCAATTAAATTTGATTTCATAAGGTACACATTTGGATCAATTCCTATGGCTATGGCCAATTTGAAAGGAACTCAATTGAAAAGAAATAGAAAATCTAGAGAGTAGCTAAGTAGTGCAAGGATCTCAAAATTCTCTACTTGCTTTACCAAGAAAAGTAGATTTTCTCAAATCTGAAAATAAGCAAGAAATGGTACAAGTAACGTAAACATGCATTTGTCCAAAAAGAAAATAAAAACCAAGAAGACCATTATATAGAAATTATTTTTGAGTGGAAAATAAGGTGATATAAAATAACACCCACATCCCCTATTTTGTTTGAGAAAATAACATGACAAGTTTTGATAAAACTAGAAATAGTTTTGTGGTCCAAATAGAGAAGGAGAAATAGGGTTTTAGGAATTTTGGAAAAATATATAGGAATAACTTGATTTGAGTAAGAATTTTTTTGGGAATACATTATCTCAAGGGTAGATGATTACTACGCAATGTTGCCATAATTTCCACTCTTGGTTTTGTGAAAGTTCAAACTTGAATTTAATAAAAACAAGAGACTAGAGAGGGAGAATGGATCTAGAGCTAAAACACTAGATAGGGTATAAGCTCGTGTTGGATAGATGGGTTGCAAGACTTGCATGGGACATGCAACACGTGGGAGTTGTAGATGGAGTTGCATAGATGAGGTACATGCTTTGAGTTCACCTATAACAGTTGTGGGTGCTTAAGAAACAACTGCCAAAGTTTGAATATTTTAAGCCTACCAAAACTTGGCATTCAAAACCATCAAGGAAAAAATATGCAGATGAGAGATAGGGTTCAAGGCATTGGTATGATTGGGAAGTGCACAAGACAGGGTAGGACCAGGGATAGGTGCATTGTCTCAGATGGCAAAGGATGTATACAGCTTGAGTCTCCAAATTTGAATAAGATAATTGTTGTAGGACTTAGTCAAAATTGGAGTTGCCCCAAGGTTGATGTCAAGGGTGCAAGAGAAGGACATATTAAGGAGTAGATGAATTTCAAAACACGAGTAAAGGTTGGGGTGAGTTGGAGTACATCACAAGGAGGATCTCAAGGTAGGTGCATTCATGGTTCCACAAATGGAAGGATTTGAGTTGGTGAGTTGCTAGCTGGTTTTACCTCTAGATGGGTTTTGCTTTGAGGTAGCGTAAGACAATCTTCTAGCAAGCAGATTAAGGCAATTCATCTAAACAAACAGCGCAAGGTAACTCACCTAGCAAGCAGATCAACACCAATCATCTCAACGAACTATTTAGAAAAAGTTTTTGTTCCACCTGATTTTTGCACTCTGGACACTTAACAAGGTTGCAAAAGTTGGGGTTTTACATAATCCCTGCTTCCCTCTGCGCAGGGCCTTTCTTTTACCTTTATGTTGAGTCTCCCTCTTCTACTTTATGCACCAATTAAGAGAGCATAGTTGTCATTCTTAGTGCAATGTGCATAGTCCCAAAATTATTATTGATTGATTCATGATTGTGACTATTGCTTGTTCTTAAATTACTTGTATCTAGTCACCCTCTGTACTTTAAAGGTGTCCTAGCATTTATGTTTTCTATTCCACAAATGACATATTGAGTACCACTTTGTTATGTTTACTCTGTGCTCATAAACACACAGTTTCTTTCAATGCACTATTATTCATGATCATTTGTTTGAGTTACACTTCATGTTATAACATAGTTGATAAGTTCTATTGAATTATATCTATCATGCCTATGCTTAGAGTACTTTGATCCTAGCTCACAATGCTTTACATGCTTGATCAAGATTGTGTTGGCTTCATGTCACCTCCAAAATTATTTTGTTATCACTTACCTACTCAAGGACAAGCAGGAGTTAAGCTTGGGGATGTTGATACATTGCAAATGTATCTATAATTTTTGATGCTCCATGCTTGTTTTACACCAATTGCTATATGTTTTGTCTACACACTTTTATGCATTTTCCGGCACTACCTATTGACAAGATGCCAAAGTGCCAGTTCCCCGTTTTCTGCTGTTTTTGTATCTCAGAAAAGTTGTACAGAAAATATTCTCGTAATTGGAAGAAAGAAAAATCCAAAGTCAATATTTTACCGAAACGAAGACGAAGTCCGAAGGAAGGTCGAAGAGGCGCAGCAGGGCGCCCAAACCACCCCTAGGCACGGCATGTACCTGGCCCATGCCTAGGGTAGGTCTGGGGCCACCAGGTCTCCACCGACCTCGCCCTTCCGCCTATATAAAGCTCCCGACGCAAAAAGAAAACCTAAATATACCAGCCTCCGCCCACGAAAAGTTCCGTAGCTCTGCCGCCGTCACGGACAAGATTCGGGATGACAAAAGTCTCTATTATGGCACGCTGCCGGGATGGGGAATTGCCCCCGGAGCCATCTCCATCGACTCCACCGCCATATCCATCGTCGTTGCTGACTCCCATGACGAGGAGGGAGTAGTTCTCCCCCGGGGCTGAGGGCTCTACCGGTAGCTATGTGGTTTATATCTCTCCCATGGTGTGCTCTTTATGTGATCATGAGCTTTGTATCTAGATGTCGTTATGCTATTCAAGTGGATTTTACTTATGTGATCTTCGGAGACTCCTTGTCCCACGTGTGTAAAGGTGGAGTGTGTGCACCGTGTGGGTCTCTTAGGCTATATTTCACAGAATACTTGTTCGCTGAATTATGATTTGAATTGGATGTCTCTATGAAATTGTGGTGTGTTAGTACCGCCTATGAATTCTCAAAGTGCAGCGTGGGGTGTTCATTAGTACTTGGGAGTACATCTTTAAGGTTTACTTTTGCATCCCTACACGGTGAATTAGTGTTTGTTATCCAACCGGAGAGTAGTACAGAGTAGCATAGTAAAGCTTATATTTATATTCCTTTATGATATCATTGTTGAGAGTGGCCACTAGTGAAAGTATGATCCCTAGGCCTTGTTTCCAAGCATCGAATCGCCGTTTATTTATTGTTTTACTGCATGTTTACTTGCTGCCACATTTATTTCAGATTGTTATTACCACTCATATTCATCCATATCACTTGCATTTTACCATCTCTTCGCCGAACTAGTGCACCTATACATCTGAAAAGTGTATTGGGTGTGTTGGGGACATAAGAGACTTCTTGTATCTTAATTGCATGGTTGCTTGAGAGGGATACCTTTGACCTCTACCTCCCTGAGTTAGATAAACCTTGGGTGATCCACTTGAGGGAAACTTGTTGCTGTTCTACAAACCTCTGCACTTGGAGGCCCAACACTATCTACAAGAATAGAAGCATGCGTAGACATCAGGCTCCAGCGTTGGATGTACGCTCGCATTGACTCACCTGATTTTTGCGTGCAGGTTCTCAGTTGTTCGATCAACACTAGCTTTTTGCACGTGGATTTAAAGTTCTGCACAAACAGCCTCTCAAAGGTTTCCCAGTTGTGTATCGATCCCTCTGGCAATTTCCTCATCCATGATCGTGCGGCTCCACTGAGGTGAAGTTGAATGCTTTGCATGGCTGTTTCTCTTGTGCCTCCAGTTAACTTCACTGTTTCTAGGTAGCCGACCAACCAGTCCTCTGGATCTTGGAGTCCGTCGAACTTTTTGTAGTTGTCAGGTAGTTTAGAGCTAGCAGGTACTCGAGTATTGTGAACCCTACGAGTAAAGCAAGGGAGTCCGCATAATTCCTCTTCACCATCCTCAGTCGTGTTGCGAGTTTATCGACCTCTATCTTCGCGGCCTCCCTCTTCATGTGCTCTATCGACTCGTGCCTAATATGCGTTGTTCCTCACCTCGCCCTCTCTTTGGATATTTCAAGTTGTGGCCGCTACCTATCGAGGGCTGCGTTGCCTATGTGGTGACCTTGATCTGCGAGATCTTGCGGGTTCCTGGACGACCTCTCTGCCGGCTATTGCTGCCCCCATAACGCCGATGCCTACCATGGTTGCCATCAGATATGCACGTGTTTCCATGTAAGCTGCTTCGGGCGTCTTGGGCGTTATATGCCCTCTCGAATCTATCGACATGAAGGACATGTCGAGATCTTGAATCAAATGTTCTCCTCGCTCGGCTTCGGTGTGACACCCCAACTTTTGCAACCTTGTTTAGTTGTCCTTAATACAAAAATCAGGGGGAACAAAAACTTTTTCTGAAAACTAATTAAGATGTTTTGTCTTGTTGTGCTTGTCTTGAGTTACCTCATAGAACAACACCTCAAGTGTTAAAACAACTTAACAACTCACTAAATAAAACCCATGTGTGGCCCTGGAAAATTCTTTTCCTTTCATTATCAATGCATAAACCCTATGCTTGGTGTTTTCCCCATAAGTACCTCAACACACAATTTGTAGTCTCCAGATGTAGCACCCTACCTTTTAAATAAAGGCAAGATACTTCACTGATAGCACACACATTTCAAATGTAGTATTCATAGCAATAGTATCAAATTTACTACAACGTAGATCCACAGGAGATAAAATAAAGTCTTACAAATTGCATAGTCCAATTGACTAGCTCAAATATAAATGTTCAAAGCAAACACAACGGAAGAATAACTTCAATGAGCCTCCATTGTCTTCATGCGCCACAGGCAGACATGTTGGAATGTAGACTCGAGATCCTACCTAGTAATCTTCCTCAGACGAACCTGCACGCAACCCCACGGATGGGGGTCAGTACAATGATGTACTGGCAAATGACACTTATTTGTGGCTGTTTTGGGCATGACTATCTACATGATATTTGGCAAGTGGAGTTTAGGCAAATTTGCATAAAGCCAATTTTATCCTATATTTTATTTAAAACAAAACCTTTGTAAAACTTGAAATATTGTCATAAACAGTATCATGGTTACATCTCCCATGTACTATCCGACAGTTGCTACTCAAATTTTAACTCATTCAGAAAAAGTGATGAGATCCCCCCGTACATTCCCTGCCTAGAAGCTCAAATTGTCCATAACCGGGGACACGGCTAAGATCTTAGGTTTAACTCTCGAGAGGTTGCGCTCTTTACCCACAATTCGCAACCAAGCCTTTTTGCCAAAATTCTTCATCTTCATTAAGGCCTGGACGAGGTCACTACGAAGCTTTTCCTTAGTAGCCCCCTACCTACCGGATCCGCCCGTACCCTGAAACTCCACCCGCTGGCGGTACCCTAGGCGAGGTTTCCCACTAAGTACTTAGCTAAGACAGAGCCCATAATGTATTGTGGTTGCACTGGAAGCTATCTAAAAACAAGGGCGACATAATAATCTCTCTAATCCTGGGTGGCAACCACTATTCAACCGCGCACTCTCAGGCACCCACCCGTCCACTGGTCCATCCCCAGGGATCGGAGCCCTGAGCAGCCGCCCACCACTCAAACAATCCACCCAGGTGATTCATTAAGGGTTGTTAATTTTCACTTTTCAAACCATCACAATCGAAACAATGAAACAGTATTTGGCATTTGATGTTGCAGAGCAGAAATAAAGTATCCTATCAATAGGTTCAGGAGTACCTACACACTACTAGAGTTTGCTAAGCATAGCATAATACTTATCTTTTGAAAACAAAATCCTACCATGCATACTAGTTTGAAAAACACTAATGCATAATAAAATAGGTAGGAAATTGAGTGTCACTTGCCTTGATCAAAGCAACCCGCACAATCACAGCAATCACAAGCACCACCTTGATCTCCTCCACGATCTACTCAAACCATCACAACAAATAAACAAACATTCGATATTGACAATCATAGACATGTATGCATGCATGCTATGCAAAAATTTAACTTCACAAGAGGGGTGGTGTGTAAGTGTTGCATTATGTGTTCTCTGATAGGTGCAATGTTAATAAAATATTCTGGACATTTAATTTGATTTAGAAAAACCATTAATCGAGTATCTACTTCACATATACAACCCTATTAATTAGCTACAGCAAGCATTATGTGTTGTAAAAATATGAATTTGACTTCCCTGGATAGGCTACAGTAACACAAGAATAGGGCAATTGGAATTATTCGAAAACGATTTATATAATTTGAATTATCCTCGAATTACTGATTTGAATAGATTTTACTAAAGCAAGTTTGTGCACGTATCAAAGTTGTACAACTCCTATACCAAGTTGAAGTACATGATCTGAGGATTCCAGAAAGTACAAAATCATAAAATTTGGGCCAGTAGATTATTTTATACAAATTTTATAGTATGAAAGACTTAATTTAACTATTTGAATTATGACGCAAAATCTAACACAAAACCTATACAGTATTATTGCAAAATTGTGTACCCAGTGGTTGATTTTATATTGAATTTACAAGTTGTGCAACAAATCTGGCATTTAAATTCAAATTTAAACGTGTTTGACTGCTTTGACTGAGGAGGGGCTGACTGGGCAGGCCACGTGGCGTGACCTGATTGGTCAGTACCGGTTAGGCCGGATCACTGGTGTGATCCGTTAGATCTAATCCTACGGCTAAAAACGAAAAAGCAAAGAAAAGAAAAAAAGAAAAAGAAGAAAAGGGGAGAGAGCTCACCTGCCGGCCGGGGTTGGGGAAGACGGCGGCGGGCGGCTTGGGCGGACGGGGGCGGCGGCGTTCCGGCGAGATCTGGCGGCGGCGGAGGCGGCTACGGGGTGCGGCTCGGCGCGGCAGGAGCTTTGGTGGTGGAGGCGCGCGCGTTGAGGGGCTAGGGCGGCGGCGAAGGGCGGCTGGAGGCGGCATGGTGGCTGCGGCTCCGTCGAGAAATCGGCGGCGCTAGGCAGCGCTAGAGGCGGCGCGATCTGGGGGAAAAGGAGGCGGGGGTCCACGGCGGTATTTATAGGGGGCCAGGCGTGCTCTCCAAGGCACGGACGCCGAGGTGGGGCCGACGCGGTTAGGTTTTGGGAGGAGGAGGAGTCCGGCTCGGGCACGGCCCGAGGTTGAAGACGACGCCGACATGCGGGCCCCGCTGACCGGTGGGGCCAGGCTGTCAGCGAGCCGTGAGAGAGAGGGGAAAAGGGGCGCGCGGGTTGGGCTGGTTTTCGGCCGGGTTGGGCTGGCGCGACGCGGGCTGGCCCAGCTCGGTCGGTCCAACTCTTTTTTTTTGTGTTCTATTTATTTTTCCTTTTTCTTTTTACTGTTTTCTTCATATCTTTTGTTTTAGAAATTCAAAAGGGGTCAAACCAGTTTCTAAATTTTTGTAAAATTCAGGGCTTTGACTTATACAAAATAGTACATGATTTTTGCCAAAATGGCATGGTAGGAAAAATAAGAGTTTTACACTAGGATTTTAAAGCTATAGTTGTTTCATATTGTGCTTATTATTTTATGAGATCAAACTAATGCAAAGATGATATGAATGGATGCAAGTTTTTGAATTTTGAAAACTTGGGATGTTACACCAGAAAAATAGTGAAGCTATGGTAACTCTTGTATTACCTCAACCTCATCTCTTTCAAATAATTGAACCTTTTGACCTAAACCCCAAAACCACTTTTTGTTTTGTGACTCAAAATCTTAATTCAAAGGATTTTGTCAAAAACCCTTCTTTTAAATTTGACTATGATCACCTTTGATCATGGTATCACAAAAGAGTTTCTAAAAAGACATAGTTTTATTTTGGCATAAAGTATTTACCAAATGGCTTATCCTTACTTGTGTGACTTTAAAAATCTTGTGAAAACCTTTGTATGTCTTTTTGGTTTCGTAAAATTATAAAATGAAATGATCCATATTTTCTATTTCCTCCATGGATTATTCTACTCTTCTAAAACCCTCTCCTTTTTTAAAAATATTTAAGTAAGCCTATTTGTTTATATAAAAATCAAAGCCATAGACACCCAATTAAATGGTATTTGAATCTGTGATCAAATACACATGGCATTGCCTTTGACATTAATACATCTCACATATCCATCAATCAAGATCACACCACCATATAGTCTTGACCTTGGAAAGTTACTTTTTGTCTAACAAATAAATCTCCATTGGTATACCTATCTCTTCTAGAAAATTTCAACTTGGCCTAACCATTTTGATAACCTCCTCTATATCATCTTGCCCTAGACCTCACCTAGCTAAAGTAGCTTGATCTGCTTCAACAATCTTCCTTTGCTTCACCTCTGCTCCTTCTCATCTTATCTTTAAATTTTGGGTACATCACCCTCTCCCTCTCATCTAGTCTCAAGAGTATAGATCCCACCTTTGATTTAAATATCTTCCAAAATGGAGTTAGAACTTGACAAACCCTATATACTACCTAAGACCTTGAGAATGAAATATTTGTCTCTATTCCTTTTTCTTTATCTTCTCTCACCACTCTGCTTTAAGATTTTCATTTTCCTTCCTCTACCTGGAAACTAGTGCACCTTCCACCCCATTTGCATTTGAACCAAAATCACTATGTGTTGCGTCATGATCACACCTAGCATGAATGTCTTGAGTGTTTTGATAATCTTCTAGACTTTCACCACCACTTCTTCACCTCCCTACCTTTTTTGCTTTTCAAATATCAAGTTGGCACTATTACCTCACCACCACCTTGTTACCCCTCTTTTATTTTTGGTTTCTTTCAAACCTTGTGCATGATCCCTGCTCTCTCCACTCCCCATCCACTTTCTCTTTTTCTTTTCCCTCCACCTTTTTCTTCCAAACCCTAGCTAGTTCTCTCTCTTTTCCAATTGCTTTTACATGGCCGGGCCATGATCTGTTTTGATACCAGCTGGAGCAACCCCTCTTGGCCCGACCCCAACCCCTCTAAAACCTATCCTGGACCCTCTCCCCTCTCTCCTAAACCAAGCCCAAGTCGAGCAGCCCACATCTCACACCACCCCAAACCCTAAAACAGAAAACACATGCACACAGGAACCTCTCCCGCTCGATCCCTCCCCTCTCCCGCGCCTGTGTCCACCCTCTGCTGACGCCAGCGCCCCTGCGTCACCCTCCCGCACCGCCCAAACGTCAGCCAACTTGCAGCCATTGGCCAAAGCCTTCCCTCACGCCCGGCCATTGGCCGAGTCCACCGCACACTCGCGTCCATCCTACGCCACCCTCTCCTATAAAACCCACACCTCCCCTCACTCCTGCTCCACCCCACCCACTCCCTAGCCCCACGCCAAGAGCTCAGAGGCGCTGCTTTGGTCGTTGCTCGCCGAGGAAGGCACCCATGTCCATGGTCATCACCAAGCGGTGCGGAAGAACGCGCCCATCCCCAACGCCCTTCTCCCTCCCTCTTGGCTCCATCGCGTTCCCCTTCTTCTGCTCGTCCTAAGAAAGCCTTTTTCTTGTCCAGAACCCCCGGGAACCGCCGCCGCCGTCCTCCGTCCGAGTAGAAGCACCGGAGATGGAGCCGCCTGGACGTGCGTCGGGAGAGGCCGCTGCTGCAAGAGGAGATGCTGCCGGAGGCGCCCCAGGGCTGCCTCGACCCGCCACCGCCTGCTGGAGCTCCGCCGTCGACCATCGCCGCCCGCTGGTAAGCTCTCCCGGCCGCCCCTGCCTCTTTTCCCGTCCGCCCGCGAGCAAACAGACCACGGGAGGAAGACGCCTCCCGAGAGTGCACCTGCATGGCCACTGGGCCACGTCAGACATGCAATCGGGGCCCGCCACGGGCCCTCTCTCTATTCCTTTTTGTTTTCTTTTTCCCCCGCCTGGCAACTATTCTGGGCCGGCCCGAGAAGACCCTGCGCAGCCCAGTTAAGATTAGCCTGTGCCCTCTTTCTCTTTTTTCTGGAAATTAATCCTGCAACTCATCTCACTCGCAATTAATTCGCCAAAATTTCATTTTTGATCCAAATCGAGTGATTCCAATTTTGTAAGGTTCACACGTAAAATCTTCACCACCTAAAAAGGGAATTAGACCAATATATGTCCTGATTATTTCTTTGTTTTTAAAATGGTACAGACATGCAGTTTCAATGTTAATTCATTTTTGGGTGTCTCAAAAAGAATTTTATCCCAAACCCAATTTTGTAGTAAACTAGTTTCAGATGCACATCTTTTGGCACTAGTTTGGGTATTTTAGATCAAAGTATGAATCGTGGAATTTAGTGCAAATTTATTCAAAATCTGTGTTTGAGAATTTATTTTAGGAGCTTAACATGTTAACTTTTTAGTACAACCAAGTATGTTAAGTCCTTGTTGACACTATGCATGCTTACCCTAAGCATGTGTGCCCCCTTTACCACCTATGTTGTCATCCTCTTTGTGGTATGATGATTAACATCATGACCCTTGTTCAATCATCACAATTATGTTGTCCCTTTTGCATGCTTATCTTAAGTATGTATGATCCCCTTGACACCTCAATTATCATCCCCTTAGTGGTATGATGGTTAGCATCATGTCATTGTGACTCTTGTTCCTACATAAAACTATAGGTTGGGAAACCCTTGGAAAAATACCTTGTTGAAAAGAATTTTTGAAAACCTTGGGTGAGTTGGACTTACCCAAGCGTGTGTTTATGAAAGGAAAGGATCTTGGCAAAGATGGTTGGAAAGAGAATCTTGTTTTTGAAAACTTTGGCGTCTAAGTATTCACCCGTGACAATTAACCCGCGCAACCACATTATCCCAACGTGGGCACGGGGTTAGCCCATAGTTTGTTCTTCTTAGCATGGGACACCGCACAACTATATAAGGGTAAGGTTACCCCCGAGTCCGGGTTATCGTAGGTGGAGACCATCGTATAACGGGATGCCTTCGGGGCTACACGTTGATGTCTACGGGTGCTTCTATTCTTGTAGACAGTGTTGGGCCTCCAAGAGCAGAGGTTTGTAGAACAGCAGCAAGTTTCCCTTAAGTGGATCACCCAAGGTTTATCGAACTCAGGGAGGAAGAGGTCAAAGATATCCCTCTCAAGCAACCCTGCAACCACCAAGCAAGAAGTCTCTTGTGTCCCCAACACACCTAATAGGTGCACTAGTTCGGCGAAGAGATAGTGAAATACAGGTGGTATGAATATATATGAGCAGTAGTAACGGCGCCAGAAAATAGCTTGCTGGCGTGTAGTTGATAGTGGTAATATGGTAGCAGTAGTAACGCAGTAAAACAGTAAACAAGCAGCGATAGCAGTATTTAGGAACAAGGCCTAGAGATTAGACTTTCACTAGTGGACACTCTCAACTTTGATCACATAACATAATAGATAGATGCATACTCTACACTCTTTTGTTGGATGATGAACACATTGCGTAGGATTACACGAACCCTCAATGCCGGAGTTAACAAGCTCCACAATTCAATGTTCATATTTAAATAACCTTAGAGTGCATGAAAGATCAACACGACTAAACCAAGTACTAACACGAGCATGCACACTTGTCACCTTCACACTATGTAGGAGGAATAGATCACATCAATACTATCATAGCAATAGTTAACTTCACAATCTACAAGAGATCATGATCATAGCATACGCCAAGTACTAACACGGATGCACACACTGTCACCATTACACCGTGCAGGAGGAATAAAACTACTTTAATAACATCACTAGAGTAGCACATAGATAAATTGTGATACAAAACACATTGCAATCATAAAGAGATATTAATAAGCACTTCACTACGCCATTCATAACAGTGAATAAGTATTCTGTGAAATATAGCCTAAGAGACCCACACGGTGCACACACTGTCACCTTACACACGTGGGACAAGGAGTCTCCGGAGATCACATAAGTAAAACTCACTTGACTAGCATAATGACATCTAGATTACAAGCATCATCATATGAATCTCAATCATGTAAGGCAGCTCATGAGATTATTGTATTGAAGCGCATAGGAGAGAGATGAACCACATAGCTACCGGTACAGCCCCGAGCCTCGATGGAGAACTACTCCCTCCTCATGGGAGACAGCAGCGTTGATGAAGATGGCGGTGGTGTCGATGGAGAAGCCTTCCGGGGCACTTCCCCGCCCGGCGGCGTGCCGGAACGAGACTCCTGTCCCCCGGATCTTGGCTTCGCGATGGCGGCGGCTCCGGAAGGTTTCTCGTACCGTGGCTTTTTCGTATCGAGGTTTTAGGTCTGGGACCTTTATATAGGCGAAGAGGCGGCGTCAGAAGGTCGAAGGGGCGACGACACCATAGGGCCGCGCGGCCAGGGGGTGGGCCGCGCCACCCTATCATCTGGGGGTTGTGTGGCCCCCCTCTGGCGACTCTCGGGTGTTCTAGATGCTTCCGGGCAAAATAGGAACCTGGGCGTTGATTTCGTCCGATTCCGAGAATATTTCCTTACTAGGATTTCTGGAACCAAAAACAGCAGAAAACAAGAACTGGCCCTTCGGCATCTCGTCAATAGGTTAGTTCCAGAAAACGCATAAATATGACATAAAATGTGCATATAACATGTAGATATCATCAATAATGTGGCATGGAACATAAGAAATTATCGATACGTCGGAGACGTATCAGCATCCCCAAGCTTAGTTCTGCTCGTCCCGAGCGAGTAAACGATAACAAAGATAATTTCCGGAGTGACATGCCATCATAACCTTGATCATACTATTGTAAACACATGTAATGAATGCAGCGATCAAAACAATGGTAATGACATGAGTAAACAAATGAATCATAAAGCAAAGACTTTTCATGAATAGTACTTCAAGACAAGCATCAATAAGTCTTGCATAAGAGTTAACTCATAAAGCAATAAATCAAAGTAAAGGTATTGAAGCAACACAAAGGAAGATTAAGTTTCAGCGGTTGCTTTCAACTTGTAACATGTATATCTCATGTATAGTTGTCAATATAGAGTAATATAACAAGTGCAATATGCAAGTATGTAGGAATCAATGCACAGTTCACACAAGTGTTTGCTTCTTGAGGTGGAGTGAAATAGGTGAACTGACTCAACATAAAAGTAAAAGAATGGTCCTTCAAAGAGGAAAGCATCGATTGCTATATTTGTGCTAGAGCTTTGGTTTTGAAAACATAAAGAGAGCATAAAAGTAAAATTTTGAGAGGTGTTTGTTGTTGTCAACGAATGGTAGTGGGCACTCTAACCCCCTTGCTAGACAAACCTTCAAAGAGCGGCTCCCATGAATTATTTTTATTTTTGGGTGGCACTCCTTCCAACCTTTCTTTCACAAACCATGGCTAACCGAATCCTCGGGTGCCCGCCAACAATCTCATACCATGAAGGAGTGCCTTTTTATTTTAGTTTTATTATGATGACACTCCTCCCCACCTTTGCTTTCTCAAGCCATGGCTAACCGAATCCTTCGGGTGCCGTCCAACAATCACATACCATGGAGGAGTGTCTATTTAGGTTAATTAATTTGGGACTCGGGAATCCCATTGCCAGCTCTTTTTGCAAAATTATTGGATAAGCGGATGAAGCCACTAGTCCATTGGTGAAAGTTGCCCAACAAGAATGAAAGATAAACACCACATACTTCCTCATGAGCTATAAAACATTGACACAAATCAGATGTGATAAATTTTGAATTATTTAAAGGTAGCACTCAAGCAATTTACTTTGGAATGGCGGAGAAATACCATGTAGTAGGTAGGTATGGTGGACACAAATGACATAGTGGTTGGCTCAAGGATTTTGGATGCATGAGAAGTATTCCCTCTCGATACAAGGCTTAGGCTAGCAAAGTTATTTGAAACAAACGCAAGGATGAACCGGTGCAGCAAAACTCACATAAAAGACATATTTTAAACATTATAAGACTCTACACCGTCTTCCTTGTTGTTCAAAACTCAATACTAGAAATTATCTAGACTTTAGAGAGACCAATTATGCAAACCAAATTTTAGCAAGCTCTATGTATTTCTTCATTAATAGGTGCAAAGTATATGATGCAAGAGCTTAAACATGAGCACAACAATTGCCAAGTATCACATTATCCAAGAGATTTTACCAATTACTACATGTAGCATTTTCCGTTTCCAACCATATAACAATTAACGAAGCAGTTTCAACCTTCGCCATGAATATTATGAGCTAAGAACACATGTGTTCATATGAACCAGCGGAGCGTGTCTCTCTCCCACACAAGCATTTATTCAAACAAAAACAAAAACAAAAGCACACGGACGCTCCAAGTAAAGTACATAAGATGTGACCGAATAAAAATATAGTTTCAAGAGAAGGAACTCGATAATTTGTCGATGAAGAAGGGGATGCCTTGGGCATCCCCAAGCTTAGATGCTTGAGTCTTCTTGAAATATGCAGGGATGAACCACGGGGGCATCCCCAAGCTTAGAGCTTTCACACTCCTTGATCATAGTATATCATCCTCCTCTCTTGACCCTTGAAAACTTCCTCCACACCAAACTCGAAACAACTCATTAGAGGGTTAGTGCACAATAAAAATTAACATGTTCAGAGGTGACACAATCATTCTCAACACTTCTGGACATTGCATAAAGCTACTGTACATTAATGAAGCAAAGAAATTCATCCATCATAGCAAAAGAGGCAATGCGAAATAAAAGGCAGAATCTGTCAAAACAGAACAGTCCGTAAAGATGGATTTTATTGAGGCACCAGACTTGCTCAAATGAAAATGCCCAAATTGAATGAAAGTTGCGTACATATCTGAGGATCACGCTCGTAAATTGGCATATTTTTCTGAGCTACCTACAGAGAGGCAGGTCGAAATTCGTGACGAGCAAAGAAATGCGTTACTCGCGCAGCAATCCAAATCTAGTATCAACCTTTCTATCAAAGACTTTACTTGGCACAACAATGCAATAAAATAAGATAAGGAGAGGTTGCTACAGTAGTAACAACTTCCAAGACTCAAATACAAAATAAAAGTACTGTAGCAAAATAAACACATGGGTTATCTCCCAAGAAGTTCTTTCTTTATAGCCATTAAATGGGCTCAGCAGTTTTAATGATGCACTCGCAAGAAATAGTAGTTGAAGCAAAAGAGAGCATCAAGAGGCAAATTCAAAACAAATTTAAGCCTAACATGCTTCCTATGAAAAGGAATCTCGTAAATAAACAAGTTCATGAGGAGCAAAGTAACAAGCATAGGAAGATAAAACAAGTGTAGCTTCAAAAATTTCAGCACATAGAGAGGCATTTTAGTAACATGAAAATTTCTACAACCATATTTTCCTCTCTCATAATAACTTTCAGTAGCAACATGAGCAAACTCAACAATATAACTATCACATAAAGCATTCTTATCATGAGTCTCATGCATAAAATTATTACTCTCCACATAGGCATAATCAATTTTATTAGTTGTAGTGGGAGCAAATTCAACAAAGTAGCTATCATTATTATTCTCATCAAGTGTAGGAGGCATAGTATAATCACAACAAACTTTACTCTCCATAGTAGGCGGCACCAAAAGACCACTATCATTATAATCATCATAAATAGGAGGCAAAGTATCATCAAAGAAAATTTTCTCCTCAATGCTTGGGGGACTAAAAAGATCATGAAAACCAGCTACCCCAAGCTTACAATTTTCTATATCATTATCAACAATGGTGTTCAAAGCGTTCATACTAATATTACTACCAGCATGCAAATAAGGTTCCATAGGTTTTTTAATTTTCGCATCAAACCATCCATGTCTTAAGTCAGGAAATAGAATAAGAAGCTCATTGTCGTCCATTATGCCTAACTAGTGTAAACAAGAAACAAAAAGATGCAATTGCAAGATCTAAAGGAAATAGCTTCGAGTACTTACAACGGCGAAAATAGCTTAGTAGCCGAGATCCGGAGTGTGAGTACCTTTTACCTTTCCTCCCCGGCAACGGCGCCAGAAAATAGCTTGATGTCTACGGGTGCTTCTATTCTTGTAGACAGTGTTGGGCCTCCAAGAGCGAGAGGTTTGTAGAACAGCAGCAAGTTTCCCTTAAGTGGATCACCCAAGGTTTATCGAACTCGGGGAGGAAGATGTCAAAGATATCCCTCTCAAGCAACCACCGCAACCACCAAGCAAGAAGTCTCTTGTGTCCCCAACACACCTAATAGGTGCACTAGTTCGGCGAAGAGATAGTGAAATACAGGTGGTATGAATATATATGAGCAGTAGTAACGGCGCCAGAAAATAGCTTGCTGGCGTGTAGTTGATAGTGGTAATATGGTAGCAGTAGTAACGCAGTAAAACAGTAAACAAGCAGCGATAGCAGTATTTAGGAACAAGGCCTAGGGATTAGACTTTCACTAGTGGACACTCTCAACTTTGATCACATAACAGAATAGATAGATGCATACTCTACACTCTTTTGTTGGATGATGAACACATTGCGTAGGATTACACGAACCCTCAATGCCGGAGTTTACAAGCTCCACAATTCAATGTTCATATTTAAATAACCTTAGAGTGCATGAAAGATCAACACGACTAAACCAAGTACTAACACAACATGCACACTCGTCACCTTCACACTATGTAGGAGGAATAGATCACATCAATACTATCATAGCAATAGTTAACTTCACAATCTACAAGAGATCATGATCATAGCATACGCCAAGTACTAACACGGATGCACACACTGTCACCATTACACCGTGCAGGAGGAATAAAACTACTTTAATAACATCACTAGAGTAGCACATAGATAAATTGTGATACAAAACACATTGCAATCATAAAGAGATATTAATAAGCACTTCACTACGCCATTCATAACAGTGAATACGTATTCTGTGAAATATAGCCTAAGAGACCCACACGGTGCACACACTGTCACCTTTACACACGTGGGACAAGGAGTCTCCGGAGATCACATAAGTAAAACTCACTTGACTAGCATAATGACATCTAGATTACAAGCATCATCATATGAATCTCAATCATGTAAGGCAGCTCATGAGATTATTGTATTGAAGCACATAGGAGAGAGATGAACCACATAGCTACCGGTACAGCCCCGAGCCTCGATGGAGAACTACTCCCTCCTCATGGGAGACAACAGCGTTGATGAAGATGGCGGTGGTGTCGATGGAGAAGCCTTCCGGGGGCACTTCCCCGACCCGGCGGCGTGCCGGAACAGAGACTCCTGTCCCCCAGATCTTGGCTTCGCGATGGGGGCGGCTCTGGAAGGTTTCTTGTACCGTGGCTTTTTCGTATCGAGGTTTTAGGTCTGGGACCTTTATATAGGCGAAGAGGCGGCGTCAGAAGGTCGAAGGGGCGACGACACCATAGGGCCGCGCGGCCAGGGGGTGGGCCGCGCCACCCTATCATCTGGGGGCTGTGTGGCCCCCCTCTGGCGACTCTCGGGTGTTCTGGATGCTTCCGGGCAAAATAGGAACCTGGGCGTTGATTTCGTCCGATTCCGAGAATATTTCCTTACTAGGATTTCTGGAACCAAAAACAGCAGAAAACGAGAACTGGCCCTTCGGCATCTCGTCAATAGGTTAGTTCCAGAAAACGCATAAATATGACATAAAATGTGCATATAACATGTAGATATCATCAATAATGTGGCATGGAACATAAGAAATTATCGATACGTCGGAGAAGTATCACACGTCCGGAAGAAACTATGGGTCTCCTGGCTTGGCGGTGGAGCCACGCTCAAAGTGAGGTGAGCTGCCACGGTGTCGGGGAGGTACATACTCCATAGGGTAGGATCACGTGCTAAGTCGAATAGGCGAAAGGCTATGTCCGAGTTTTTGTCATGGCATAGTTGGAGCGTCGAGGTCAACGCCTTTTGAAGGGGGGGAGAGATGATGAGGACATCCCTACCACACTGCCACCTTCGTCATTACCAATTGAAGATGAACCTGCTGTGAAGCTCAAGTCCAATGAAGTTCGGATTGGACCTATTACAAGGGCTCGTGTGAAGCTACTTAAACAACAGGTGAACTTGTTCCTAAACGATACTTTGATTGATCAGAACTTTATACTACCTAAGTCCCATTACTTATGTATCATCAGGTATGAAGAGGAGACAAGCATCACACGAGGAGGAGAAGAGCAGCTGGACGTGAAGATGGACGTGGAGCTGGACAAGGAGCTGGACATGAAGAAATCTCATGGACGCGCGAGGGAGGAGCGGGAGGCATGCGCGAGAGGAGAAGACGAAGTCCAGGCCGGCCCAGCACCCGGTCAGACCGGCCGCCACGCCGGCGCGCCCGGTCCCTGGCCCGGTCCGACCGGGCAGCAGGCCGGATCCACCCCGGCGCCGACCGGGCGCCACGCTGATGCCAACCGGACGGGTTACTGCGCCACAATTCCCGAGCCCGGTTGTCACCCGGTCCCTGGCCCGGTTTGAACCGGCCAGCCCGGTCCCAGGCCCGGTCGACCGGCCTCCAGACCGGCCGTGTCCGAGTCTGTCTCGACCAGATCTATTCTGTGTCGGTTATTCTTGTATCTTTTCGACCAGAAGTCGTCCCGGACGCCTATATAAGTGCCAGGATGCCCCCTAGCTACTTTAGACCACGTTTAAGATAAACCCTAGTTCTTAGTTGTTTGCTTTGCAAAACTATTGAATCCCCTACACCATATTGCTTGATATTGTGTAGATCTGAAAAGTCTTGTGTGATCTGCTGTTCCATTGGGAATTAGACGGTTGCAACTTACCGCTTCGTGGTCGGCGGCTGCGTGCGCAAGTGTGTGGAGTTGCGAATATCTTGCAGGGTTGAGAGTTGTTGCATTGGCGACAGGGACCAATCGAGAGATCTCGTTGCGTCATACAAGTTATCATCCACTTCATCAAGTTACCTCCACTACAATCACCCCGTGATCATCATCACCACCGTTGCTTACTGAGAAGATCGGGCCACCCCTTATCATCTTGGTATCAGATTTCCAGTTTACCTCGGTAAGCCATCCACAATCCACCCCATAGTTGAGTTGTGAGTGTTTCCTATCCAGAAAAAGCCAAAAAAATTAGGGTTAGGGTTTGCCATATCCTTAGATTGCACTAATTTCAAGTTTTAGTTGCTTTTCGTAGTTGTTTTTGCGTATCTTTTTCTTGCATCTAGTATTGTTAGGTTTTGAGTCTCTATAATAATCTAGTTTCATTTTTTGTTACTCCGAGTCCACATAGCGTACAGTGTGCTTGTTCCCAACCATAGACACAGCCTATCGATATAAAGTGACTAGGAACTTCCCAGAAGAGACTAGTTTTACCGCTCGACAGGCTGCTCATTAGGGTTTGGTGCTTTGCATATCTTGTTGGCCGTGTTATCAAGGAGTTGAGTCATAAAATAAAAAAAAAACACAGAAAATTGAAAAGAAGCAAAAAGAGCTACATAGTTGTGTTATAGAAGAAAAATCCAAAAAGAAAAGTGAAGTGCTAGAAGAATCAAGTGAAGGCCTAAGTTTACTTTATTGCACCCGTAGTTGAGTAATCTTGTGCCTGTCTCGCTGAGCTTTGCTAGCGTCTCTCTAGTGCATTGCAACCTTTTCCTACATATAGTTGTATTGCCCCATTTATCGCCTTGTGTGAGTATCATTGGTTGTCTACGGTCAGCGCTAGAGCTTGTTATTGGTGCAAATAGGTAGCCTACCTACAGCCCCACATATATCATGCTTTGCTGTGTGATTTGTTCTTATACCCTTGATATTCGCTTCGCTACATTCGTGCACTAGTTGTTACTACAAGTGGTAAGCAATACTAATTCACTTTGGAGCGGTAAGATTTCTTTTTCTTATCAGTTTTGAGTGAATTGTGAGAGTACCACCATATATTTTTGATTTAGTGCACTAATCTACTAACGATGTCTGCTAGTGATCAAAAACTTGTTAACCAGGAAAATAAGAGTGCTGCAGATCTCATCACATGGAGGGAGTTTGAGGCTCTTCGTAATGAGATGCGACATGAATTCCGCGCTCAGGATGATGAGCTTAAAGGGACGGTCCAAGAGATCTCCCAAAAGCTGGATGCTACTAATGAGACCGTCACTACAATGCAAGATCAAATGACGGATATTCAACGCACTCTTCGAACTTTGACAATGTCTGTTGAGAATCTTACAAATCAACAGCGACAAAAAAATGAAGATGCTGATGAAGCCCCTGGTCGTGGTGATCGTCCTCGAGGTTGGGCTCCACTTGGCCGCAACGGTCGTGGACATGACGAGGAAGATGGATAGGGTAAGCCCAAGTTTTCTACACCCAAGTTTGAAGGAGGAGCTGGTGTTGAAGAATACCTCACTTGGGAGCTCAAGATTGAGAAGTTATCGGGTTTACATCCACATTACACTGAAGATAGAAAGATAAAGCTTGCTTCTTCTGAATTTGATAGTTATGCTTTGCGTTGGTGGGATCGATATGTGAGTGCTCGCGAAGAAGATGGTGAACCGCCTATTATCACATGGCGTGCTATGAAGGCGGCAATGACTGAGCATTTTGTGCCCACAAATTATTTGCGCAGTATATTTGATAAGTTGACCCTATTGAGACAAGGTGTGAAGATTGTTGATGAATACTACATGGAGATGGAGATGCTCATGCAGCGTGGCCGTGTCAAAGAATCCCTTGAGATGATAATGACTCGTTTTCTCAATGGTTTGAAGTATGACATCAAAGGCATTGTTCGTCATTACAGTTACACCACTATGAATGAGTTGCTGCATCATGCAATAGAAGCTGAATCACAGTTGGCTGACGAAGCAAAGATTAAAGGTCGAGCTTCAGGAGCTGGGCGCTTCACGCCTCGTGCGCCCCCACCTACGGCGCCGGCACCATCGACGCGCTCCACCCCTTACTCTACTCCGCCTAGCAAGCCGGTCTCCAATGTGTCTAACGCAAAGAAGTCCGACTCTGCTGCAAGTACGAGTGGTTCTAACATGTCTACTGCGCGTAATCGTGATATGGCTTGTCATACATGTGGTGGCAAGGGTCACTTCAAGAGGGATTGTCCTAACCGTAAAGTAATGATTATCAATGAGGACAATGAGTACGAGACTGGAGAAGATGTTGATCCTAATGCTCCAGAAGATGATGACTATGACACTGATGGTGAAGATGCATATCCGTCTGATGCTCGCACCATTGTTGTGTTGCAGTGTGCTCTTAATGTGTTGCTGATGCGTGTAATTGACACGTCCGTTGGGAAACCCAAGAGGAAGGTGTGATGCGCACAGCGGCAAGTTTCCCTCAGTAAGAAACCAAGGTTTAATCGAACCAGTAGGAGTCAAGAAGCACGTTGAAGGTTGATGGCGGCGGGATGTAGTGCGGCGCAACACCAGAGATTCCGGCGCCAACGTGGAACCTGCACAACACAACCAAAGTACTTTGCCCCAACGAAACAGTGAGGTTGTCAATCTCACCGGCTTGCTGTAACAAAGGGTTAACCGTATTGTGTGGAAGATGATTGTTTGCAGAGAAAACAGTAAAACAAGTATTGCAGCAGATTTGTATTTCAGTATTAAAAGAATGGACCGGGGTCCACAGTTCACTAGAGGTGTCTCTCCCATAAGATGAAAGCATGTTGGGTGAACAAATTACAGTCGGGCAATTGACAAATAGAGAGGGCATAACAATGCACATACATGTCATGATAAGTATAGTGAGATTTAATTGGGCATTACGACAAAGTACATAGACCGCCATCCAACTGCATCTATGCCTAAAAAGTCCACCTTCGAGGTTATCGTCCGAACCCCTTCCGGTATTAAGTTGCAAAGCAACAGACAATTGCATTAAGTATGGTGCGTAATGTAATCAACAACTACATCCTCGGACATAGCGCCAATGTTTTATCCCTAGTGGCAACAAGCACAACACAACCTTAGAACTTTCGTCACATCGTCCCGGTGTCAATGCGAGCATGAACCCACTATCGAGCATAAATACTCCCTCTTGGAGTTAAAAGCAAAAAACTTGGCCGGAGCCTCTACTAGTAACGGAGAGCATGCAAGATCATAAACAACACATATGTAATAACTTGATAATTAACATAACATGGTATTCTCTATCCATCGGATCCCGACAAACACAACATAGAGTATTACGGATAGATGATCTTGATCATGTTAGGCAGCTCACAAGATCCAACAATGAAGCACAATGAGGAGAAGACAACCATCTAGCTACTGCTATGGACCCATAGTCCAGGGGTGAACTACTCACTCATCACTCCGGAGGCGACCATGGTGGTGTAGAGTCCTCCGGGAGATGAATCCCCTCTCCGGCAGGGTGCCGGAGGAGATCTCCGGAATCCCCCGAGATGGGATCGGCGGCGGCGGCGTCTCAGTAAGGTTTTCCGTATCGTGGTTTTTCGCCTCAGGGGTTTCGCGACGGAGGCTTTAAGTAGGCGGAAGGGCAGAGTCGGGGGGCTAACAAGGGGCCCACACCACAGGGCGGCGCGGGCCCCCCCTTGGCCGCGCCGCCATGTGGTGTCGCCACCTCGTGGCCCCACTTCGTATGCTCTTCGGTCTTCTGGAAGGTTCGTGGCGAAATAGGCCCCTGGGTCTTCGTTTCGTCCAATTCCGAGAATATTTCGTTACTAGGATTTCTGAAACCAAAAACAGCAGAAAACGAGAACCGGCACTTCGGCATCTTGTTAATAGGTTAGTTCCGGAAAATGCACGAATATGACATAAAGTGTGCATAAAACATGTAGGTATCATCAATAATATGGCATAGAACATAAGAAATTATCGATACGTCGGAGACGTATCAAGCATCCCCAAGCTTAGTTCTGCTCGTCCCGAGCAGGTAAAACGATAACAAAGATAATTTCTGAAGTGACATGCCATCATAACCTTGATCATACTATTTGTAAACATATGTAGTGGATGCAGCGATCATAACCTTGATCATACTATTTGTAAACACAATGGTAATGTCATGAGTAAACAAGTGAATCATAAAGCAAAGACTTTTCATGAATAGTACTTCAAGACAAGTATTAATAAGTCTTGCATAAGAGTTAACTCATAAAGCAATAAATCAAAGTAAAGGCATTGAAGCAACACAAAGGAAGATTAAGTTTCAGCGGTTGCTTTCAACTTGTAACATGTATATCTCATGGATAATTGTCAACATAGAGTAATATAACAAGTGCAATATGCAAGTATGTAGGAATCAATGCACAGTTCACACAAGTGTTTGCTTCTTGAGGTGGAGAGAGATAGGTGAACTGACTCAACATAAAAGTAAAAAGAATGGTCCTTCAAAGAGGAAAGCATCGATTGCTATATTTGTGCTAGAGCTTTTATTTTGAAAACATGAAACAATTTTGTCAACGGTAGTAATAAAGCATATGAGTTATGTAAATTATATCTTACAAGTTGCAAGCCTCATGCATAGTATACTAATAGTGCCCGCACCTTGTCCTAATTAGCTTGGACTACCGGATCTTTGCAATGCACATGTTTTAACCAAGTGTCACAATGGGGTACCTCCATGCCGCCTGTACAAAGGTCTAAGGAGAAAGCTCGCATTTTGGATTTCTCGCTTTTGATTATTCTCAACTTAGACATCCATACCGGGACAACATGGACAACAGATAATGGACTCCTCTTTAATGCATAAGCATGTGGCAACAATTATTATTCTCATATGAGATTGAGGATATGCGTCCAAAACTGAAACTTCCACCATGATTCATGGCTTTAGTTAGCGGCCCAAAGTTCTTCTCTAACAATATGCATGCTCCAACCATAAAGGTGGTAGATCTCTCTTACTTCGGACAAGACGGACATGCATAGCAACTCACATGATATTCAACAAAGAATAGTTGATGGCGTCCCCGAAACATGGTTATCGCACAACAAGCAACTTAATAAGAGATAAAGTGCATAAGTACATATTCAATACCACAATAGTTTTTAAGCTATTTGTCCCATGAGCTATATATTGCAAAGGTGAATGATGGAATTTTAAAGGTAGCACTCAAGCAATTTACTTTGGAATGGCGGATAAATACCATGTAGTAGGTAGGTATGGTGGACACAAATGGCATAGTGGTTGGCTCAAGTATTTTGGATGCATGAGAAGTATTCTCTCTCGATACAAGGTTTAGGCTAGCAAGGTTATTTGAAACAAACACAAGGATGAACGGTACAGCAAAAACTCACATAAAAGACATATTGTAAACATTATAAGACTCCATACCGTCTTCCTTGTTGTTCAAAACTCAATACTAGATGTTATCTAGACTCTAGAGAAACCAAATATGCAAACCAAATTAGCAAGCTCTAAGTATTTCTTCATTAATGGGTGCAAAGTATATGATGCAAGAGCTTAAACATGAGCACAACAATTGCCAAGTATCAAATTATCCAAGACATTTTAGAGTTACTACATGTAGCATTTTCCAATTCCAACCATATAACAATTTAACGAAGAAGAAACTTCGCCATGAATACTATGAGTAGAGCCTAAGGACATATTTGTCCATATGCTACAGCGGAGCGTGTCTCTCTCCCATAAAGTGAATGCTAGGATCCATTTTATTCAAACAAAACAAAAAACAAAAACAAGCCGACGCTCCAGGCAAAGTACATAAGATGTGACGGAATAAAAATATAGTTTCGGGGGAGGAACCCGATAATGTTGTCGATGAAGAAGGGGATGCCTTGGGCATCCCCAAGCTTAGACGCTTGAGTCTTCTTAAAATATGCAGGGGTGAACCACCGGGGCATCCCCAAGCTTAGAGCTTTCACTCTCCTTGATCATATTGCATCATACTCCTCTCTTGATCCTTGAAAACTTCCTCCACACCAAACTCGAAACAACTCATTAGAGGGTTAGTGCATAATAAAATTTCACATGTTCAGAGGTGACACAATCATTCTTAACACTTCTGGACATTGCATAAAGCTACTGGACATTAATGGATCAAAGAAATTCATCCAACATAGCAAAAGAGGCAATGCGAAATAAAAGGCAGAATCTGTCAAAACAGAACAGTCCGTAAAGATGGATTTTATTAGGCCACCATACTTGCTCAAATGAAAATTCTCAAATTGAATGAAAGTTGCGTACATATCTGAGGATCGTGCACGTAAATTGGCTTAATTTTCTGAGCTACCTACAGGGAGGTAGACCCAGATTCGTGACAGCAAAGAAATCTGGAACTGCGCAGTAATCCAAATCTAGTACTTACTTTACTATCAAAGACTTTACTTGGCACAACAAAACATAAAACTAAGATAAGGAGAGGTTGCTACAGTAGTAAACAACTTCCAAGACACAAATATAAAACAAAAATACTGGAGTAAAAACATGGGTTGTCTCCCATAAGCGCTTTTCTTTAACGCCTTTCAGCTAGGCGCAGAAAGTGTAACTTAAGTGACATCGAGAGATGAAGCATTGACATTACCTTGGGATTTACCCTTACCTTTATTATCCTTAATCTTTGGCTTAGGGAATATATGACTACCCCCGGGTGTAGAGGTGAATTTTATGGTCCCTTGTCTCACGTCTATGACTGCTCCCAATAATTTCAGCAGGGATCTTCCGAGTGTGATTTGTCATGTTCCTGCGCATTCAATGACAAGGTAATCAACGGATATTGTTATCCCAAGAATGGTTGTATGCACACCCGCAGCTATCCCTTTAGGAATTATAACAGAGTTATCAATAAGAGTTATTCCTTCTCCCCCTTCAGTGAATTCCCAAAGTTTCAAAGATTTATGAATCCCCTTAGGCATTAGGCAAAATTCAGTCATAATATCACAATTAGCACGGAGAGTTTGGTTACCTATGACAATTTTAATAGTAGTTTTCCACAATGAAGGTTCAGAGTTCACTAAAACTTGATCAAGACGGTTACGAATGTATCCATAATTTTCATTTAAGCGAGATGCACTTGTCTCAAGAGTATTTAATCTATTATGAATGCTAATAAGGGCTGAATCAAAATTATTAGATGAATCATGTGATGCAACCAACTTCTTTATGGCATTAAAAGCTTGATCCCCATTACAATGGAGGAAATCTCCTCCCACTAGAGCATCCAAGGCATATCTATAGCGAATCATAAGACCAAAATAAAAATTACTAAGGAGCAAACTTAGAGTCATTTGAGGTTCAGTTTTACGATAAGAAGTAAAAATTCTAGACCAAGCATCCTTAAAACTTTCCTCATCCCCTTGTTTAAAAGTAAAAACTAATTCCTCAGGTGAAGAAGTAGCCGGTACAGAGCTAGACATGGTAACAAAAGTAACTAAATTTTTTTTGTATTTTTAATATAGAGTGCAAGACAGTAAATAAAGCAAACTAGATAAAGTAAATGCAAGTAAACTAATTTTTTTGTGTTTTTGATATAGAGTGCAAGACAGTAAATAAAGTAAAGCTAACAACTAATTTTTTTGTGTTTTGATATAAGTGCAGCAAACAAAGTAGTAAATAAAATAAAGCAAGACAAAAACAAAGTAAAGAGATTGAGAAGTGGAGACTCCCCTTGCAGCGTGTCTTGATCTCCCCGGCAACGGCGCCGGAAATTTGCTTGATGCGTGTAATTGACACGTCCGTTGGGAACACCAAGAGGAAGGTGTGATGCGCACAGCGGCAAGTTTCCCTCAGTAAGAAACCAAGGTTTAATCGAACCGAGTAGGAGTCAAGAAGCACGTTGAAGGTTGATGGCGGCGGGATGTAGTGCGGCGCAACACCGGAGATTCCGGCGCCAACGTGGAACCTGCACAACACAACCAAAGTACTTTGCCCCAACGAAACAGGTGAGGTTGTCAATCTCACCGGCTTGCTGTAACAAAGGGATAACCGTATTGTGTGGAAGATGATTGTTTGCAGAGAAAACGAGTAAAACAAGTATTGCAGACAGATTTGTATTTCGGTATTAAAAGAATGGACCGGGGTCCACGAGTTCACTAGAGGTGTCTCTCCCATAAGATGAAAGCATGTTGGGTGAACAAATTACAGTCGGGCAATTGACAAATAGAGAGGGCATAACAATGCACATACATGTCATGATAAGTATAGTGAGATTTAATTGGGCATTACGACAAAGTACATAGACCGCCATCCAACTGCATCTATGCCTAAAAAGTCCACCTTCGAGGTTATCGTCCGAACCCCTTCCAGTATTAAGTTGCAAAGCAACAGATAATTGCATTAAGTATGGTGCGTAATGTAATCAACAACTACATCCTCGGACATAGCGCCAATGTTTTATCCCTAGTGGCAACAGACACAACACAACCTTAGAACTTTCGTCACCTGTCCCGGTGTCAATGCGGGCATGAACCCACTATCGAGCATAAATACTCCCTCTTGGAGTTAAAAGCAAAAACTTGGCCAGAGCCTCTACTAGTAACGGAGAGCATGCAAGATCATAAACAACACATATGTAATAACTTGATAATTAACATAACATGGTATTCTCTATCCATCGGATCCCGACAAACACAACATAGAGTATTACGGATAGATGATCTTGATCATGTTAGGCAGCTCACAAGATCCAACAATGAAGCACAATGAGGAGAAGACAACCATCTAGCTACTGCTATGGACCCATAGTCCAGGGGTGAACTACTCACTCATCACTCCGGAGGCGACCATGGCGGTGTAGAGTCCTCCGGGAGATGAATCCCCTCTCCGGCAGGGTGCCGGAGGAGATCTCCAGAATCCCCCGAGATGGGATCGGCGGCGGCGGCGTCTCAGTAAGGTTTTCCGTATCGTGGTTTTTCTCCTCGGGGGTTTCGCGACGGAGGCTTTTAGTAGGCGGAAGGGCAGAGTCGGGGGCTAACGAGGGGCCCACACCACAGGGCGGCGCGGGCCCCCCCTTGGCCGCGCCGCCATGTGGTGTCGCCACCTCGTGGCCCCACTTCGTATGCTCTTCGGTCTTCCGGAAGGTTCGTGGCGAAATAGGCCCCCGGGTCTTCGTTTCGTCCAATTCCAAGAATATTTCGTTACTAGGATTTCTGAAACCAAAAACAGCAGAAAACGAGAACCGGCACTTCGGCATCTTGTTAATAGGTTAGTTCCAGAAAATGCACGAATATGACATAAAGTGTGCATAAAACATGTAGGTATCATCAATAATATGGCATAGAACATAAGAAATTATCGATACGTCGGAGACGTATCAGTTGCCTAGTGCATCTACTCAGCGCTGCAATTTGTTCCAAACAAAGGATTTAGTTGGTCCTGACAAGGCTTGCAAGGTCATTATTGATGGCGGGAGTTGCCGCAATTTAGCAAGAAAGGAGTTGTGTACCAAGATGAAGTTGAAGTATCTACCGCACCCGCATCCGTACTATATTCAGTGGTTGAGCGACAATGGTGAGATGAAGGTAAACCACATGGTGCGTGTTTAGTTTGCTATTGGACCGTATAAGGATTGCATTGATTTTGATGTGTTTCCTATGACGGTGTGTCACCTACTATTGGGTCGGCCTTGGCTCTATGACCGTTCTGTGCAACACAATGGCCGTGCCAATACATATCACTTGGAGTTCAAGGGCAAGAAAATCAACTTACAGCCTATGTCACCACAGCAAATTGTCAATGAATCTCGTCAGAAGATTGAAGTAAACTTGGAGGATGCTTCTTTAGATAGGCGAGAGAATTGTAATGTCGTGAGTGATATATTGAAAAGTGAGCGAGTGAATTCCTTAGTCTCATTAGCCACCAAAGAAGACATGAGAGAATTTCGTGAGGATCCTTCGGCCATGCCTCTTGTGCTTTTGTACAGGGGTACGATTTTAGTTTCTAACGACATGACCCCTCTTCCTCTTGGTGTTTCTAAAGTTTTGCAGGAATTTGGCGACGTGTTTCCGGATGAGGTACCCGCAGGACTTCCACCATTGCGAGGTATTGAGCATCAAATTGATTTGATCCCCGGAGCTTCGCTACCCAATCGGGCACCATATAGAACGAACCCCGAAAAAACGAAGGAGATACAAAAGCAAGTACAAGCGCTACTCGACAAAGGTTATATCCGCATAAGCCTTAGTCCTTGTGCTGTTCCTGTTATTCTAGTTCCTAAGAAAGATGGTACATGGCGTATGTGCGTAGATTGTAAAGCTATAAACAACATTACTATTCGATATCGTCACCCTATTCCCCGTTTAGAGGATATGCTAGATGAATTGAGTGGTGTTGTTGTGTTCTCTAAAATTGATTTGCGTAGTGGTTATCATCAAATTAGGATGAAAGAAGGGGATGAGTGGAAAACAGCCTTTAAAACAAAATTTGGTTTATATGAGTGGTTAGTAATGCCTTTTGGTTTGACTAATGCACCTAGCACTTTTATGAGACTGGTGAACCATGTTTCGCGTGAATTTATTGGCAAGTTTGTGGTTGTGTACTTTGATGACATATTAATCTACAGCCGCAATGCATCTGATCATACTATACATATTCGACATGTTTTGCAAGTGTTGCGTGATAATAAACACTATGGTAATCTTGAGAAGTGCACATTTTGCAAAGATAAGGTCATATTTCTGGGTTATGTTGTCTCTAAGCATGGAGTAGAAGTAGATGTGTCTAAAATTGAAGCTATTCAAAATTGGCCTGCTCCCATGAATGTGAGTCAAGTAAGAAGTTTTCATGGTCTAGCTGGGTTTTATAGAAGATTTGTGCCCAACTTTAGTACTATTGCTGCACCTTTGAATGACTTGACTAAAAATGGTGTTGTTTTTGAGTGGGGCGCAACCCAAGATCATGCTTTTGATGAACTTAAGAGATTGTTAACTTCTGCATCGTTGCTTGCACTTCCTTATTTCAATAAGCAATTTGAGATTGAATGTGATGCTAGTGGTATTGGAATTGGTGGTGTGTTGATGCAAGAGGGTCACCCAATTGCATATTTTTCTGAGAAACTTTCTGGTGCTAAGTTGAACTATCCTATCTATGATAAAGAATTGTATGCTTTCTTGAGGTTTGGCAACATTACTTGTGGCCAAAAGAATTTATCATACATTCTGATCATGAAGCTTTGAAATATCTGAAAGCCCAATCTACTTTGCATAAGCGTCTTGCTAAGTGGGTTGAGTTCATTGAGTCTTTTCCATACATTATTAAGCATAAGAAGGGAAAAGATAATATTGTTGCTGATGCTCTATCTAGGACGAATATGCTATTAACTCAACTTGATATTAAAATTCCTGGATTAGAAGTTCTATGTGATTTGTATGCTACTGATCATGATTTTGCTGAACCATATCGCTTATGTGCTCTTGGTAAAGCATGGGAAAAATATCACATACATGATGGGTTCTTGTTTAGAGCTAACAAACTATGTGTTCCAGAATCGTCGGTGTGTTTGCTCTTATTGCAGGAATCACATGCTGGAGGTTTGATGGGTCACTTTGGGCGTGAGAAGACGCTACTCATGCTCGCTGATCACTTTTATTGGCCAAAGATGAGGCGGGATGTGGACAGGTATGTGAAGAGGTGCATTACTTGCAACAAGTCCAAATCCAAGCTGAAGCCTCACGGTTTGTATACTCCTTTACCGGCACCTACTACACCTTGGGAAGATATTAGTATGGATTTTGTGTTGGGTTTGCCGCGTACTAAGAGAGGCCATGATTCTATATTTGTGGTAGTGGACAGATTTTCTAAGATGTCACACTTTATTGCCTGCCACAAAAGCGATGATGCGTCGCATATTGCTAACCTGTTTTTCAGGGAGGTTGTGCGACTACATGGAGTCCCGAAGACTATTGTTTCTGATCGTGACGTGAATTTTATGAGCTACTTCTGGAAGACGCTGTGGAGAAAGCTGGGGACGAAGCTACTTTTCAGTACTACTTGTCATCCCCAAACTGATGGACAAACTGAAGTGGTGAATAGAACATTGTCATAACTGTTGAGATCCATGATCAAGAAGAACCTGAAGGAGTGGGAAGAGTGTTTGCCGCATGTGGAGTTTGTTTACAACAGGGCGGTACATTCTACCATGGAGCTGTGTCCTTTTGAGGTGGTGTATGGTTTCAAACCCATTACTCCACTTGACTTGTTGCCTTTGCCCATACATGAGAGAGTTAATATGGAGGCATCCAAGAGGGCAGATTTTGTGCGAAAGATCCATGTGAAGACTAAAGAGTTGATAGAGAAGAAAGGCAAGAGCAATGCTGCAAGGATGAACAAGAAGCGTAATGAGATGTTGTTCAAGCCTGGTGATATGGTCTGGGTACATTTTCGCAAGGATAGGTTCCCGAAGCTACGGAAGTCCAAGTTGCTTCCTCGTGGTGCTAGTCCTTACAAAGTGCTTGCCAAGATCAATGATAATGCATACTCGATAGATCTTCCACTTGATGAGTTTGGTGTCAGTAATTCTTTCAATGTTGCTGATTTGACACCATATGACGGAGAAGACCTTGGAGCGTCGAGGTCGACGCCTTTTGAAAGGGGGGGAGATGATGAGGACATCCCTACCACACTGCCACCTCCGTCATTACCAACTGAAGATGAACCTGCTGTGAAGCTCAAGTCCAATGAAGTTCAGATTGGACCTATTACAAGGGCTCGTGCGAAGCTACTTAAACAACAGGTGAACTTGTTCCTAAACGATACTTTGATTGATTATACTACCTAAGTCCTATTACTTATGTATCATCAGGTATGAAGAGGAGACAAGCATCGCACGAGGAGGAGAAGAGCAGCTGGATGTGAAGATGGACGTGGAGCTGGACAAGGAGCTGGACATGAAGAAATCTCATGGACGCGCGAGGGAGGAGCGGGAGGCATGCGCGAGAGGATAAGACGAAGTACAGGCCGGCCCAGTACCCGGTCAGACCGGCCGCCACGCCGGCGCGCCCGGTCCCTGGCCCGGTCCGACCGAGCGGCAGGCCGGATCCACCCCGGCGCCGACCGGGCGCCACGCTGATGCCAACCGGACGGGTTACTGCGCCACAATTCCCGAGCCCGGTTGTCACCCGGTCCCTGGCCCGTTTGAACCGGCCAGCCCGGTCCCAGGCCCGGTCGACCGGCCTCCAGACCGGCCGTGTCCGAGTCTGTCTCGACCAGATCTATTCTGGGTCGGTTATTCTTGTATCTTTTCGACCAGAAGTCGTCCCGGACGCCTATATAAGTGCCCAAGACGCCCTCCTAGCTGCTTTAGACCATGTTTAAGATAAACCCTAGTTCTTAGTTGTTTGCTTTGCAAAACTATTGAATCCCCTACACCATATTGCTTGATATTGTGTAGATCTGAAAAGTCTTGTGTGATCTGCTGTTCCATTGGGAATTAGACGGTTGCAACTTACTGCTTCGTGGTCGGCGGCTACGTGCGCAAGTGTGTGGAGTTGCGAATATCTTGCAGGGTTGATAGCTGTTGCATTGGCGACAGGGACCAATCGAGAGATCTCGTTGCGTCATACAAGTTATCATCTACTTCATCAAGTTACCTCCGCTGCAATCACCCCGTGATCACCATCACCACCGTTGCGTACTGAGAAGATCGGGCCACCCCTTATCAACGCATATCTGATGGTGTGTCGAGTCTGCACTATCGTCGAGCTCGGGATCTTGAATCATCGAGTTCCTTCTGCGTGATGCTAGACTTGGCATCCGCACACCATGCAAAAGGTAGGTGACACCGTCATATGGATCGGTGAAGACCCCCTCGCTAACAATGAAGTTGATGTTGTTGGTGAGGTCGAAATTAGTGAAGTTTTCGGAGTTCGTGACCTGAAGCAGATCGGTTTCAGTGGTCGACCCGAAAGTCATCCCGCCGAACAAATCGGTGAATTTCCCGCTGTCAGCGGGCTTGGTGAAGCATAGAGGCGAAATCGCCTCGTCGCCTGAGTCGATGGATGGTGTCGACGGTCCCGAGGATTCAGACTCAGCCGTCGACCGTCCCGAAAAAATTGGGGCCGAAAAGCGATATGAACCTTCCTTCCCGACGAGGAAGCGGAAACTCCCGAACGTCATGTCCATTGCTTCTCCCAGGTTGGCATATACAGGCAAACGGGCGGGAGGGTGAGGAACAAAATCGACAAGACCAGATTGGATCTGTTTACCTCCTTCCATTGTGTTGCTTGATGCTAACGATGATGATGCCATCGAGATCAGGACTTTGCTACCTCTCTTCCCACAGATGGCGCCAATTGACGAGGTATCGACTCGAAAACTCCTACATATTGTAGACTAAGGGTTTCGTGAAATTAGAGGGCAAGTAGAACTCGAAGGTGGTCAGACGAACAAAGGCGTCTAACTAGAAAGAAACGGTGGCTAGGGTTTAACAATGATCGATCCTTTCTTTGCCCTCAGCTTCGCCCTTATATAGGAGGGGAAGCCGAGGCTTTCCGTGTCATACAAGTATACAAAACATCGGTCCGCATTGGGCCTTTCCATATATTGTTACAAGTTTCCCTGTATTGACTCTACTTCCTTAATCCGCATGTCTTCAGCTTCATGGGCCTCCAAACCTTCGGGTATGTGGGCCTTCAACTCCTTAGATACCTAAAAGCATGAATCAGGGATATATACGTGTAACATCCCAAATTTTAAAACAAAGAAGAAAATGAACTTCCCTTTTTCAAAAATGAGAACCAACAAAAACTTTTATTAAATAGAGTGATATGCCTAGTGCTCCTACTTAATCTTTGTGCTATTGCCATGATTATGTGTTCTTTGCTCTACACCCATTTCCAAAAACCCTAAACCCTAACCTTCTCAAAAACAAAGTGGGTCCAATTTGAGAAACCAAAATAAAAGAAAAAAGACATATGTGGGCATATAGCCCTAATATGTAAATCTTGAACCTTAACTTTCTTATTTTGATAAATGGTGGTGAACCATGGTGAACCCCACTAAACCCTAAACCTCATCCCTCTTGTCAACCTTTAAAAATTGAAAAACAAAATAAAAAGAAAAGATCTTAAATGAGAAAAAGGCATATGCAAGCATATGGCTACTTTTTGCAAATACTAAACTTTGCTTTGTCTACCTTGGTAGATGGTTTGAAAATATCTCAACAAACCTAATTTAAGGCTTACCACTCAAATCTTGGTGAACCAAAAAGAAAACAAAAATCAAATAAAACATATGCATAGAGGCATATGTGGCACCTAGCCAAAATATCAATTCTTGATCTAGGCACCCACATTGCCCCAAAATGGTTTGAACCTTTTACCCAACTCAATCTAACACCAAATAAACCTCACCCTTGTCAAAGAGAAGCAAAGAAAAAGAAAAGAATAAAAAGTAGAAAATCACAAAACCCTCACATATGGTTTATGCCATTTTTGCAAATCTTTGACCTAGACCGATTTGGCCTTCACCATTAGTTGTATTATGTTACTAAACACTTATTAGAACTTTTGGAATCAAAGAAACACAAATCAAATCATATTCAAACTCAAATTGTGATCACATATGATAATGGTCAAACCTGCCATTTTTATTCTGGTCACTACTCTGAGCCTCTGATTTTCAAGTTTTTCAAACTAAACTTTCCCAATTCTTTGCACCACATCCAAGAGCACATCAAGGTGAACAACGTTTGTAAATACCACCATGTCAAATTCATCTTGGATCAAATTCTATGCTCATGCAAAGTTGGGACTTTTTATCAAATGCAATAATCTCACACATTGCAATTTTGCAATTCTTTTATTTTTAAAATTCCACCACCACTTGTATTTATCTCTGGTCAATTGCAACTTATCCAAATGCACCTTTTTCAAATTTTGGAACCATAGTGCACAAACCAAATTTAGCAAAATTTGCAAATTTCCAAATAGGCATCAATTCAAACACTATTCTAAATAGTGTTTTGGCCCAACCTAGTGCACCACCTTGCTCCTACTTGCTCCCTGGTCCCCTCTCTCTCTAACCATGCACAGCAACCCTAGAGGGAGGAGGCTAAGCATGGCATAGCCATGCCATGCTGTCCATGTTCCACATGGCAAGCCCTCTCTCATTTCTCTCCATCCCAAACCCTGCCACCTTGCCCCTCTGCTCCACCTTGCTCCCCTACGCAGGCTAGCACCCGCCATTGCCGGAGAAGAGCACCCCACGCGCCAGACACGGACGCGCCCGTGGCGCCCAGATCATGCCGATCACGGCGTGGGCGCGCCCACAGACGCGCCACGGCCACGCGCCGCTCCGACGAACTGCGCAGCCCCTGGCCCCCCTCTCCGCAAGTTGAGCATCCCCGCCGCACCAGCAGTCCGCCAGACACGCGCCCGTGCCCTCGCGCAGGCTGCCGCCGTCGACATCTTCGCCGTTCTCCCGCGCCCGTGCTGCCAGACCTAGCCGTCGCCCGCGCTCACTTGGCCGTCCCCCACCTAGCCAGCACGCGCTCTAGCTTCGCCTCGACCTCACCTACCTAGAGCCAACCTCGTCTGTCCCCTTCCATCGCCGGAATCGCCGCGCCATTGTCGGTTCGCCGCAGACCTCCGGCCACCTCGAGCGCCTATAAAAGGAACGCCCCTCCTCCTCATCTGAGCACGCCACTCGACTCTCCTCCCTCCTCTGAGCCTCCTCGCCCTCGCTCCACGCAACATTGCGCAGCGCCGCCGTCCAATTGCCACATCGCCGCCGTGAGCCGCCGTAGATCAATCCGACGCTACCGTCCACCCCCGGAGCTCCAGCGACCACCGTTGAGTTCCCCATCGTCGACAACACCGCCGTGCATCATCGCCAACCCTCGCCAGAGCCCCAGCTCGCCGCCGACCCCCTACCTCCGCCGCGGCAGCAACCCTCTCGCGTCGACGACGACGACGCACAGCCGTTCGATTAGACTCTGATCCAACGCTTCTCAGCCTCCCGTACCGATTCGGTGAGTGTCAGTCGCTGACGAGTGGGACCTACCCTGTCAGTTGGCCCGTGGCGCACCAAAGCGTCACTGGGCCAGCCCAGTTCGTCTCCCCTCATTTCGGCCCAATTTGTTTTCCCGCCGGCCCTTTTATTCAAATTCAAAAATCCAGATTCTGTTTAAACTCAATACTGGCCCTGACTTTGAAATTAAATAGTTTCAATTTGGCTTGGCCAAATTTAGCAAACTTAATATTGTTGGAAAGCTATGAAAAGTTCTACAAAAGCCCACTGATCTCATTGAGAGATATGTTGCAGAAATAATGTGATAAAAATAACAAGTCAGAGACTTTTACCACTTCAAATAATTCTTAAAAATCAACCAAAAATGATATTGAGTTGATTCCAACCCTAATAGCTCACATTTCAATTACACTAATTGTTTCTGCAAAAATATGATGTGGTCACCTTGGATGATCATGGCCTAGTTTGAATAAAGGACTATATGGCTAGTTTAGTTAAGTGATATTGTCCAAAACTATTATGCAAATCATATGAAGTGTTTCACTTCATTTAAATCTTGTCCCAAGTACTTTCATAGGAAGTTTGGACCCCTGGTCAAATAATCTCACATGAAATACTTGGTGATTTTAAATCATATTTAGAATGGTTAAATGGTATGAGGTATTCTACCTCATTTAAATCATTTTCTCAAATGATGATGATGAATGGTTGACTTAGGTCAACATGATTTCATGTATGATTGTTTGAGGAAGTTAAATCTTAAGAAGATTCAATGAGAGGAAATTATTCCTCAAAAACTAAATGGAAACTATCATTTACATATGTAATGAGAAGAAATTATTTCTCTAACACTAAGTAAGAAAACCCTAGAATAATTTTTGGTAGCAATGCTAAGTGATGCTAGATCATTTGGAGTGAGCCATTCAGGCTAATTAAGGCTACTTAAGTATTGATTGGTGATTGTATCCTCGTATTCGTGTATCACCTCAACCACCAAGGCAAGCTAACACCATTGCAAGTTCTATTGTTGCAAGCTAATATTCTTGCAAAGTGCAAAGCCCCTTGGGGCAAGGCACCATTGGTTATACCTTACTTACAACAATCCTATCCCCAGTTTTTACCTTACAAGTTTTTACTTGTTTATTTAAAGAGTTACTTTTATAGTTAACTTTGGTATAAGTTAAGAAGGTTACTAGAGTAGCAAAGTTAGTCTCAAGCTAACCAAGCAAGATAGCACCCCTCATTATTTAGTGCTAGTGCTAAGTACTAAAACTTGACTACTCTAGATGGGAACATGTGTTTTGAACTGAATTTGAAACCTTGGAATGAGGAGTCATTTCATTGAATGATTTTTGAAGGTGAATATGACTTGGAGAAGATGGTGATTTTTGATTAAAACTGATATTGGTTTGAATGCGATACCTTTCCAATTTTGAGTACCCCCACAATACCTGATTATGGGAAGGGCATAGCTTGAAGTGTATGCATCTTAGTATGGGTTCCCTCTGAACACACATCATAGGGGTTATGCCGAGGCTGCCTCCTTTGTTGTGAAATGATGTGAATTGAGGTGAATTGTACGGCCAAGCCCTGTGCAGTTCCCAGGTTGACAGTTGGTCTTCACTGGGAGGCCAAGCTCATGGGGAGAGGTGCTCATACTAGGGTTTGTAAGTGAAAGGTTATGGTTGATGATCCGCGTATCGTGTTACGATGATTCGGGGTTATCCCGACGGATGAAATCAAATGTTGTGGCACAAGTGTGCAACCTCTCGCAGAGTGTAAACCTATTCGAATAGCCGTGTCCACGGTTACGGACGGTTGGAAAGGCCATACAGTTTCCGGTGTCAGATTCTTGAAAATGTTGGGAAGTGAATGGTGAATGGTGACTTGTTTTTGAATCACAACTGAGTTGTGGGAATGACACTAATGTTCCCACTTGAGTTAGTTAGCACATTAATAAGTCTTTTCTCAAATACTTGTGAACTAAAATTGGCTTTATGCAAATTAAACTAGAGCTTAGCACCCCCTTACTAGAATTTGTTAGCACTTACACTAGTATTAGTTTGCGAGTACTTTAAAGTACTCACGGCTGTGTCCCTGGCTATTCAAATGGCCAGACTATGAAGAAGAGCAGCAGTACCAGGAGGACGGACAGCAAGACGCCTACGACAACTAGGGAATCTTCTGACGTCAGACGTTGGTCTGTGGATTAGATAGTCCACCTCCGTTACGCTTCCGCCATGTAATATGTTCGTTGATCAGTAGATCAACTATTTGTGTAATATTGGATCATGTGATCTCTATTTGTAAGACGACTATGGTATGTAATGAATGATGACTTATGATATTCAACTGTTATGTCTCGCAACAACAATATTCCTGGGATTGCGATGTATGGCATAACAGACATCTGGACTTAAAAATCCGGGTGTTGACAAGTTGGTATCAGAGCCATTGTTTGACCTTAGGAGACCCTAGTTAGAATGGACGTCTGAAAAACTTAGTTTCAAAACCAAAGAAGTGAATATTTGTGAAAAACTTATTCTCACTCTTATCCTTGAGATCTTTTTTCAAAAGGAAAAATCCATGCTCTACCTTTTTCTTTGTAGAACTACATAAAATTTTACACACTTGACCACTTCTTTAACTTACTCATCCTCATTGCTCACAGATGGAGTACACCTGCAAGTCCTATCAGCTTGGCCACGGAGGAAACCTAATGTTCGAGAAGGATTTGAAGCAACTAGTGGAATATCTAGGACGCCCGTACCCCGAGTTCTTCGGAATACCCCTCAATAATCACTCCGGAGGACCACCTCGGTGGGAAGTTACTGCAGATCTGCGAAGAAAGCCTGGAGCCTCAATATGGGAAACCTTTTGGTTTTCTGTAACGGGGAACACTTGGAAGGAAGGACTAGTCAGAGCTATGCAAGAAGCAATTGCCCGTCTGTGTGGACAAAATGAGAACAAGATCAAGCACACTCGCTTTGTCTACTACCCAAGACATGACCCCATGGGAAGACCGATGACCATGCCCCCGCACACGGAGATGAACTGCTATGTAGCACACCTGGACTTCATGTTGTACAAGACCCGCAAGGAGTTGGACAACGCCCTCGCCTTTCGCCAAGCATATTACCCGTGAAGACGAAGAATCCACCCTGGATAGTAGTATCACTAAAGCACGTTCATAGGTGTGAGTTGTATCAGGATCCCCTTGCATCGTAGAGCGAATGAATGGTTCTTCAAACCAACGGTGTGTTAGAATTGTAATGTGTGATGTTTGGTATGAATGAAAAAGTGTTGTTGGTTTTACCCCCTCAACACTACTCAAGTCTTCAAGTTTTGAACTTTTAAAACTTCTTAAATGTTGAACCAAACAAACCATAGAAATTTCCCCCTTATCTGAGCATCTACCTCAATGATCAGATGGCCCCACCAACCCGCAGCGCCAACCAAGACGCCATGATGCAGATGCTAGAGATGATGATGGCTGACCGAGAAGCCGAAAGAGCTGAACGCCAAGCCAACATCGCCGCACTGCAGCAGATCGCTTAGAACCACAACGGCCATGGAAACCACGACCACCCTGGGTCAAAACTGAAGAACTTTCAGAACACCAACCCACCTATTTTCAGCAAGACCGAAGAGCCCCTCGATGCCGATGACTGGCTCCAGACAATGGAGAACAACCTCGAAGTTGCGGGAGTAGAAGCCACCGAGAAAGTACTGTTCGCCACCCACTACCTGTCAGGCCCTGCAAGAGCCTGGTGGACAAGCGCTCGCGCAATGAATGCGGAACAGATGATGACCTGGGAAGACTTCAAGCTGAAGTTTAGCAAATATCATGTGCCCCAAGGACTAATTAAGAAGATGAGTGATACGTCTCCGACGTATCGATAATTTCTTATGTTCTATGCCATATTATTGATGATACCTACATGTTTTATGCACACTTTATGTCATATTCGTGCATTTTCTGGAACTAACCTATTAACAAGATGCCGAAGTGCCGGTTCTCGTTTTATCGCTGTTTTTGGTTTCGTAAATCCTAGTAACGAAATATTCTCGGAATTGGACGAAACGAAGACCCAGGGGCCTATTTTGCCACGAACCTTCCAGAAGACCGAAGAGCATACGAAGTGGGGCCACGAGGTGGCGACACCACATGGCAGCGCGGCCAAGGGGGGGCCCGCGCCGCCCTATGGTGTGGGCCCCTCGTTAGCCCCCCGACTCTGCCCTTCCGCCTACTTAAAGCCTCCGTCGCGAAACCCCTGAAGCGAAAAAACCACGATACGGAAAACCTTACTGAGACGCCGCCGCCGCCGATCCCATCTCGGGGGATTCTAGAGATCTCCTCCGGCACCCCGCCGGAGAGGGGATTCATCTCCCGGAGGACTCTACACCGCCATGGTCGCCTCCGGAGTGATGAGTGAGTAGTTCACCCCTGGACTATGGGTCCATAGCAGTAGCTAGATGGTTGTCTTCTCCTCATTGTGCTTCATTGTTGGATCTTGTGAGCTGCCTAACATGATCAAGATCATCTATCCGTAATACTCTATGTTGTGTTTGTCGGGATCCGATGGATAGAGAATACCATGTTATGTTAATTATCAAGTTATTACATATGTGTTGTTTATGATCTTGCATGCTCTCCGTTACTAGTAGAGGCTCGGCCAAGTTTTTGCTTTTAACTCCAAGAGGGAGTATTTATGCTCGATAGTGGGTTCATGCCCGCATTGACACCTGGGACGAGTGACGTAAAGTTCTAAGGTTGTGTTGTGCTCGTTGCCACTAGGGATAAAACATTGGCGCTATGTCCGAGGATGTAGTTGTTGATTACATTACGCACCATACTTAATGCAATTGTCTCGTTGCTTTGCAACTTAATACAGGAAGGGGTTCGGACGATAACTCGAAGGTGGACTTTTTAGGCATAGATGCAGTTGGATGGCGGTCTATGTACTTTGTCGTAATGCCCAATTAAATCTCACTATACTTATCATGACATGTATGTGCATTGTTATGCCCTCTCTATTTGTCAATTGCCCGACTGTAATTTGTTCACCCAACATGCTTTTATCTTATGGGAGAGACACCTCTAGTGAACTATGGACCCCGGTCCATTCTTTTAATACTGAAATACAAATCTACTGCAATACTTGTTTTACTGTTTTCTCTGCAAACAATCATCTTCCACACAATACGGTTAACCCTTTGTTACAGCAAGCCGGTGAGATTGACAACCTCACTATTTCGTTGGGGCAAAGTACTTTGGTTGTGTTGTGCAGGTTCCACGTTGGCGCCGGAATCTCCGGTGTTGCGCCGCACTACATCCCGCCGCCATCAACCTTCAACGTGCTTCTTGACTCCTACCGGTTCGATTAAACCTTGGTTTCTTACCGAGGGAAACTTGCCGCCGTGCGCATCACACCTTCCTCTTGGGGTTCCCAACGGACGTGTCAACTACACGCATCAAGCAAATTTCCGGCGCCGTTGCCGGGGAGATCAAGACACGCTGCAAGGGGAGTCTCCACTTCTCAATCTCTTTACTTTGTTTTTGTCTTGCTTTATTTTATTTACTACTTTGTTTGCTGCACTTATATCAAAACACAAAAAAATTAGTTGCTAGTTTTACTTTATTTACTGTCTTGTTTTCCATATCAAAAACACAAAAAAAATTAGTTACTTGCATTTACTTTACTTATTTCATCATGTTTCCTTTTAATTTTACCGTAAAAAACATACCGGTAGGACAAGGGTCTATAATTGGGAGGAACAATATAGAAGAATTTTTCACCCATGTTAGTACTGTTGAAGATTTTGAAGATAGGCACTTGGTAGAACTTGCTCCTACTTATGAAATTGCTATTGCTGCTTTAGTTCGCTTGTTGGAAACTAAATTTGTTAATCTCAATCCTATAATCCAACACATGTTTCTTACACTTGGTGATTTGGAAGAGGGGGAAAAGAAAGATTTTGTTTTAGAAACCCTTCTTAGAGAATTTGGTGGTCTAGCAAGAGAGGCTAGAAAGGTCTTCGCTAAATTTAATATGCTTGGTTCTCATACTAATTTTGTTAGTCTCCTTGAAAAAATGGACATGGATAGAATAAGGTACACTAATAATATTAATGATGGTGGGGAGATCAAAGCACCAATACCATGTAAACTCCTAGCTATGAATGATGCACTAGAAAATAACTATGCTTGGCTTGTTCTCGAAAATTTGTTTGATGAGAGTAGCAAGCCCAAGACTAATGAAAAGGGAGACGCTGAAACTTATGTATCTAATATACTATGCATGGTTGAGAAAACTCCAAACCCCGCTGTAGGTGCACCACCCTTTGATAACACTTGAGATACACTTTCTGCGCCTAGCTGAAAGGCGTTAAAGAAAAGCGCTTATGGGAGACAACCCATGTTTTTACTCCAGTATTTTTGTTTTATATTTGTGTCTTGGAAGTTGTTTACTACTGTAGCAACCTCTCCTTATCTTAGTTTTGAGTTTTGTTGTGCCAAGTAAAGTCTTTGATAGTAAAGTAAGTACTAGATTTGGATTACTGCGCAGTTTCAGATTTCTTTGCTGTCACGAATCTGGGTCTACCTCCCTGTAGGAAGCTCAGAAAATTAATCCAATTTACGTGCATGATCCTCAGATATGTACGCAACTTTCATTCAATTTGAGCATTTTAGTTTGAGCAAGTCTGGTGGCCTAATAAAATCCATCTTTACGGACTGTTCTGTTTTGACAGATTCTGCCTTTAATTTTGCATTGCCTCTTTTGCTATGTTGGATGAATTTCTTTGATCCATTAATGTCCAGTAGCTTTATGCAATGTCCAGAAGTGTTAAGAATGATTGTGTCACCTCTGAACATGTGAATTTTTATTATGCACTAACCCTCTAATGAGTTGTTTCGAGTTTGGTGTGGAGGAAGTTTTCAAGGATCAAGAGAGGAGTATGATGCAATATGATCAAGGAGAGTGAAAGCTCTAAGCTTGGGGATGCCCCGGTGGTTCACCCCTGCATATTATAAGAAGACTCAAGCGTCTAAGCTTGGGGATGCCCAAGGCATCCCCTTCTTCATCGACAACATTATCGGGTTCCTCCCCGAAACTATATTTTTATTCCGTCACATCTTATGTACTTTGCTTGGAGCGTCGGTTTGTTTTTGTTTTTGTTTTGTTTGAATAAAATGGATCCTAGCATTCACTTTATGGGAGAGAGACACGCTCCGCTGTAGCATATGGACAAATATGTCCTTAGGCTCTACTCATAGTATTCATGGCGAAGTTTCTTCTTCGTTAAATTGTTATATGGTTGGAATTGGAAAATGCTACATGTAGTAACTCTAAAATGTCTTGGATAATTTGATACTTGGCAATTGTTGTGCTCATGTTTAAGCTCTTGCATCATATACTTTGCACCCATTAATGAAGAAATACTTAGAGCTTGCTAATTTGGTTTGCATATTTAGTTTCTCTAGAGTCTAGATAATATCTAGTATTGAGTTTTGAACAACAAGGAAGACGGTATGGAGTCTTATAATGTTTACAATATGTCTTTTATGTGAGTTTTGCTGTACCGCTCATCCTTGTGTTTGTTTCAAATAACCTTGCTAGCCTAAACCTTGTATTGAGAGGGAATACTTCTCATGCATCCAAAATACTTGAGCCAACCACTATGCCATTTGTGTCCACCATACCTACCTACTACATGGTATTTATCCGCCATTCCAAAGTAAATTGCTTGAGTGCTACCTTTAAAATTCCATCATTCACCTTTGCAATATATAGCTCATGGGACAAATAGCTTAAAAACTATTGTGGTATTGAATATGTACTTATGCACTTTATCTCTTATTAAGTTGCTTGTTGTGCGATAACCATGCTTCGGGGACGCCATCAACTATTCTTTGTTGAATATCATGTGAGTTGCTATGCATGTCCGTCTTGTCTGAAGTAAGAGAGATCTACCACCTTTATGGTTGGAGCATGCATATTGTTAGAGAAGAACATTGGGCCGCTAACTAAAGCCATGAATCATGGTGGAAGTTTCAGTCTTGGACATATATCCTCAATCTCATATGAGAATAATAATTGTTGCCACATGCTTATGCATTAAAGAGGAGTCCATTATCTGTTGTCCATGTTGTCCCGGTATGGATGTCTAAGTTGAGAATAATCAAAAGCGAGAAATCCAAAATGCGAGCTTTCTCCTTAGACCTTTGTACAGGCGGCATGGAGGTACCCCATTGTGACACTTGGTTAAAACATGTGCATTGCAAAGATCCGGTAGTCCAAGTTAATTAGGACAAGGTGCGGGCACTATTAGTATACTATGCATGAGGCTTGCAACTTGTAAGATATAACTTTCATAACTCATATGCTTTATTACTACCGTTGACAAAATTGTTTCATGTTTTCAAAATAAAAGCTCTAGCACAAATATAGCAATCGATGCTTTCCTCTTTGAAGGACCATTCTCTTTACTTTTATGTTGAGTCAGTTCACCTATTTCTCTCCACCTCAAGAAGCAAACACTTGTGTGAACTGTGCATTGATTCCTACATACTTGCATATTGTACTTGTTATATTACTCTATGTTGACAATTATCCATGAGATATACATGTTACAAGTTGAAAGCAACCGCTGAAACTTAACCTTCTTTTGTGTTGCTTCAATACCTTTACTTTGATTTATTGCTTTATGAGTTAACGCTTATGCAAGACTTATTAATACTTGTCTTGAAGTACTATTCATGAAAAGTCTTTGCTTTATGATTCACTTGTTTACTCATGTCATTACCATTGTTTTGATCGCTGCATTCACTAAATATGTTTACAAATAGTATGATCAAGGTTATGATGGCATATCACTTCAGAAATTATCTTTGTTATCGTTTTACCTGCTCGGGACGAGCAGAACTAAGCTTGGGGATGCTTGATACGTCTCCGACGTATCGATAATTTCTTATGTTCTATGCCATATTATTGATGATACCTACATGTTTTATGCACACTTTATGTCATATTCGTGCATTTTCCGGAACTAACCTATTAACAAGATGCCGAAGTGCCAGTTCTCGTTTTCTGCTGTTTTTGGTTTCGTAAATCCTAGTAACGAAATATTCTCGGAATTGGACGAAACGAAGACCCGGGGGCCTATTTTGCCACGAACCTTCCAGAAGACCGAAGAGCATACGAAGTGGGGCCACGAGGTGGCGACACCACATAGCGGCGCGGCCAAGGGGGGGCCCGCGCCGCCCTATGGTGTGGGCCCCTCGTTAGCCCCCCGACTCTGCCCTTCCGCCTACTTAAAGCCTCCGTCGCGAAACCCCTGAAGCGAAAAAACCACGATACGGAAAACCTTACTGAGACGCCGCCGCCGCCGATCCCATCTCGGGGGATTCTGAGATCTCCTCCGGCACCTCGCCGGAGAGGGGATTCATCTCCCGGAGGACTCTACACCGCCATGGTCGCCTCCGGAGTGATGAGTGAGTAGTTCACCCCTGGACTATGGGTCCATAGCAGTAGCTAGATGGTTGTCTTCTCCTCATTGTGCTTCATTGTTGGATCTTGTGAGCTGCCTAACATGATCAAGATCATCTATCCGTAATACTCTATGTTGTGTTTGTCGGGATCCGATGGATAGAGAATACCATGTTATGTTAATTATCAAGTTATTACATATGTGTTGTTTATGATCTTGCATGCTCTCCGTTACTAGTAGAGGCTCTGGCCAAGTTTTTGCTTTTAACTCCAAGAGGGAGTATTTATGCTCGATAGTGGGTTCATGCCCGCATTGACACCTGGGACAATGACGATGAAAGTTCTAAGGTTGTGTTGTGCTGTTGCCACTAGGGATAAAACATTGGCGCTATGTCCGAGGATGTAGTTGTTGATTACATTACGCACCATACTTAATGCAATTGTCCGTTGCTTTGCAACTTAATACTGGAAGGGGTTCGGACGATAACCCGAAGGTGGACTTTTTAGGCATAGATGCAGTTGGATGGCGGTCTATGTACTTTGTCGTAATGCCCAATTAAATCTCACTATACTTATCATGACATGTATGTGCATTGTTATGCCCTCTCTATTTGTCAATTGCCCGACTGTAATTTGTTCACCCAACATGCTTTTATCTTATGGGAGAGACACCTCTAGTGAATGTGGACCCCGGTCCATTCTTTTAATACTGAAATACAAATCTACTGCAATACTTGTTTTACTGTTTTCTCTGCAAACAATCATCTTCCACACAATACGGTTAACCCTTTGTTACAGCAAGCCGGTGAGATTGACAACCTCACCTGTTTCGTTGGGGCAAAGTACTTTGGTTGTGTTGTGCAGGTTCCACGTTGGCGCCGGAATCTCCGGTGTTGCGCCGCACTACATCCCGCCGCCATCAACCTTCAACGTGCTTCTTGACTCCTACTGGTTCGATTAAACCTTGGTTTCTTACTGAGGGAAACTTGCCGCTGTGCGCATCACACCTTCCTCTTGGGGTTCCCAACGGACGTGTCAACTACACGCATCAATGGGAGACGAGTTCCGCGAACTCAAGCAAGGCAGAATGTCCGTGGTAGAATACCGCGACAGATTCCTTACTCTGTCAAGGTACGCCCCGGACGAAACCGACACCAACGAGAAGCGGAAGGAGAGATTTCTAAACGGACTCCACGACAAAATGCAGACTGTACTGGTCAACATTCCCTTTGCTGACTTAGAAGCCCTGGTGGACTCAGCCATCCAGATGGAAGGGAAGCTTCACCAAGCCAACGAGAACTGCAAACGCCGGATGATGAACCAGCATGGGTCCAGCAATACCCAGAAGTACCGCAACAACTCATCAGGAGGATTTGCTCCAAGATACAACAAGCCCACTGCTCAGAATTACCGCCCAAACTACACCAACAACCATGGAGGACCCCCGAAGCCCGGAGGCAACAACAACAACAATCACAACAACACCACCAACCCGAACAGCAACAACAACAACACTAGCCCTAGGACTGGAAGCAACGCCATCCCCGTCGCCACCAAGGACAAGGCCACCATCACTTGTTATGAGTGTGGAGTGGTTGGGCATTACTCCAACGAGTGCCCAAAGAGGTTAGCCAAGATTGCCGCCAACACCGATGCACCTGCTCAGAACCAGCGCCGCTTTGCCGCAAGAAGGAACCAGAACAACAACAACGGCCGCCTCTACAACATGACTGCAACAGAAGCACCAGAAGGAAAACAATCTACCGGAAGGAAAAGGAACACGAACACACTTCCAAAAAGAAAAAGCTTATAAGCGAAAGAAGGGACAAGGCAAGAGCTTACTGAGAGCTAGCGCGTCAATCTGCATGACTAGCCGATCATATTCCTTATGATCAGTGGTCATAACCTCAATGTGGCACTCCGCCGCTTTCCGCGTCTTCCTCTCCTCCTCCAGCTCTGCCCTCAGCACCGCATTGGAGTTCGTGGAATCATCCACAACCTCCGCCAGCCTGGCTTCGGCTGCTGCCTTGGCATCCTTCAGCTCTTGGTCATGCTGAAGCGCGGCCTGGATAGCCTACTCCTTGAGCTCCCGGGAGGCGGTCTTCTGGGCATCCAGGGCCTCGCGGTGCTCCTTGATGAGCTGCTCCTTTTCACCTGGGTACCGGAAAGAAAAGTGTTAGAAAAATTTCCCGGAAAAGCACAGGTTAACCGGAAAAGGAAAAGTGGTACCTTGGAGTGCGGTGATCTGGACCTTGAGGGCTTCGATGGTAGCCTCCGGGACAGTTGTTGGACAAAAAGTTCATAAGTGTTAGAAAAGAAAACGTTCCGGTAAGAAGATGCCGGAGGCAAGATAGGAAACAAACCTTGGCAGTGGCTGTGGGCCTCAGCAAGGTCCCGATGCTCCCAGAGAAGCTCTTCGAAGAGCTGCTTCCGAGCATCCGCCGTGCTCTGTTCAAAGGAAAATAATTGTAAGAAAGATGCCGGTTTTTCAAGTTTTTGCTTAAGTTTCGCGCTAAGAGCTATGCTCTCAACACGAAACTCGGGGACTGGGAAGATAGACAAGGTCCGGAAAGAAAGAAACCGGCATCAACAGAAAAGTTGCAAAAAGATTGATGGAACTTACCACCACGTTGCTGGTGGCGTCATACCACGCGCTGTCGAACTCCTTTACTGCGCGCTTCAGCCGCATGAAGTGTTCCTCAGTGGACCGGGGCCCAGCAGGGTCTGGCGCCGGAAGCCGGTCCTTCCCCAGGCCGCGGGTGGATGCGGATATGTCCGCATCGTTCCATTTTTGGGCATAGGGGAGGAGGTGCCCCAGGTCCCGGCCCTCGCGCTTCAGCTCAACGATCCGGCCCAGGAGGCCGGAAGGTTTTTCTTGGACCACTGCGGCGGCGGGGCTGACGTGCAGCACTAGAGGCTGCGGGCCGCCGGCTGAGGCGCTGCCCTCCATGGCCTTTCCCCGAGAAGCCCCCGGCTTGAGGAACTTTGTGATCTTGGGGGTCTCGGGCGGCGGCTTCGGCTTGGCCGCGGAAGGTCCTTGGCTTGGTGGCGGTGTCGGAGTGGCCCCGGTAGGCTGAAGAATAGGAGCTTCCGGGGGCGGTGTAGAGGAGACCGGCGCGGAAGTATCCGGCGCGGCCTTGGTGGGGGAAGAGCTGGAGTGCTCCTTCTTCTTCTTTCTCGGGGCGAGAGGAACCAGAGGTTCCGCCCGCCCGGCAGCTTCGTCGTCGGCGCCGGTGTTGCTGGCGCCGGTATCCAGGTTCCCAGGAGGGGAGGTGAGATCCTCCTCCGCGCGGTGATCAGGAGGTGTAGGGGCCACGCGCCCCGCACTTGTAGTGCCTCCCAGAGGGGAGGCAGAGAGGTCGCCGGTACCGGATGGTACCGGGCTTGTTTGAGGAGGAGGAGTTGGAGCCCTTGCGGTTCCCTCGGAGGTCACCGGCTTCGGGCCGCTGGCGCTCTTGGACAGCGAGAGAGCAGGGCTGAGCAAAAAGGAGAGGAAAGATCAAAAACAGCAAAGAGAAAGGAAAAGTTTGGAAAACGAAGCAAATAGAGAAATAAAGAACTTACCCGGAAGAGACCGGCATCTGCTTATGCTTGTAGCGCTTCGTACCTACTTGCCTTCCCCCAAGGACTTCCGTCCGGGAGCGTTTGGCGGGAGGGGCTTGGCTACAGCCGGCGTTAGCAGCAGGCGCCTTGTTCTTTTTGCTCTGGGGCATGAGCTTATCCAGGAACTCATGCCCGACCTCGGCCTGCAGGGGAGGAACGTGCTCGTGGACCTGTGGTTCGGAGCCAGCTGAGGGAGCGTCTACAGAAGGAAATAGGCAACAAAATATGAGAGACCGGAAGAGGAAACTACCTCAAGCATGGTGAGCTCATCGTCGGAAGCCGCGGAGGGGTTACCAGGGCGCTGAGTGGGGATGTGACCCATCTTGAGATCGTACCAAGGGACGAAGGGATCTGGATCAACCTTGTCCAAAGGGCGCTTCCGGCAAGGGCCTCGCCGATCTGACTCGATGCGAGGGAAGCGGTCCTTAGCCTGAAAATAAAAAGGAAAACAGTTAGCCACAGCGTAAAAGTTACCGGTAGAGCAACCCGGGGGGCGCGGTCTCTTACTTCCTTGGTTGGAGGGTTGAGGGAGCTGAGAGGAAGAAAGCCCCACTCCCAGTCATCCGGCATGTCCGTTTGGCATATTTGACTAGCCTTCAGGACCACATCCGCCTTGCTCAAGGGTAGGCCGGTGATCTTGGTAGGATCGCCAGGGCCGTACATCTCGCTTATCTTGTGAGCGCGGCGCTTAAGGGGAAGCACCCGGCGGCAGATGAAGGTGCGGATGATATCGTCGGAGCAGATATTGGTCTCCTTCATCAGCTTCAACATGAAGCGTACCACCCGGATCGTCTCTATGTGATCCGTACCGGGGTTGTAGTTCCAGTTGACCTTGGTGGGCGGCGCCGGATTGAAGGGCGGCAGATTGATGAGGTCAGCGGCGCTCTCGTTCTTCACGTAGAAGAACGTCGTCTGCCACAACCGGCAAGACTCGAGGCCGTTGAACTTAAAAAAGGGGCTCCCTTGGCGGGAGCCGATGATACAAGACCCGCATTGTACGGGGGGTTTGGGCTTGGGAATATCCTTGCCCTGGACCGAGTTGATCCGATGCCCATGTAGCCTTCCATGAAGGCCACAAAGCAAGAGAGGTAGAAAACGGCATTGCCGGGAAGGTGGTGAGGCTGGAGTCGATAAAAGTCAAGGAATTGGCGGAAGAAGTCGGAGGCAGGAAGGCCGAAGCCACGCTCAAAGTGAGCAAGAAAAACAACGACCTCACCGGGTCTGAGCACCGGTTCGATCTCATCGCCAGGAAGCCGGCAGGAAACCGTCTCCGGTATCCTCCTAGACCGGTAAAGCCAGTCGATCTCATGTTGTGTCACGTCGGAACCTCTCCAGGCTCCGCGTGTGATACCGGAAAGATCCTTTCCGGGGGCCCGGCTGGAGGTGCCAACCTCTTGGTCTTTGCCGGATTCAGTTTCCATCCGGGCGAGATCTTCGGTCAGCCCGTCGGAAGTCCTACTTCCTTGACTATTAGAAGAGGAGGCGAGAAGAGATTCTTCGCTAGACATGTGGATCTGGAGGACGCCGGTATCTACCGTAAAACAGTTTTCCCCAAAAAGACCCTCGCGCGAAGATCTACGAGTAAGAGAAAAAGCAAAATAAAGAGGGGATAAATACTCTACCGCCCCAAGATCTGGAAAGCAATGAGAAAAGAGGTAAAAGCGTATCGAGCCTAACCTGAGGCGGCGGAGGCGTTCGGGAAGAAGTTCGCCGGAGAAATGGCGAGCTCCTGACCGTCGACGAAGGCCGGCGACGGAGAAGGGCGAGGTCCGTCGGAGAAAGCTTCAATCAGCGGCGAAGAGGGAACGCAGCAGCAACTTCGCGCGGTGAAGAGCTTCGGCGCGGCGAGAGCAGCGTCGCAACGTCAACAGAAGCAGCGCTCTGGCGACGACCGGAGGCGAAGAGGAAGCAAGGGGCGAAGGGCTCGAAGTGCTCTGGAAATGGGGGCGAATGCGAAGAAGAAGACGAAGTGGAACCGCTCCGCCCTTATATAGAGAGAAGACGAAGTGGGCCGAAAACCGTCGGGCCGCGGCGGTTCGCCTCGTGGGCCGCCACGTGGCACGCAGATACACGTGCGAAAAATAACATGCCACAGGGAGGCCACACGGATCCAAAACGGCCGCGAGGATCCGGTGTGGCGCCATAAATGCTGGCGCAGAAGCCGAAGGGAAGTGACCTCTGACACTGGCGCGTCAGACACAGTGCGCATGTCACTGACAAGCATTGTACCCGAGAAATTCTCGACTTCGCCGAGGAGAGAGTTAATGTCTAAAGATGCCGGGGAATAAGATACCGGAGGCACTTTGAAAAGAGGGAAAGAAGTAAGTCCGGCAAAGATGCCGGAGATCTAAGTTCACTGCCGAAAAGATTAAACCGGTACCTTAAGAACCTGGCATGGTCCGTCGAATAGGATCCACCGGACTATACCAGCTTCGGGGACTAATGTTGGGGGGATGACCCCCGGTATGCCAAAGGCATGCCAAAACCGGATGGTTTAGGCCATCAAGATACCGGTTTAATGTTTATACCGGAGCACAAGGTTAAGGATTTGGTTAAGAGAAGCCAAGCCGGTATCCCCAGGAGGGGTATACCGGAACCGGATAGAAAAGACACCGGGCTACCGGTAAGAAGCGCACTGTAGCACGTCGGCAGGACTGGTCAAAGATTCTCTCCAGAGCTAGAGGACAAAGATGAGCTAAGCAAAGTAGCTTTAAACGAAGGCCTGACGATAAAGAAGAGGATGACGATGAAAGAAGCCGGAGGACGTCAGCCTCCCTGATTAAAGAAGACCCCGGTGTCATCTATGATTAAAGTAACTTTGTAAAGTAGTTTGTCTAGTCAAAGATGCCATTAGGGTTTCTTCCCCTGTAAGCCACCCTCTCCCCTATATAAGGAGAGGGGGTAGCCCTCTTCACGGGCAGGTAGATGCATGTACGTACGAGGTGAGCCCTTGTATGGAGAAACTTGTAACTTGTTGAGATCAATAAAGAAGATGATCTAGAGCGAGTTCTTCCTTATGTCTTTCTTCTTCAACCTCTAGCCTTGGCTAAGTTCTTGAGGAAACCATCCGGAAGTTCATCCCATCTAATCACAAACCCTCCCCCGAATCCTCTAGCGTCCATTCGGCCCCAACTTAAGGCATCCTATGGCATCTGTCTGTTCCCCACGACGACAGGCACAAGTGTGCAACCTCTGCAGAGTGTAAACCTATTCGAATAGCCGTGTCCACGGTTACGGACGGTTGGAAAGGCCATACAGTTTCCGGTGTCAGATTCTTGAAAATGTTGGGAAGTGAATGGTGAATGGTGACTTGTTTTTGAATCACAACTGAGTTGTGGGAATGACACTATTGTTCCCACTTGAGTTAGTTAGCACATGAATAAGTCTTTTCTCAAATACTTGTGAACTAAAATTGGCTTTATGCAAATTAAACTAGAGCTTAGCACCCCCTTACTAGAATTTGTTAGCACTTACACTAGTATTAGTTTGCGAGTACTTTAAAGTACTCACGGCTGTGTCCCTGGCTATTCAAATGGCCAGACTATGAAGAAGAGCAGCAGTACCAGGAGGACGGACAGCAAGACGCCTACGATAACTAGGGAATCTTCTGACGTCAGACGTTGGTCTGTGGATTAGATAGTCCACCTCCGTTACGCTTCCGCCATGTAATATGTTCGTTGATCAGTAGATCAACTATTTGTGTAATATTGGATCATGTGATCTCTATTTGTAAGACGACTATGGTATGTAATGAATGATGACTTATGATATTAGAATTGTTATGTCTCGCAACAACAATATTCCTGGGATTGCGATGTATGGCATAACAGGCATCTGGACTTAAAAATCCGGGTGTTGACAAGTTGGTATCAGAGCCATTGTTTGACCTTAGGAGACCCTAGTTAGAATGGACGTCTGAAAAACTTAGTTTCAAAACCAAAGAAGTGAATATTTGTGAAAAACTTATGCTCACTCTTATCCTTGAGATCTTTTTTCAAAAGGAAAAATTCATGCTCTACCTTTTTCTTTGTAGAACTACATAAAATTTTACACACTTGACCACTTCTTTAACTTACTCATCCTCATTGCTCACAGATGGAGTACACCTGCAAGTCCTATCAGCTTGGCCACGGAGGAAACCTAATGTTCGAGAAGGATTTGAAGCAACTAGTGGAATATCTAGGACGCCCGTACCCCGAGTTCTTCGGAATACCCCTCAATAATCTCTCCGGAGGACCACCTCGGTGGGAAGTTACTGCAGATCTGCGAAGAAAGCCTGGAGCCTCAATATGGGAAACCTTTTGGTTTTCTGTAACGAGGAACACTTGGAAGGAAGGACTAGTCAGAGCTATGCAGGAAGCAATTGCCCGTCTGTGTGGACAAAATGAGAACAAGATCAAGCACACTCGCTTTGTCTACTACCCAAGACATGACCCCATGGGAAGACCGATGACCATGCCCCCGCACACGGAGATGAACCACTATGTAGCACACCTGGACTTCATGCTGTACAAGACCCGCAAGGAGTTGGACAACGCCCTCGCCTTTCGCCAAGCATATTACCCGTGAAGAAGAAGAATCCACCCTGGATAGTAGTATCACTAAAGCACGTTCATAGGTGTGAGTTGTATCAGGATCCCCTTGCATCGTAGAGCGAATGAATGGTTCTTCAAACCAACGGTGTGTTAGAATTGTAATGTGTGATGTTTGGTATGAATGAAAAAGTGTTGTTGGTTTTACCCCCTCAACACTACTCAAGTCTTCAAGTTTTGAACTTTTAAAACTTCTTAAATGTTGAACCAAACAAACCATAGAAATTTCCCCCTTATCTGAGCATCTACCTCAATGATCAGATGGCCCCACCAACCCGCAGCGCCAACCAAGACGCCATGATGCAGATGCTAGAGATGATGATGGCTGACCGAGAAGCCGAAAGAGCTGAACGCCAAGCCAACATCGCCGCACCTGCAGCAGATCGCTCGGAACCACAACGGCCATGGAAACCACGACCACCCCGGGTCAAAGCCGAAGAACTTTCAGAACACCAACCCACCTATTTTCAGCAAGACCGAAGAGCCCCTCGATGCCGATGACTGGCTCCAGACAATGGAGAACAACCTCGAAGTTGCGGGAGTAGAAGCCACCGAGAAAGTACTGTTCGCCACCCACTACCTGTCAGGCCCTGCAAGAGCCTGGTGGACAAGCGCTCGCGCAATGAATGCGGAACAGATGATGACCTGGGAAGACTTCAAGCTGAAGTTTAGCAAATATCATGTGCCCCAAGGACTAATTAAGAAGATGAGAGACGAGTTCCGCGAACTCAAGCAAGGCAGAATGTCCGTGGTAGAATACCGCGACAGATTCCTTACTCTGTCAAGGTACGCCCCGGACGAAACCGACACCAACGAGAAGCGGAAGGAGAGATTTCTGAACGGACTCCACGACGAAATGCAGACTGTACTGGTCAACATTCCCTTTGCTGACTTAGAAGCCCTGGTGGACTCAGCCATCCAGATGGAAGGGAAGCTTCACCAAGCCAACGAGAACCGCAAACGCCGGATGATGAACCAGCATGGGTCCAGCAATACCCAGAAGTACCGCAACAACTCATCAGGAGGATTTGCTCCAAGATACAACAAGCCCACTGCTCAGAATTACCGCCCAAACTACACCAACAATCATGGAGGACCCCCGAAGCCCGGAGGCAACAACAACAACAATCACAACAACACCACCAACCCCAACAACAACAACAACAACAACAACAACACTAGCCCTAGGACTGGAAGCAACGCCATCCCCGTCGCCACCAAGGACAAGGCCACCATCACTTGTTATGAGTGTGGAGTGGTTGGGCATTACTCCAACGAGTGCCCAAAGAGGTTAGCCAAGATTGCCGCCAACACCGCTGCACCTGCTCAGAACCAGCGCCGCTTTGCCGCAAGAAGGAACCAGAACAACAACAACGGCCGCCTCTACAACATGACTGCAACAGAAGCACCAGAAGCACCTCAGGCCATGCCAAGTATGTTTTCCTGTTAAATCATATCACCCAATCTCTCTTAGGAACCTAACTTTTCCTAAAATCTTGGGACGAGATTTGTTTAAGGGGGAAGGGTTTGTAACATCCCAAATTTTAAAACAAAGAAGAAAATGAACTTCCCTTTTTCAAAAATGAGAACCAACAAAAACTTTTATTAAATAGAGTGCTATGCCTAGTGCTCCTACTTAATATTTGTGCTATTGCCATGATTATGTGTTCTTTGCTCTACACCCATTTCCAAAAACCCTAAACCCTAACCTTCTCAAAAACAAAGTGGGTCCAATTTGAGAAACCAAAATAAAAGAAAAAAGACATATGTGGGCATATAGCCCTAATATGTAAATCTTGAACCTTAACTTTCTTATTTTGATAAATGGTGGTGAACCATGGTGAACCCCACTAAACCCTAAACCTCATCCCTCTTGTCAACCTTTAAAAATTGAAAAACAAAATAAAAAGAAAAGATCTTAAATGAGAAAAAGGCATATGCAAGCCTATGGCTACTTTTTGCAAATACTAAACTTTGCTTTGTCTACCTTGGTAGATGGTTTGAAAATATCTCAACAAACCTAATTTAAGGCTTACCACTCAAATCTTGGTGAACCAAAAAGAAAACAAAAATCAAATAAAACATATGCATAAAGGCATATGTGGCACCTAGCCAAAATATCAATTCTTGATCTAGGCACCCACATTTCCCCAAAATGGTTTGAACCTTTTACCCAACTCAATCTAACACCAAATAAACCTCACCCTTGTCAAAGAGAATCAAAGAAAAAGAAAAGAATAAAAAGTAGAAAATCACAAAACCCTCACATATGGTTTATGCCATTTTTGCAAATCTTTGACCTAGACCGATTTGGCCTTCACCATTAGTTGTATTATGTTACTAAACACTTATTACAACTTTTGGAATCAAAGAAACACAAATCAAATCATATTCAAACTCTGTTGACGTCAGAAACCCCCTGGCGGGCAGAGACGGTCAACACGGTAGAGCCGGGAACAACTAGGGCTGCGGCTGGCCCCAGTCCCTCAGAGCGACGGCCCGCAAAGCCTCC
>NC_061513.1:196139615-196202595 GCF_022539505.1 Lolium rigidum
AAATACGAGCCTCGATCGGCTCTCGGGTTATCCCGTGAATCGGCTCAAAGAGCCGATCCACCCATGATCCGGACAAGGTGTCCGAATATATGGTGGTCCCGCTTGATCAAGATGAAGCTAATGAGATCTACGACGATTTAGGGTTTTCACCGCATAATCGGATCATCCTACTCACGATTGGGCCTCGCGCTCGCGCACGGTGACCGTAAGCCGATCCTAGACAGGGCCTAAAAACCAACACGAGGTTGATCCCCGGAACATCCTTTCTAGGGCTAGCAAACGCCACCCTACACGCCGCTGGATCCTCCAACCCTTTGTAAGGCCTAACTATTGCGGATGTTAAACTAATCCTTGATGAACAAGGAGCAACCGTAACGGATCAGATCTACTAAACTATGATCAAGCGGGGTGCCGCCCCTACACCTAAGATAGGTGTAAGGGCGGCTAGATGTGCAAGGGTCGCATAACGAAAGCATGTAATTCGAAGAACAATGCTAACCCTAACACATCTAAGATAACTACGTTGCTCGCCATCAAAAAGGCTTCGATACGAGCAACGCATGAACAACGTGGGCAGGCTTGTCTTGCCTAGATCGCAAGATGCGATCTAGGCAGCATGGTGCTTACCGGAGAAACCCTCGAGACGAAGGAGTTGGCGATGCGCCGAGATTTGTTTGTGTTGAACGTTGGTTGTTGTTTATTCCATAAACCCTAGATACATATTTATAGTCCAGCGGACTTTCTAATGTGGGCGTGCACCAAACCGTGCACGAGATAAACTCTAACTTTTAATCTAGATACAATCTACTGTAATTAAAGATACACGGGCAACCTAGCCCAAATTCTCCGTGCAAGGCCGCTTCAGAGATCTTCCATGTGTAATCTTCCAAGCCCATCTTGATCGCGGCCCACCTCCTGATTTAGCCAAAATCTGGTGATAACAAACTCAAATTGTGATCACATATGATAATGGTCAAACCTGCCATTTTTATTCTGGTCACTACTCTGAGCCTCTGATTTTCAAGTTTTTCAAACTAAACTTTCCCAATTCTTTGCACCACATCCAAGAGCACATCAAGGTGAACAACGTCTGTAAATACCACCATGTCAAATTCATCTTGGATCAAATTCCATGCTCTAGCAAAGTTGGGACTTTTTATCAAATGCAATAATCTCACACATTGCAATTTTGCAATTCTTTTATTTTTAAAATTCCACCACCACTTGTATTTATCTCTGGTCAATTGCAACTTATCCAAATGCACCTTTTTCAAATTTTGGAACCATAGTACACAAACCAAATTTAGCAAAATTTGCAAATTTCCAAATAGGCATCAATTCAAACACTATTCTAAATAGTGTTTTGGCCCAACCTAGTGCACCACCTTGCTCCTACTTGCTCCCTGGTCCCCTCTCTCTCTCTAACCATGCACAGCAACCCTAGAGGGAGGAGGCTAAGCATGGCATAGCCATGCCATGCCGGCCATGTTCCACATGGCAAGCCCTCTCTCATTTCTCTCCATCCCAAACCTTGCCACCTTGCCCCTCTGCTCCACCTTGCTCCCCTACGCAGGCTAGGACCCGCCATTGCCAGAGAAGAGCACCCCACGCGCCAGACATGGACGCGCCCGTGGCGCCCAGATCATGCCGATCACGGCGTGGGCGCGCCCACAGACGCGCCACGGCCACGCGCCGCTCCGACGAACTGCGCAGCCCCTGGCCCCCTCTCCGCAAGTTGAGCATCCCCGCCGCACCAGCAGTCCGCCAGACACGCGCCCGTGCCCTCGCGCAGGCTGCCGCCGTCGACATCGTCGCCGTTCTCCCGCGCCCGTGCCGCCAGACCTGGCCGTCGCCCGCGCTCACCTGGCCGTCCCCCACCTAGACAGCACGCGCTCTAGCTTCGCCTCGACCTCACCTACCTAGAGCCAACTTCGCATGTCCCCTTCCATCGCCGGAATCGCCGCGCCATTGTCGGTTCGCCGCAGACCTCCGGCCACCTCGAGCGCCTATAAAAGGAACGCCCATCCTCCTCATCTGAGCACGCCACTCGACTCTACTCCCTCCTCTGAGCCTCCTCGCCCTCTCTCCAAGCAACATTGCGTAGCACCGCCGTCCAATTGCCACATCGCCGCCGTGAGCCACCGCAGATCAATCTGACGCTACCGTCCACCCCCGGAGCTCCAGCGACCACCGTTGAGTTCCCCATCGTCGACAACACCGCCGTGCATCGTCGCCGACCCTCGCCGGAGCCCCAGCTCGCCGCCGACCCCCTACCTCCGCCGCGGCAGCAACCCTCTCGCGTCGACGACGACGACGCACAGCCGTTCGATTAGACTCTGATCCAACGCTTCTCAGCCTCCCGTACCGGTTCGGTGAGTGTCAGTCGCTGACGAGTGGGACCTACCCTGTCAGTTGGCCCGTGGCGCACCAAAGCGTCACTGGGCCAGCCCAGTTCGTCTCCCCTCATTTCGGCCCAATTTGTTTTCCCGCCGCCCCTTTTATTCAAATTCAAAAATCCAGATTCTGTTTAAACTCAATACTGGCCCTGACTTTGAAATTAAATAGTTTCAATTTGGCTTGGCCAAATTTAGCAAACTTAATATTGTTGGAAAGCTACTGAAAAGTCTTATAAAGCCCACTGATCTCATTGAGAGATATATTGTAGAAATAATGTGATAAAAATAACAAGTCAGAGACTTTTACCACTTCAAATAATTCTTGAAAATCAACCAAAAATGATATTGAGTTGATTCCAACCCTAATAGCTCACATTTCAATTACACTAATTGTTTCTGCAAAAATATGGTGTGGTCACCTTGGATGATCATGGCCTAGTTTGAATAAAGGACTATATGGCTAGTTTAGTTAAGTGATATTGTCCAAAACTATTATGCAAATCATATGAAGTGTTTCACTTCATTTAAATCTTGTCCCAAGTACTTTCATAGGAAGTTTGGACCCCTGGTCAAATAATCTCACATGAAATACTTGGTGATTTTAAATCATATTTAGAATGGTTAAATGGTATGAGGTATTCTACCTCATTTAAATCATTTTCTCAAATGATGATGATGAATGGTTGACTTAGGTCAACATGATTTCATGTATGATTGTTTGAGGAAGTTAAATCTTAAGAAGATTCAATGAGAGGAAATTATTCCTCAAAAACTAAATGGAAACTATCATTTACATATGTAATGAGAAGAAATTATTTCTCTAACACTAAGTAAGAAAACCCTAGAATAATTTTTGGTAGCAATGCTAAGTGATGATGCTGGATCATTTGGAGTGAGCCATTCAGGCTAATTAAGGCTACTTAATTATTGTTTGGTGATTGTATCCTCGTATTCGTGTATAGACGCTAGTACCGGAGAATACCAGGAAGAGGAAGGACTCTACCCAGAAGAAGAAGAGCACTTTGATCACCTCAACCACCAAGGCAAGCTAACACCATTGCAAGTTCTATTGTTGCAAGCTAATATTCTTGCAAAGTGCAAAGCCCCTTGGGGCAAGGCACCATTGGTTATACCTTACTTACAACAATCCTATCCCAAGTTTTTACCTTACAAGTTTTTACTTGTTTATTTAAAGAGTTACTTTTATAGTTAACTTTGGTATAAGTTAAGAAGGTTACTAGAGTAGCAAAGTTAGTCTCAAGCTAACCAAGCAAAATAGCACCCCTCATGATTAGTGCTAGTGCTAAATACTAAAACTTGACTACTCTAGATGGGAACATGTGTTTTGAACTGAATTTGAAACCTTGGAATGAGGAGTCATTTCATTGAATGATTTTTGAAGGTGAATATGACTTGGAGAAGATGGTGATTTTTGATTAAAACTGATAATGGTTTGAATGCGATACCTTTCCAATTTTGAGTACCCCCACAATACCTGATTATGGGTAGGGCGTAGCTGGAAGTTTATGCATCTTAGTATGGGTTCCCTCTGAACACACATCATAGGGGTTATGCCGAGGCTGCCTCCGTTGTTGTGAAATGATGTGAATTGAGGTGAATTGTACGGCCAAGCCCTGTGCAGTTCCCAGGTTGACAGTTGGTCTTCACTGGGAGGCCAAGCTCATGGGGAGAGGTGCTCATACTACGGTTTGTAAGTGAAAGGTTATGGTTGATGATCCGTGTATTGTGTTACGATGATTCGGGGTTATCCCGACGGATGAAATCAAATATTGTGGCACAAGTGTGCAACCTCTGCAGAGTGTAAACCTATTCGAATAGCCGTGTCCACGGTTACGGACGGTTGGAAAGGCCATACAGTTTCCGGTGTCAGATTCTTGAAAATGTTGGGAAGTGAATGGTGAATGGTGACTTGTTTTTGAATCACAACTGAGTTGTGGGAATGACACTAATGTTCCCACTTGAGTTAGTTAGCACATGAATAAGTCTTTTCTCAAATACTTGTGAACTAAAATTGGCTTTATGCAAATTAAACTAGAGCTTAGCACCCCCTTAATAGAATTTGTTAGCACTTACACTAGTATTAGTTTGCGAGTACTTTAAAGTACTCACGGCTGTGTCCCTGGCTATTCAAATGGCCAGACTATGAAGAAGAGCAGCAGTACCAGGAGGACGGACAGCAAGACGCCTACGACAACTAGGGAATCTTCTGACGTCAGACGTTGGCCTGTGGATTAGATAGTCCACCTCTGTTACACTTCCGCCATGTAATATGTTCGTTGATCAGTAGATCAACTATTTGTGTAATATTGGATCGTGTGATCTCTATTTGTAAGACGACTATGGTATGTAATGAATGATGACTTATGATATTCAACTGTTATGTCTCGCAACAACAATATTCCTGGGATTGCGATGTATGGCATAACAGGCATCTGGACTTAAAAATCCGGGTGTTGACAATACGTGACATTCCCATTAGGCATACTCATGTCAGCTCCCGAGCGGTTCTACCAAGTGTGAGAAGAGAGAACGATTGATCCCACAAAGGGGGGTGCTACTGGGCTTATATAGTGCCCGCTACATTTACAAGGAGGCCCCTAGAGTCTACGACGACGGCTCCGCCTTCTCTGGCTTCTTCGCGTGGTCCCGAGGCGCTGGGGGGCCGACAATCGTCCCAGTCACGTCCTTTTGTCGCTGCTGACAGGGACAAGACAGGGCGACGAACGGCTCGTAGGCCGGCATCTAGCCTTGCTCGTAGTCTGCGGCTCCTAGCGTAGCGCCGCCGTAGCCTGCGCCGCCCCGGAGAGTCGAGCCATGATGGCTGGTCGTCACGCTGATCCCTGTTGATCTGCAGTATCGCGGGATCAGCGGGATAAGTCGTCCTTGTGGACTTTTGCACCCAGATGGGCATCCAGGAGCCTTCTCCTACAAGGATCACCAACTTCTGGAGTCGGTCAGGGGAATGACAAACCCGGCCGAGGATGGGCCAGCCGGCATGGCGATGCCGAAGCCGGCCGACCCCATCTCAAGCTGGATAGTTGATGTCGAAGCCGGCCCAGACCACGGCGGAGCTGGCCATGACCAAGCCGGCCAAGACGTGGTTCCAGCCGGCCGGCCCGGCCCCAAGGCGGCCAGCCACGGCCCAAGTCGGCTGCTCCTCAGCAGGCTTCACAGCGAGCCAGCCGGCCCTGAGCCAACTGTTCCCAGTCCTTTGACATACACGGGGTCATCCCCCGACACCGCCTCCACCTCCTACTCCACCGTAGATTGGTTCCCCCTCCTTCGGTTAGCCTCGTCGAGAACATGAGGGGTGGAGAACCCGATCTACGGATGGAGGTTTCGATAAAATTAGTGTTTTTCTATACAATTAGGTTACGGTAGGTTAGGGTTTAGGTAGTCGTCTTCTTTTGGTTTCCAAATCAATGGAGAAGACATCGTCTACAATAATTAATCTTTAGCCCCTCTTTCGACAACGAAATCTTCCTCCTGGCGTTAATGATGGTGTTGGAAGATTAAAGTTTTCTAGGTATGGTTCTTTAGATCTTTTTTGCTGGACCAATCTAGGATCTTTTCTGATAGTTGCCACGAGAATGTCTGTCCTTGCAATATTTGTTCCGGTTGCTACGTCCACAACAATGGTGATTCGTTCTCTCGGCTCAGGCTATACGGTTGCTTTTTCCTGGCATATTGATGTTGGAACTCTTGTCGATGGTGATTGACTATTTCAATGGTTGCGCGTGTCCACGAAGCCTTGGCATTGCAGCTCAAATTAAAATTATGGGAGAACCTTCATTGGTATCTTCAAGTCTGTGGTTTGATACCTATCTTCGGCTGCCTCCAGAAAAGTATAAGATTGGATCATGAAAGAAGAAAGAGTATAAGATTGTGTCATGGAAGAAGAAAGAGTTTGAAGATCTCGAAGATTTGTTGGTTTCTTTCGGACTTTATTTTATTTATTTTATAATGGTTGAAGTTAGCTCATGTATCTTTACCATGTATTATTAGTTACTATAAATACGTGGTATTGATTGTCAAAAAAAAAGCATAACTAAATGTCAGGTGAATAAGTTTAACGTCACATACTAGTAAATATGTCTGGGCACAAGGCTAAGCAAAACAACTCCAGTTTTATTCATCTACCCTTACAAACCGTATAATGCACATGATGAACCAGACCCTGGACACATGTTCGTATATAAGTTGTACCATCAGAAGTTCTCCTTATGAAACTCAAACTTTGTATTCGTCTTGTGGGTGAAATCTGCCGACAACTGCCGAAGCTGTGGCACGAGAACAGGCTCGCCACAGTAGAAAACCCCTGAAGTAAAACCAAATGTTAGCAGGTGATGGGAGGTAACGGACATTTCTAGTATCATGTGCAGAGTGTGGCAGCAAAAAAGACCTACCAACGCGTTGATTCTCATGGTTGACCGCGACACGCTTGAAGACACTTCGCCAATTAGGCCTGGCGAAGTGAGTCTTGACACTGGTTCCAGACAAGATATCAACCCCCTTCTTTGCATGTTGGAGCTCTTGGAGCATGACAATGAGGGCAGAACGAGCATCGCCTTCCTGATACACACTCGAGCAGTGGTTGTGGAGCTCGATAACTCCATCCTTATCCTTCTCAGCCACCTCATTCATCACCCCTCTGAACCATTCAAAGGAGCCTTCTTCCCTAGTGACCCAGTAGAAGTAGGCCCTCTTCGTCATGAATGGCCTCTTCTTTGCCCTGCCGCTGGCTTCAGGCTCTGTACCACCAACAGACCCCCCACGCTGGATGTGGTTAAGCACATCCTTCACAATGCTGATCAAAGGGGTGGCTCCAATACCAAGTCCGATGAGCAATAGCACATCATACTCTCGGTAATCTTGTGCTGGAGCGCCATATGGTCCATCAATCAAAAGTTTTGGGAATCTAGTACATGTCAACGAAGTTCAGGATCAGGTGAGAGTTTGAAAATACATATAGTGTGATAAAAACATTTTGGAAAGAAACTGAAGAAATTCCTGTTTACCTTGCGTTGCTGTCAGTGACTCCCATGGAGAGGTCAGCTCTAAGAAGTCCACTTTCTCCATCGGCAGGGGGGCGACAAGCCTGGTTTACATTTAGAGTTATTATCGGTTCCATCAGGTAGAGCAATGGCAATCAAATATAACAAACGAACAACTAAAAAATTTACCATGCTTCAGATAAAACAAAGGCCAAAAGATGCTGATTTACCTCAGAAAACACAGTCCTAAGCCGAGAAGTCCAATCACCCCTTGTGCGAATGTGGACACTAAGGTAATTATCTCCTGGTGCCGATGTAATGGAAAATGGGTGCCTGTGATAGAGCAAATTTTCCATGCTATTGGTCATATGCTTATTCAATAATTAAATTAATGCAACTCTTAAAAGTGTGTAATTTGGGTACCATTCATATGGAGATACGGCACGGCAATTTATAAAGATGTACTGCCCACTCCGGTATCTGAAACCAGGTGGCTTGGACATATAAAGAGCCAACACATTCCCTGGATATACCGCAACCTGTTGGGAACATACAAATTGAAGGCCATGAAATAATGAATCCAGAAATTTGCACTAATTAAGGCTTAGTTTCTGTTCAGAGCACATCTCCATATTGAATGGTTTGGTACATTATTACTATGTGTCATATTTAAAAGAAAAGGCCATTACTGTTCATCACATTGAGGGTCAAAAAGATAAACAACGACAGAATTTGAAAAGTTTAATTGTGGTACCTTCTGAATCTTAACTGCATCATGGCTTCTAAATAACCGAACAATGCGCTCACAGGAATATAAGAAGACAGGGTAAGCAATGTACATCCACGTCTGATCATATTAAAAAGTTATCAATAAGTATCAACTTTGATCATCAGATATTCTATTGGTGTGAGGGTATAGACTTTACCGATTTCTTGTACCACTCCTTTGTTAGATATAAACTTGTTCCATGGACGATGAGCAGGGCATACACAATAACAAATAGGTGGTGTGTAAACCAAAAGGCATTGAAACCAGTCAACTTCTTGAGTGGATTAGTGTCCCTGAGCTTGTTACGCCGGAACCATGGCTGGGCTAATACAAAAGCAATTGACATGAGCACTACCATGGAGATACCTGTCCACCCTGCAGTTCCTTTTACAAACCACCAGTAATTTGGTGGCCTTGTGGCCCCAAAGAAAGGCTTCATTGGTTCATATTTTGCATCACTTGCATGGAGCAGGAGAGGAAAATCACATGTCAGATGAGCACCTGCATGCAAAGCAACACCAACTGCAACACCTGCTGCTATTACCTGCACAATCGTAACATGCATATTAGGTAATATCCACTATTTTTAGATGCGGCTGACATGAAGATCTTGTGGCGGCTTGTTTTCCTCTTTATTTTTAGATGGCTGATCCATGTGGAAACTTTGTGTGATCCATGAATTGGTGTAAGAATGTAACTCAGACCTTTTAAATAAGATTAATAAGAGGCCGTATGCACCAATTGATGCAGAGGCTGGGGTCTCCCCCTTATCGAAAAAAAAGGTAATATCCACTATAGTGATGTAGTCACAGTTTTAGTCAGTGGTAAATTATCTATCTGGCCTCGTCAACAGTTTATTCTCGTTTTATCGAGAATTTTTTTATTCTCGTTGGCGAGCAATTAGAGACGTTTGAGAGGATTAGAGGCAGGTTATTCTTTAGCACTAGGTTCTTCTGTGATGAAGGATCAAAGGGCCCTAAATGGTTCGAGAGAGTCGCAGGAGAGCAACAGTTTCTTGGACTATTTTAAGGTCGTACAAGGCATCTAATTTGTTCTTGATAGAACAGATGCTCATAACATATCTCACTATACGATATCAGATCTAAATGCACATTAAAACAGTGTACATATTATTACCATTTACCTTGTGAAAATTTATGTTGTCGTTGAACGGTACAACAGCTCCAACCTTTGTCTTGGATCGAATCCAAGTGATTGTATTTCTGCAGACAGGAAGAAGGACTAGTGCCATATTAAATTTCAGGGTCTCAGCAGCACCCTTTGCAGTGGCAACACAGTAGCCCATAATGTGAAATACAGCTCGGTTACGATACTGGATGAACTTCCAAATGAAAAGGGCGATGCAGATGGAGAGCCAGAGAGTGATGACCCATATCCGCTTCCAGTTTTCTTCTAGGAAGTACAAAAACTCCTGCCAATAATGGCGAAGTGGGCTCATTTCCTTGCTAGGTGCAAGCTTCATGCTAAGAGCTTTGCTAAGTTTTGAGCTGTGGGTGGTCGTTGATCTTGCAACAGCTTCAGATGGCGACTGCAGCAATAGTGCCTCCAAGTCTTCGAGCTGTTAACATTGGAGTGGTCAGAAAAGAACTGTGTAGCGATTCTCAACTGTTATTTGACTAAAAATGGACACACCTCTATGTAGCCCAAGTTGTTAGGGTCAAGCTCTTCCATTATGAGGGCTGTGTACTCATCAGCTCGCTCCTTGATCTTGGAAAGTTTATTTGCTGATGCACTAAGGGCAATAATCTGCAAAAGCATGTTACCATTTGCTTAATCATTCTTTAAATTTACACCATGAGGGCATTAAGATCATATTTTCAGTTTGGAGTCTTCTGGCTGACCTCTTTAACTTCCTCTGCCGTGATTCTTCCATCAGCATTTTTGTCAACCCTGAACAAAAAGGTGACGACATGTTAATACATCAAATGACCTAGAAAACCGTAACTAAAGATAAGTTGTTCGATAACTTCACATGGAAATCTCTGTAGCACTTAGTTAATTGAGTTCACTGTTTTGAAGCGAATTTGGAATTGGCATTTATCGCATATAGGATATACAGTGTGTCTGTTAAGATGCCAAAACAATATATATAGCAGAAACTACTAACATGTCAAAGAATGTCTGGAGACGGTTGTCAAAACCCTGATCACTAAGTTGCTCCCAGAATTCTTTGAGCTCCTCCTTAGTGAGGACTTCCTTCACTATTCCTCTCTTCCTCGCTAATGAATCAAACATTTGCATTGCAAAATCATCAGACCCTTCCATTCCTGCAAAATCAAAAGCAACAACTGAACCACCATTCTATCAAAAATTATATGTCTAGATGCAGTGGAAAATTCAAATTACCAATGCATTTCCCAAATCTCGAACGAAGCAGCATGCCATCGACTTGCAGATGATTGAATCGCTTCTCCACCGCAGCCCAGCCATCATTGCCAACTTTCGCAGTCACAAACTGCATCCCTTTGAGTGCCACCGCGGCCGTACTCTTGCTTCGGTCATATCTCTTCCTTACGACCTTTGGCGCCGGTGTCTGTGGCAGTGGCACCTTCTTGCTCGGATTCGTCAGCTTTAGCCCATTAGTCACCTGCCTCAGTTTCGATGACAGCTTGCCACCCCTTGATGAGGAAGGTGACACCAATGACAGGCCATCAAACCCACCGCTATGCGCTGAGCCACCATCATCAACCGCCCTGACATCTTGGATTGCCACTGAATCACGTTGTACATCGAGGGTAATCTCGACAACCTCGTCATCGTCTTTGAACCTGGTGGCCTTTGTAGCCCTGTGGCTTGAACCTTCTAAATTGCCGCTGTTTGGTATTAACGTGGCAGTGTCATCTTGTGACCTTCTTGAACTATCAGAATCAGTGACAACCATGCCAGCTTCAATGTCAGCCATCTGTACCACCTCTCAGGACAATTTCCTATGTTTCTCTGGTGAAAGGACAATTTCGTTAGCTGAGAGAGAAACTACGACCGGAAATTAAAGTTACTGCATGTCTCTTTCAACACACACAAAAGGTTACAGAACGTGTATTTCCTGTTGTTCTATCATCAATACAATGGTACATCAGTACAAAGGAAAATTACGACTCGCTTTCAAAAGAAAAAGGAAAATTACGACTCGGACCAAAATTATCTACAATTCAGCTACATAAAACAGAAGAAAATATCTTGGAAACAGAAGTAGCAACTGAAAGAGGAGACCAGAGTGTTGGCTCCCTTGTCTTATCATCAGATCCAGAGCAATTTCCCAAAAAGGAAATTCGGAAGAAACATAGTAGTAATTGCGGTAACAGAAAGGGAGGACATTTGGGACTTCCAAAAGTAAACAAGAAACCGAGGAAATAACTCGCACCAAAACGGCTCCAGGTGTGCTCAGATCTAGAACTTGCACGAGGAGCTCCCACCCTCTCAATCAACCATCCATTCAATGGAGCCAGAAACGGAGATAAGAAATGGAAAACAGAAGAACATCTCTAGGAGGGGAGTGAAGCAGCATCCACTGAAGAGTAAACCAAAATTTAACCACACCGACTGGACCCTAGTGGAGAACCAATAAGAAACCGAGAATCAAGCGCACAAAGTTTTTGATAACAAGAAAAGGGGAACAGATTGTTGCCTTAAAAGAGAAAGATTTCAGCCACCGATTGGAAGCCGGAGCATTTCTTGAAATTCCACCGGATGAACAGAGAAGGGAAACCCCTGCCTAAGCACGCTAATGGTACAAACAGCAGAGTGTTCTCGAACCGGAACGCACGAGGGCTAGCACCAACCAATCTTGCAGATGCAGGTGGCCTTTGCTTACCTGGTAGGCTGGTACTGCTGTCTAGCACTCCTACTCCTCCCAATGCGATGCGCTGTCCTCACACCAAATGAGGCCAGTCGCTTCAGAAAACAACAAAGAGGATAGTGATGGGATTAGGGGAAATTAGAAATGCTGCTCCCATTGCTATTACTGTTAGTTAGCAGTGTGTACTGCTACCGTGTGTCCGTGGGAGGGGAGAGAGGCTGGGGCCTGGACTGGACAGCTTGACACCCTACGCTGATGGCTGCTGTTGGAGCATGTGCGGAATGGTTGTTGTCTGCAACGCAATCACTGCTCTCCCTCTCTACCCGGACAGTGCTCTCTGTCTCCACGACCCTGAACCATATTTAAACTTCTAAAGTGGAATGCACCTCTTGATATGTTTTCTTAGTACAAGAATGCACCACTCTAATACTCCTTTTGACAGCAACGTCGAGACAAATAAACAGTAGCATCGTGAATGAAAGTTCTTGAGCAGTTACGTGAGGGGTTATTTTGTCCGTTTAATGCTTCGCTTTCATGAATATATATATACATATATATAGGTTGTCGTCGGTAACAGACTGAGTTAATAAAGTTAAATAAGGAAGCTAAAACTCCTCTTTCTCTAGCCCCTCTTGCACTTAATTAACTTCTAGAGTATAAACAAACGTAATAATAACGGAAATTCAATTCGGCTCCCGGGTGCGTATGCTCCCTCTACTAAAAAATTATATTTCAAAATATCGAAAAATTTGGACAAAAAATTCTACTTGTACATCTTCATAATATACGTGCGTTCGTCAAGTTTCACGAAAAACCAATATTTTGTGTGGTCTATATAAAAAAGAGAAAGTTTATCTTGTGAAAAGCATTATTTTTAGCACTGAATTTTGTCTTTTTTACACACGTCACATGATAAGTCGATTTTTTATGAAACGACTTTGTGAGCACGTAGCACGTGAAGATGTACGTGCGAACTTTTAGTTTCAATTTTAAAAAAAAATTAAAATGTATGCAAGATGTATTTCGAAATATAGAGAGCATATGGACCCATGTTCCAAAACACCGTTGTACCTTTTTAGAGATTTTTTTTTCCAAAATAGGAGCTTAGTGGCTCCTCTCCATCCCTAAGAGCATATCCACTCGGCCACCCCATACGGCATCCGGCGCATTGCGTTTTTCGGCCCATATGGAGGACCATTGGCGCGGTCATCGAAATGGGGGCCGGTTGGCTCCCAGTCGCAACCCCCATACAATCAAAAAAATTAAATAATATTTGATTGCATAGCATTTTTAACTAGTCGTACTCCTGTCTAGTCCTGTAATACATGTCTTTGAAGTCGTCGTACTCGTTGTCGTTGTCGCTTGGCGCGCACGGCTGGAACCTCTGCGGTGGTTGCGCGAGCTGTAGCTGTTGTTGCGCACGTTGCAGAGGCCGGTGAATGCAAAGGCTGCAACCTTGGCCATGGTCGCCACGTTGTGCACGGTAGGCCTGCTCCTCCTTCTACCAGGACCAGGTGTAATCCACCGGCGCCGGTGGATTGGGTTTGAGGGAGGCGCGTTTGGCGGCTTGCTGGCCGGGATACTCCTCCGGGTTGCCGGCGGATCTGTAATGTTGCGCAACCATGGCGTACTCCAGAGGCACCTGCCACCCTAGCCACAGCCGCATGAGCCGAAGATGCCCGCGTGGGGGCGAGTGCTCCCGGATGGTAGCGTCGCCGCACCCGCTGCCACCATTCTTCGGCTAGAAGTGGGGGTATTGCAGGCGGGGTTAATCGCCCAACATGATGTGGTCCATCACGCTCTCGAGAGTCGGTCACCCCACTAGAGCCCTCGCCCGGCCTCGTTGTTGTTCACAGGAGGTGTCAATCTCCCTCGTACCAAGTCGTGTTGTTGTCGGGATCCAGTGGGGATCCATCCACTGCTCCGATGTGAGCTTGCCGTAGTAGTGGTGGGTGATGGCTGCATGCCGAGCTGCACCTTGCGGGCCGGGAGAGACCGGCACTCAGCCTCCATACGAGGAGGGGGGACCGGTAGCCCGGCGGGAAGGGGTAGTTGGAGGCACAGCGCCTTCGCCTCCGCATAGGTTAGTGAATTAATCGCGCCTGGCTAGCACCAAAAAAAATGGGGGCACATTGGGCACCTTTTTTTTTGCGCCGGCACCCCCCATAGCCCTTGGGGGGCTTTGGGAATGCCAGGTGGAGATGCTCTAATAGCATTTCGATGCATGTAAAATGCATGCATGAACTTTGTGGTTTGTTGACACATATTCCCACATATTTGCACCATATATGATGTTATGTCCATGTTTTAAATTGATTTTTGTGGATTTACCAATATTCCCCTTTATTTTGGTTTTAATCCTTCAGGACAGGAAAACCCTATTTTGTGTATTTTTAGCTTTCAGAGACCTAAACAAAGTGAAATGGAGGTAGAATTTTGGAGATGTCAATATTTCATCAAGAAAAGAATCTAGAGCACTTGGACCTCACGAGAAGGGCCGGGAGGGCCAAAAGATCCCAGGTGGCGCGCCCAATTAGCTAGGGTGGGCATGCCACCCAGTCTCTTTTTCTCCTCGGTCGTCCGATTCGCTTGATTCTTTCGCCCACAGACTCCATCTGACCTAAAAACCTCTATATAAAGGAATTCCCGAGGTTTCATCGAGGAAAGTGCGGTACAAACACTGAAACACCAAAACAAAGCTAGAACCAGCGAAGATTGGATGGGGAAGTTTCGCCGGAGCCGTTGCTGGAGGGATCTCTGCCTTCCCCAATGTCTCCACCATCATCACCATGATTAAGAGAGAGTAGTCCACCTCTAGACGATGGGTTTGTGGCATTAGCTTGATCTATTTATGTCTTTTTCTTCATAGATCTAGTACCATATGAGCTTCCCAACATGATTATGGTCGTATAGGTAATTCATATGTGGTGGATCTTTATTCTATGATTTGATATATGAAATTGGAACCTATTATGTGTAAGATGTATTGACCGAGACTTATGGTGTTTGATTTGCTGGTCTTCTCACCATTGCCATTAGTTGTCGCTCCTTGTCGTACAGGCGAAGGAATATCCCTCTATCACAATCTTGCAGCCTCGTTCAGACTTGACCGAGACTTATAGTGTTTGATTTCAGAGAAGGAACGAAATAAACATTTTTACTGCATGGTGCTCTTCATTTTTGCATTGAAACAAAATTGTTCCACGTCCCATGATCTCAACCATCGAGTTGTCCCCAAATTTAACTTTGCCTTTAATTGACACACTAAATCAATGAACTTCTCTTCAATGCTAGTCATGTGATTACTAGCCCTGTGTCCAAGTACCAAATGTCTCTTCCATTCTTTTCAATTTCTTAGGAATAACCTTCTCTTCATTTAGGAATACTTCCCCTCTGACTTCATCTGCTGCCATAGTAACCTCACACACCTGCATCATCAATAGAGCTTGATTCTCATCATCACCATCTTTTCTGGCCAAGTAAGCTTTTTCTTTCTTGGGCTGCTTACAATCTTTCTTGAAGTGTCCTTTTCTGCTACGATTGTGACACTCTGTTTTTTTTTCCATTCTTCTGACTGCTACTGCCAGTTGTTCGTTCAGACTTATATCTTTGCCCTCCATGAACCCTCTGTGTTTTTCTTCTTGCTGGAGAAATCCCACCAAGTCTTCAACGGACAAGGTATTTAAGGGCACACATTGTTCAATAGATGTGACGATCTGCATGAATCTAGCAGGTGCAACAGCTAAGAATTTTTGCACAACTCTAAGGTCGGGTACATTCTCACCAAGGGAACGAAGTCCAGAGACCAGTGTGTTGATCCGCTGTTTCACTGTCGCCCATCTTCAGTTCTTCAAAGTCCAGCCGCTGCAGGCTGGCCTCCTGAACGCGTTCGTGGCCGATGTTCGCCACTTTGATGGCATCCCACGCCGCCTTCGCCGAGTCGTGGCTGGCAAGCAATGACATGACGGAGTCCGGCCCCGCCGAGTAGATGCCGAGGAGCGCTTTATGGTCGACTTCGAAATTGACATCAGTGCGCTCGATGGCTTCTCAGACACGCGCTGCTTGAAGAGCAACACGCATCTTCATCGCTCAAATCCCATAATTCTTGGAGGTAAGCTGCGGCCAGTCGATGTGTGGTCGCTCTCGTGGATGCATTGGTGCGAGGGTCGCCAACGGCAGAGTAATTTCACCACTCTTGCCGTCGGTCACCGCCTTCAGCTTCGCCGCCGCCTTCACCCATCAAGGCGTTTCTTGGGCACCTCTGCATCCGCGATCTCATCCGGAGTTGGTGGCGCCATCAACCGCCGCCGCCCGCCGCCGACGGAAACTAACCTAGCTCTGAGGCCAAATGTAAGGACCGGAGCTGCCACTCTCGTCTCGCTATTTTCGGTGGACACACACGCAGCTAGCTCTACACGATTCAGGGAAATAGAGAAGCTCCCTTTGGCTTTGGGAGCCTTCCTCTTCTTTACTGAATATTCAGGGTTATGTTGCTACACATTGCAACCCTCTCTTTTACATCTGCTGCCCGATCAGCAGTACACCCAGGTCGTGCTTCTACAGTGCACCGACCATACACACAATATCAGCTACACTAGTGCTGATCTAAGCCATGCCTCTACTAGCCTGCTGCAAGAAGCAACACTGTAGATGACTGAAGATGTTGCCAGACATTGTGCTTATACAATTGCAGCAAATGCCGGTCAACTGAACTTCAAAATACACACATTCACTTTTGTGTCAAATACATCACTGTACAAGGTCACAGATAACACGTGGTGGTAGTGGCCGCGGCCGTGGCGTCGGGGAAGCCGCATGAGATCCTCCCGGCTTTGGAGCTTGGCCAGTAAGGCGTCGGTGAAAGAATGGCGGCGACCGTCGTGGCCTTCTGGTAAAATCCTAGTGAATCCGAGCTCGATGCGTCAGTGTAAACTTTGTGGGAGGATTTGAAGGTCCAGTGAAGGCGACGGCGCGTTGTGCACCTATGTAAGCCGCCGCGGCGCCAACGGTGAAGGAGGAGCGGTTGCTGCTCTCGGGCATTGGTGGGCGCGAGGAGCCCATTGGCGGCCGGGTCGCTCGTCGTGTGAGCCTGGGAACCCAACCTAGGTCCCGTTCGTACCATATGAGCTTGTCGCCATTTGGCATCCTTAGAGCATGTCTAGTAGAGCCCTTAAACCCCTAAATCTGTAAAAATAACCGTTTTTTTACAGTTTTTGACGAAAAAATCGCAAAGACTAGAGCCCCTAAAACTGTAAAACTGTAAAAAAATTCCCAGGTCGGATCTGGGATATCCCTTCTTGGCCTGTAGAAACGAGGGTTGGGCAATCCAACCCGTCCCCGACCTGTAGTCGTCTCGGACACGCGCGGGAGGGAACATTCAGCTCGTTCCCCTCTTCCTCCCCCGATCCCGCTGCCGCCGCCGCCCTCCAGCCCCGCCGCGCCCCGCCTCCTCCGCCCCGCCTCCGCCGCGTCCCGGCCTCCTCCGCTCCGCCGCGTCCCGGCCTCCTCCGCTCCGCCCTCCTCCGCCCGCCCGCCGCGCCCGCCCTCCTCCCGCCCCGCCCTCCTCCCGCTCGGCCCTCCTCCCGCTCGGCCCTCCCGCCGCCCCGCCCTCCTCCCGCCCCGACCTCCTCCCGCTCGGCCCTCCTGCCGCCTCCCGCCGCCGCCGTGTCCCGGCCTCCTCCGCCTGCCGCCGCGTCCCGGCCTCCTCCGCCTGCCCCGCCGCGCCCCGGCCTCCTCCGCATCGGCTCCTAGCCGCCGCCGCCCCGGTCAAGGTATGCTCTTTTTTTTTCTTTTTTTTCATTTCTTTTGTTTCATTTTGTAGCACTAATTGACGGTTGATTTTTTTGCAGATGGAGATGAACAACGACGTTGTCACGGACTCGATGTCGGATTCGTCGGATTGGTCGACATCCGACGATTCCGACATTGATGAGTTGTTGCAAGACGATGATGTCGAGATGATGAGCCTCCTCGTCGAGGTGCAATCGTTTGAAGACCGCGCGAAGCCGATGGATCGGAGGAGAGGGTCGACGATGGGGCGAACCACCATCTACCGGAACCGCGCTCTCGGACACGAGCATTTGATGGAAGACTACTTCGCCGAGGTACCTACATACCCTCCTCGCCTCTTCCGCAGAAGGTACCGAATGCGCCGTAGTCTATTTGTGAAGATTGTCACCGACTGCGAGGCGGCCTCCACATATTTCAAGCGTCGTAGATCCACCGCCGGTATCATGGGGTTTAGTGCATACCAAAAGATATCGGCGGCAATGCGGGTACTGGCCTATGGTGTACCTGCGGACTACACGGACGAGTATCTTCGCATTGGGCAAGATACAACCACGGAATCCGTCCGTAGATTTGCTAAGTTAGTTATCCGGTTGTATGGTGAGACATACCTTCGAGCACCAAACGAGGAAGATACAAAAAGATTGATGGAAACCAATGAAAAAAGGGGATGGCCGGGGATGCTAGGTAGCCTTGATTGCATGCATTGGACATGGAAAATTTTCCCAAAGGCATGGCGTGGAATGTATTGCGGTAAAAGCCGTGATGCTACCATTGTGCTTGAGGTCGTGGCATCGGAGGACACATGGATTTGGCATGCATTCTTTGGGTTGCCGGGAACACTCAATGATATAAATGTGCTCAATAGATCTCCTTTGTTTAAAAGATTAATTTCTGGAGATGCTCCAACTTGCAACTACACAGTCAATGGCAATGACTACTCAATGGGATACTATCTCACCGATGGCATTTATCTCGAATGGGCAACTCTTGTGAAGTCCATCAAGGAGAAAAATGGGGTGCCCTTGTCCAGAAAAGAGGCTCATTTCACAAGGGCACAAGAGGCAGCCCGCAAGGATATAGAGAGAGCTTTTGGTGTCTTGCAAGCAAGGTTTGCCATAGTTCGGGGTCCGGCTCGGTTTTGGGACAAGAAAACCTTGGTGGACATCATGAAGTGTTGTGTGATTCTACACAACATGATCCTAGAAGATGAGAGGGGGTTAAACTTGCCTTGTTTCTATGACAATGTTGGCACACGTGTGCAACCGGAAAGAAACCCTTCTCGTGTAGAAGCTTTTCTTCAAGCACATCGTGAGATTGAAGATGCAGCCACTCATGGTCGTCTCCGTGATGATCTAGTCGAGCACCAGTGGCAGTTGGATGGGCAGCGCCGTGGCGCATGATTTACCTTTGTTCTATTTGATTCGAACAATTATTGTTGTATGGTCCAACATTGTTGTAACAATTTGAATGATTATTGTTTTATGTGCTCAAATGTACTATTTGGTGTTGTAATAATAACTAGAATGATTATTGTTTTATGTGAAATGTGATGATATTTGTGATATGTGAAATGATGATATGTGATGAAAACTGTGATATGGCATATGACAGTTTTAGAGGTTGGGGTTGAGCCAAAGACTAGAACCCTCAAACTGCATTCTTTAGGGGTTTAGGGTTCTACTCTTTACCCCTGTTTTTCAACCTGTAAAAGTGCACAAAAATGGCTATTTCCAACCTGTAAAACTGCTATAGAGGTTTGAGGGTTTAGGGGCTCTACTAGACATGCTCTTAGAGCATCACTAGTAGTACTCCTAAACCCTCAAACACTTAAACCATTTTAAGGGTTGAGAATGGGCATTTTTTTGACACGTTTAGAGGTTGAAAAACTGGGGCAAAGACTAGAACCCTCAAACCCAATCCTTATAACGGTATAAGGGTTGGGTTTGAGGGTTCTAGTCTTTGCCCCAACCCCAACCCTTGAAACTGTCATATGACATATCACAATTATCACTAGAAAAACACAAACAACATTGAAACACTAGCAAATGAAAATCATTGATGCATGGTTTAATAGTCCACCTCTCATCGGCACCATCACCAAAAAGTTGCACCTTGGCGCCATCTCCTCCACACCGCCATCGCCTCAAGCACCTCCATAGGCGCCGGTGGAGTCCTCCACACCGCCATCGCCACCACAACTCATCGGAGTGTCACCTCGAAGAGTAGAGGACACACCACGAAGTAGCCTCTTCCTCTCGGCGATGTCCTCCTTGGTCTCCTTCCACCACGCCAATCGGTCTTCATCCATGTCCTTTTTGCACATCATCATGTGCTCCTTCTCCTCGGCCATGATCTCTTTCCATGCCTTTGCTTCCTTGAGCTTGAGCATCCTCTCCTCCATATCGGCCTTGCGCTTCGCTTGTTCACGCCGTGCTTCAACTTGTGCAAGCTTCACCTCTTTCTTCTTCTCGGTGATAAGAAGCTTTGTCTTCAATGTCTTCATTACCAATGTCTCCCTAGACTTCATCATTTGCTCCATCTTCTCTCTTAAGTTTGACGCCTCTCCTTCCATCTTGATCCTTAGCTTTGCCTTCTTAGTTCCCTCGGGCTTGCACAAGTTTCTTTCCTCCTCATCACTATCATCCATCCTAAGCATTGCCGCCTTCTTGGGTGCGGTCTCTTGATCCCTCAACTTCCACTTATCAAAAGTTTGAAGAATTGCCCAAGCATGCTTAAATGGAATGATTTGCCCTTGGAAGCGGGCATCTCCTTGTACCTCAAACCGGCAATTGTCTCCTACAAACCCACAAATAGCATAGTAAACAAATATATGTACACATATGTACTCACATATGAACCCAACAATGCATAGAAAATAAAAAAATGAGCACATATGTACTCACATAGTCACTCTCCACGCATCCACTAGGCGGTGCATTCATCACTTGGTCCATTGCCGCACTCCAACGAGCACAACACGGCTTCATCAACTCCCATCGGCCTTGAAGCGACAGGTATGAACGAGAGATGTACCCACCGGTCTTCGGCTTGATCTTGCAATAGATGTCTTCTATGGTTGCCAATATCGTTTACCGGTTTGATCGGTACCCGTGCTTACATCCATCCCCACGCTTGCCCAAGCACGAACCAAGAGAATATCTTCGGCCGTGGTATAGTTTGTCGAGCGTGGGGTGGAACGGCCAACGGCGGTGAACATCTCCTCCTCTATCTCGGTCACCTCCTCGTCATCATCCTCTTCCTCCTCCTCCTCACCACCAAACCCAAAAGACTCGAGAGGAGCAGCCCCGATCTCCACCTCCGCGTCTTGGAGAAGCCCCATGAATGATGTTGCGGGATTATTATCAAGCACCTCGTGCACGACGGGCGGTGTGTCGGGCGTGGGAGTGGTGGGCTTCTTCCGGGCGGTTGTCTTCTTCACGGCCGGCTTGGCGGCCGCACCCTTGGGCCCAAGCGACGGGCGTTTGGGCGGCGCCTTTCTCCGCGGCTTCGCCGGGGCGATGGGGGCCGGGGCCAGGGCGACGGGGCGGGGCGGCTGGACGACGTGCTGGCCAGCACGCCGCTGCTTTGCTCCGACGTGCGTCACGGCCACCGTCGAGGCGACTTGCGCCTCGCTCGGGCGGGCGGCGGCTGCGGGACGGCGGAGGTTGGGGCGACGGGGGCCGGCAGAGCGACGGGGGCCGGCGGGGCGGCGGCCGACGGAGGCGGAGCGGGGGGCGGCGTCTCCATGGCTGGTGGAGGCGCGGCCGAGGCGGAGCGGGGGGAGGCGGGGGCTGGCGGAGCGGGCGGGGCGGCGGCCGGCGGAGGCGAAGCGGGCGGAGGCGGGCCGGCGGCGCGGGGCGAGAGTTTGGGATTGGGAAATTTCCCTCCCGCGCGAGTTGGAAGAGGAGTGCGGGTTGGGTGCAGTTCGCTCCCCAACCCTCACTTCTACAGATTAAAATCGTGTTTGAGGGTTGGACCTCTAAATTTTTTTGAGGGTTTGAGGGTTTAGGGGTTCTAGTCTACGCTTTTTTTCTCTCGCAAACTGTAAAAAAGCAGTTATTTTTGAGGGTTTGAGAGTTTAGAGGTACTACTAGTGATGCTCTTAGTCCTTCCCATCTACCTGTGCAAATCGGGGCGGCCCGTAGTGTGTCGAGTGAATACCATGTACAGTGAATTTTGCTTCTTCTAGTACTTGCTCCGATCCAAATTAAGTAACTCTACTTTATCTAATACGGTGTGTTTGTTAACTAGATAAATTCGTATGTAGATAAAATAAAATCAATTAATTTAAATCGGAGAGAGTATAAACTTTAACACTAAAATTTAAACTAGAAAGATAAAATACACTATAAGTGAAATCCCACCAAAATTCTAACTTGACACCTTCGCGGACCGACTAATGCAACAGAATCGGTGTATGAGAGTGTGTTTCCGTGCGTGCGTGTGAGATGCATAGCTGCGAGGGTGGCATTTGGTGCGTACAATTTGGAAAGATGTGAGCTCGAAAACAGGAAACGTGCTCATTTCGTGCAGCAACCAATAAAACTACATTCAGAAGATTTTTTTCGTGAGTAGGCCAAGACATGCCGTATTTTTTTTATAGAAGACATGGTTTTAAGCAGAAGATGACTACAACACGCTACAAACAGCAAGCATGGTACGAACTCTACACCAGGGCTAGTGAAGACAGGGAACTTGCCTCCACAATGTGCGCACTTCAGGGATCATTTATACTCAGGAATGAAGGGAATGGCCTCTCACTAAAATCTATTCATCTGAATTACATTAATAGTTACATGCGCCAATCACTATACCCAAAAGACACATGCGCACTAAACACCATTCCAACTTCCAAGTGCATGTATGAAAGGGTCATTCACACGCAGAGGTACATACAAGAAATTGATGACAGATTGGATATAACCTCAGGCATGTGTGCGTCTACATGATAATGCTGCAAGAATCTGGTATTTGACATGTACCACATCAGACCCAGTTTAAAACTTTCTTTCACTCTTTTCTACACAGCCGCAACTACTGCAGGTCATTCCTATGATAGTGCAGCTAGTCCAATGTGATCATCTTCTTCAGCACCGGGTCCATAATGTGCCACAGTGCTCCGATTTCGAGCTGGAAAGAAAGCAATGTTGGTTAGTGTACACCAGAATAATCTTCAGCATCTGCTCTGATTATTTCATATAAACTAACAAGACATAACTAGATGAAAGAAAATGCTAGTACAAGGAAGAATGCCAGTCATCAAGTAATCACAAGGCGCAAAAGCTCAATGAAACCCAATTTTCAATAACAGATAAATACAGATGGAAAATAAAATGGGTGCTATGTTTCCCTGCTTACTCATGAACACATTATGCAATACAGAAAACTGGAAGAAATGTGACTCAGTCCACTCACTTGTAACATTGGTAATAACATTAGTGGTCTTCTGGGAAGCGAGAGCTCTTAATTTGCTCCCTGTAGCTAGCAGAAGTAAGTTCCGCATGTGTTGCTTTTGCTCCTTTGGACTAGCAGTTTTGCTCAAGGAATCATTGAAAGCTAGCAAATCTTCCTGCTTCATGTCTGGGAGGGAAAGAAGAACCTAAAAGGTAGTACTTTATATTAGTCTCAATGCTCAAAACTCGCAAGGTTAAACCATATGGATACCAACAAATAAAAGAATATTCCCGTATGGTATATTTTCTAGTATTAATAGCTTTCTAAAACGGCTTATATTTAGGAACAGAGGTAATAGTAACCAATGAGAATATGTACTCCCTCCGTACTGGTTTATCCTGGCCTTCATGTCCTTTAAGAACAACTTTGACCATTAATTTGGTCAACAAAATAAAAGATATATGCCACAATAGTAATACCATTGGATTAATATTCAAAAGAAATTAGCAGCAGATTGGATATACCACTCGTAAAAAAGCTTCGCTACTTTTTCTATATACAGATGAATCTATAGCTAAAGCATGTCTATATACCTCTGTATCTAGAGAAAGTTTAGAAGCTTTTTTAGGAATGGAGGGAGTATAATTTTTGTAGCATGCATCTCATATTTTATTGACCAAATTAATGGTCAATTTTTTCTTCAAGTACGTGGAGGCCTGATAAAACGGTATGTAGGGAAGGCTATTTTCTGAACCAGAAAAATGTGCTATTGATCAAGTCAATGGTATCCAGTGAATGAAGCACCATGCTAAGTTCAGCATCTGTTCACTTAAATGTACTGTAGTCCCTTAAATGTTTCCGCATAATCAGTTTTTAATAAGGTTTAAAAACATCGGTGTCAGTGTCACGACAAGGTCTACTCATAGGACAAACCGTCCAGGGCTGCAAGCCAGCAAGGCACAGGAACATAAGCCCACAACAACCTCAGGGTGCGACAACCCCATAAAAAAGGAGCGACGAAGACACCATCATCACACCACCGCTCCAGCAAAACCTCCATGGCGACGCCTCCAAGGAGGGAACAACGCCTGAGAGCGCCACTGTCGCTTGTACCAACAGATCTCGTAGCAACATTTTCACCTGGAGCTCCACCTCGCCAGCCAAAGGAAGGACCTTGGAGTCACTACCCTCACGCAACTTCCACGGTGGCACCTCACGCCGCGACAGGCGCCATCACAGCAGAAACACCAGATACACAAAGTCCCAACCACCACCACATGTGCCGCAGCTTTACACAGACACACAAAGCCTCTGTCACCTCGAGGTATGGAACCGACCAAGCAGCTCCGGACATGAGACCCCAAACCGCTTCAGAGGCAGGCTGGACATGGAGGTCAGAGCTAGGGTTTGGGCCACTGCTCAGAAAAAAATCAAAAAGCCTACCACAGCAAGGTCTACAAACGCGGTTGACCAGCCACCCGAAATAACCTTTATATAAGAAAATATTTTTTACTGCGTGATGTGTAAAATATACCAGAGAATCATTACAAGCAAAACAAGGAAATTCAATATAAGTGAAAACGATTATATGATACCAATGTTATTAAAGGTTAAGGGAATATTGATGTGCATGCAGAATTGCAGATGGTGGTTTACATGCAAACATGTGATGTGCGGCATGCCCAAAGAAAGATACTTGCCTAACTTGAGCGTGGAAGATAAACAAAAAATGGAATCGACTATATTTAGTGTAGATCTAAGAAATGAAATCGAGAAAAACTACCAAAACAGATTCAGACATGTGTGTACCACCCTCAATAAAAGATCAGCAAGTAAAAGAAAAGATTGCCCACATGCCATACACGCTCCCACTTGCAGGCTTTGCAGCCACAGTTAAAAATAAAATTCTTATTTACCGGTCGGTTGCAATGTCATCGAAGACGAAACACATCAATATTTAGCATAGTTATTCATTAGCTATAGTTCTGGGAATCATCATAGCACATGATCTCTTGTATAGCATAGGAATTGCTTTCAGGATTTCAGATTAATATCACACATATTACAGAGATAGAACCAGTTATCTGATATCATGAATTTCAAATCACATATTTTCATCAACTAATTAGATTGACTCAGTTATAATCTCAGCAAATTACCTGTTTAGGTGCAGGATCTTTATCTGACAGATAGATGTATATTTCACGACAAAGTCCAACAAGTTCAGCACTAATAGCTGCATTCAACTCGACAGATAAGCCTTGTATTATAGAAGAAAATAGATCCTTTCCAACAAACTGCCTCAGCTCAGCCCGGTTTGTTGCAACAGCAAGGTGAATCAATGCACCACAAAAGGGAACTAATTTAGTCACTGCTTCACTATCTGTCCAACTGAACACTTCAACAGTTATCTTTAATGCAGGAAGGGCAGTGCTAACATTAAGCATAAGAAACCTATGAAGGATTAGTACCAATCAGTATATGTTCATTAGATGAGGTTTTAATGAAATTAAAGAACTAAAATTCAAACACACACAAGCGGCAAGAAGTTTTCTATTACCCAGTAAGGGAGCTGGAAGCAAGTGACTCCAGATCTTTAACAGAAGAATCAATCCGGTTGGCAGGTCCAAGTTGTTCCAAAGATGGAAGTCCGCTATTTAAACCAGGTGATGCTAAAACCCAGAGCAGAGAACAAACTTCACGAGTCAAGTCTCGTAGCAGCTTCTCCTCCATCACTTCTACCTTCAGTTCTGACCCAGAAAGATTACCGAAGTTGTCAGGAACCTTAGCACGGCCCTCACGAAGAAGACTTGACCATGAATAATCAAGAGCTTGCTGACAGTGAACAAATATCGGCTGCAAAAGGTTAAGTGTCCATATCTGCCATAGTTCAGCAGGACAATATTTAACCAAAGGAACAACAGCAAGGTGCATGAGTTGGCGCAAATGGCGGAACTCCATAACTTGCACATTCTCCATAAGAGCAAGGGTTACAGAGGAACCCTCTACGCAACGGAAAAATGCTTCACCGAGAGTAGCTGCTAATCCTATAAGATTGTACCTGCAGTATGGTATTATCACATGGGTCAAAGATAGATTACAGGAGCAATGCATACTTAACAGACGAACAGCAAGATGAAAATTTCTGGTGAAGTGTAGCTCAATCGTTCTTGCATTATGAAGGACTGTCGGATTCAATGGAGCTCAGTAAGAAAAATGTAATTCAGTACTCTAAATCCTTACCCACTGTCACGGATACCCCGTAACCAGTTTCTTATGTTATTTTCCTTAGACTCTCCCTCCCTTTGAACATCCAGTAATCCATCAGCAGGTGCAACCTGGCCCTTGGTTAGTTTACTTGTCTCTCCCAGAAGGCTGGCCTGTTCCGCGATAGTCATGCTTTTGGCCGCTTTGATTTCTCCTGTAAGCGACTGAGCAAATGGCTCGGCCCAGAGTGCATGTATGCAACGCAGAAGCTGAAGATCGGGCAAAAGAAAGTGTCAGATTAGCCGATGTATAACAGCTAAAGAAAAATTTAAGATCATGCAAAGCGCATTTACATATTGCAACAACTGAAGAACATGCAACGAAAAAGAGAAATAACAACTGAGTCCAAACTCAAGTTAGTCATCTCCGCCAGTGCATAACAGCTACAGAAGAAGTAAAGAGGTATCCTGAATTATCCAACTTCCATCCTTGTGTCCTATTACTATCTAAAATGGTAAAAAGAATGTGCAACATACTCTTAAGAGAGGGGGCAGTATCCATGACAGATGTGAAGACATCGGATGCAGATAGCCAGTTGCTGCTGTTGTGGTGGCTGCTTGTGGAGCAGTTGTAGACTTTTTGGTACCGCTCCGCTTGAATGCCTTCTCAAAGAATGTAACCGTGTGATAAATTGACCACATAAATTGGCTGTCAGCAAACATGCGTGTCAAACCAGATGGGTCAGACAAATATGCAGTTTGCCATTCCACTTGGGTCCATGTTTTGTTAAGAGGTTCAAGCAGCCAGGCCAGGACTTCTTGTTGCTGTTGAATCCTACAAAGATGTTAAATATATGAAACATGTTTGATTTGGAAGGAACATGATAATATCATTGTTGTGGGCATATACGTGAAAAGTTGTCACAGCATTACCCAGAAGAGGAGGCCATAATAAGGAACGCTTCACATAGGTGATCATGCTCGGCTCGTAGTAAGCGACCCTCTCCTTGAAGGTAAGCCATGGTGTCAGCAATGTTCTGCACCATTGGCAAAACCTTTTAAGCAACCAAATTTCCAAAAGAACGGCAAATGCAACAGTGAACTGCGTTCATGGAAGGCAAAATACACTACGTGTGCTTAAAATAAATTAGAGCGGGAGTCTAGAGCACTGCATTTCGAATCTTGTTCACACATACTCCCTCCTTACAGAAATGTATGACGTTTTAGCCATCTTATAGGTTCACCCACTTTTATTTGTATCTAGTCTACTTTTTTTTGAGGTAAAAAAAAATCTAGTCTACTTCAAAAATATCTAAAACATCTTATATTAGTGCACCGAGGGAGTACTTCTTTAGACACCCATGAGGAAAAAAGTCAACTAGAGGGAAGTCCAAGAGCTAGGCGAACTGAACTAGGAAACATGACTCGGGATGAGTACAGGAGGATCGAAAAGCATGTATCAAATACATGTATCAGGAGGTTTCCTGGTTATAATACAATAGGTACAAGCGAGCATGTACCAAAACTGAGATTAGGGCCATAAAGAAAAGCCTGTACACGGCGAGCATGTTTCCTTCATATTGCATGTTAAAATATGAAAGACAAGTATTCTTTCTGTTCTAACAGACTTATCGATAAACAGATAACTTCAGTCCAAACAACACAACTGCACTTAACAACTTCAAGACTACAAGCAGACTGCCATAGAATACTCTAGTGTAGCCCTTCACGTAAGATCAAATTATAACAAGAATCAATTGCAAACAGATCCTGACCTTCATATGAGGCAGAAGTGCCTTATCAGCAGCTCTTGATATGCGAATGAATGACGAGCAAATCTGTAACCTAGCTTGGCGGGAATTATTTGATGGGTCCTGTTGCTACATCAAATGACACAAAAATGGCATTAAGAACATATAACTGTAACCACATAATTTAGAATAGAGTGAACAGAAGGGAAATAAAATGCATAGAATGATTGCAGTGTGGGAAAATTGTTGAGCACATGATGGCATCAGCATATTGTAATTGAATTCACTGAAGGATTTACATCCGAGCCTAACAGCCTCATCAAATGACAACATTACGGTAGTTAATGCATCGCATTCACTGCAGCAAAGAAAATGACAAGGTACCTGAATTGTGATTGGGAGAGATGTCAACAGTTCAAAAAGCTTATTCACAACACTGGCAACTGCATCTGGATAATGTCTCAAAAACAGACCCAAAGAATCCAAATAATGACCATGGATAACTGCAAGGCTAGGTTCTGTCCACTTCAAGGAAAGAAGCTGCTGAAGTAAGCCTTGTCCACAAGAAGAAGGAAAAAGTTAACAGGGCTGTACAACAAACAATAAATCCAACATAAATGTTGACAGGTCAAACCTTCAAATGTACTGTGAATTTGGCATTTTGTCTCCTGGTCAGTCTTCGTATAATCACCAGAGCCATCAAATATGGCACTAACAACTGTTTCAAGCCCTAGCTGGGCACCTACCATAGCATCAAGATCCTGCAATGGATAATGGATAATTACTGAAAAGTTAAATAAAAACATGAACTAGAAAGTTACTTCTTTGAGATAGTGGCAAGACAAATCATTGAGTTGAAATTTTAGATGTATGCAGGCATCCAACCTGGGGAGACTTTGTTGCTTGATTAGCATCTCCAAAAACAACATTAATTCTCTGTAGAATGTTCGCTGCAGCAATAACAGGTCTTTGAGAAGCAACGACTCTTATGAGATCCAGCTGCAAGAAGAATTCAGAATAAGTACTTGTTAAGTAGTAAAAGCATCATATGCAGGTTTTAAAAGGAAACGACAGTTAGAACAGACAGTAAGATAGACTTCTCATGCAAACATCTTGCAGTTACCACAAATTACAAGGCTACATTGAAAAGTTGCACCATAAGAACAATGCAGTAGGCAAATATTGTATGTGCTCAAAGGTAAATATTTCTGTTGGCATGTCAGTATCCCTCTTGACTGTCATGAGTTACATGCTAATTGACTGTGTATTAAAGCACATTTGGATTTGGTTAGGTTACACTTATATGTATGTCCATTTTTAGATCAACAGGCCACTGCCCCATTCCATTTCCATAGAAAATGGAAAGTAACAACAGCAATTTTGAGTTCACACACACTCCCAGCTAAAACCAGGTCTAACACACCATGGACATAACACAGCCAAAGGACACCCAGTTTTACAGTTCCAGGCATAACATCTTGGAACACAGGCCGTTCTACCAGCTTATTTTTGCCTTTTCAACCATGGAAGATTGTAGCGAGCACCTGCCAGCACCCGCGGCATCAGCAAGTCTGGCATCCTTAAAAAGGGACCTGAGTCTGTATGTCTATTGAACTTAAACAAGGAGATTGCAACATCATTGTTCAATAGATGCGCTCAAGATCATGACATCAGTTTCCCCACATGACCTGAGTCCTCTGGGTAGAGGACGCCATGGGCTCATGCAGTGGCGAAGCTAGAGCACATTGTTATTGGGTTCATCTCTATTTCGTATGGTATAATCTCTCACTAAAATTAAATCACAGTACTAATTTAATGAAGGTTTGGCAAAAATCATTGGGTTCATTTGCACCAAATAGTTCTACACCAGCTCCGCCACTGGGCTCATGGCCTCATGGCCAGGGGCGGAGCCAGGCCCCGGGCAACAAGGGCCATGGCCCGGGGCGCAACAAAATTTCTGGCCTGTTACCTATATAGATCATGGAAGTGGCCCGGGATTAGCCCAGCTCAGTTCAAAAGGAAGTCCATTGGCGAGCGAGAACTGCACACAGCACACGAACAAGACCAGTGCCCCCTTTCCAGTCGATCTAGCAGCGCCGCCGTCGGTCCTCCGCTCGCCGCCTCATCCGCCCAGGCTCCGTCCACCATTGCCCGTCGCTTCCCCTACTCACGCCCCCTTCTGCTGGCTGCTCCGCACCTTCGGCTCCGCTCGGACCTGCGCTCGGTTGCTCCCCTACTCGCGTGATAGAAGCAGGCAGAAATCCAAAACGAGGGAGGTAATTTCTGAATTATGAACTTTTGATTATTCCTGAACTCCAGATCAAGTAGCACAAGGGGAGGGTCTCCATATAATTTATAAACAAATAAATGACAAAAAAAGCTCAACTGATCAGTAATCCTGACTGATCATAGCAAAAAAGCATAGTAATAATATCCTTAATATAGAGTAGCATGAATAACTGAATTGAGCTAGACATTCAATTAATGATTTTCTTTTTAAAATTTCATGTTGTAGGAATAGAAGATGAAGATTTTTTTCCAAATCTCCACACCCAACCAATAGGTGAATCCTCGTACCAAAGTATCCATTTGCTATTATTTTTAGTTTTTATTCATCTATTATGTACATTGTTTGATCGCTAACAATGTAGATTAAATTTAATGTTTATCGGCACAACTGTACCAGGTTTCTGTAAAAAAAGAACTTATAGTTTGTTTGTGCTTAGTTTATGGCCCGGGGCTTGGTCTGATCCTGGCTCCGCCACTGCTCATGGCTGTGGGTGTCCAATACATTTGCTCGCATGTGCCATGTTCCCTGTCCTCTTCTTCTCCACCTGCCATTCTATCCTATTTCTGCCACTACTGGCTCGTGTGCCACCACGCTACAACCAGTAACCCACGGTGCACCGGCTTCCTGGCCCTTTCTCTCTGATTCCTCTACAAGTCCTAGATGACCTGTGGTTGGCTGTGCGCTTTGTGTGCAACTGCCTTGCTTCTTCCCTGGTGCCGTTAACAGGTCCCTTACATGTACCCCTTTGCTCAGTCCTCTGCTTTTTCGGGAGACCGCAAGTTAAGACTTAAGACATTACCAGGTCAAAACCAAAATTTTCGTTTGAAAGCTGAAGTTTCAGTTGAAAGTTTTATGGGTCATTTAGTTGAATGAACTACCCCAGTTTCAAAGTCCAATATTTCCCTGGATGAAAGCAACTCCTATAAGTTAAAAGTGCAATTTTTTCACAGTTAATGTTGATTCTTTTTATTTTGAATGTGCATATTCTTCTCTGTTAAAGGTGTACCTCCAGAATTAGTTCTTGCTTCGTGAAACAAATGCTTGCTGAGTGGTGGGTGGAGGATACCAACAGCATGCTTTGGCATATGTACTAGATATAGCTGGTAACAATTTCTCCCTCCGTCCATAAGTACTTGTTATCAGCTATATCTAGTACATATACCAAAGCATGCTGCTGGTATTTGTTTCATTAGTTTTTATCTAGTTTCCCCAATAAACAAGGGCAAACACAATCAAACAAAAGCTCAAAATTATTGAATGCAAGGGGCAATGACCATATATAGATGCCTAGAGAAAACAAGACATACCAATCTGGTACGGTAATTGCTGAAGTCACTCTTCCCCTCTAGCTCTTCATTCCATAGTTCTAACAGACTTGAAGACGAACTTGCACTTTTCTTGAGCATCCTTTTGAAAGAAACGTCCAATATTGTACTGTATATTTCATCAGTAACAAAAACCGACAAGCCTTTCTTCTCCTTTTCAGTTGAACTGCCACCGATAGATGCCAAATTTCCAGCAGGAGATGGGTCGCCAGAAACACGGGCAACAGACTTAGCTTTTGATGGTTCCCTCAATACCACCTAAATAAAGTTTGTGTTAACTTCTTTGGAGTTACGAACAGCACGACACACATTTGAATTACACATGAGACCAGGAGTATACCAGCCAAAACAACAAAGATTGGAAATGGAGTGCAATCCTGTAGTGTTGGTAATATTCCAGCATCTGTGAGGAGCCAAAATAAATTAAACACGAGAAAGTGAACAGTAGGGACAAACTGGTAACACGTGAGATTTTCATGTTGATGTGTATTGAAGACATGCATGATTTATTTTACAAAATATCCAACTAGCCTTTGGTGACAAACCAGCTAGCAGTTGAAACAAAATTATAAGCCTCTGCCCCTTCGAGTCTTCTCATCTCTCTCGATTATCAGAAGATGGAGTGAACTCCTTTTATTTACATCAAGAAGCAGAGTTTTAGCTTTCCAAGAACAGGTGTCAGCGGCTCCGGGGCGGCCAACACCAACGCACTTGGGCCCCTCCCCGACCTCCCTCGCCTCACCAGGCAAAGCCCACGCGGCGCGGCGGCAGGACTCCCTCTCGCAGCCCTGGGGTGAGACAGCGGCGCCCGGTCTAACTCCTCCGGCTGCGCGGCGCCAAGGCGGTGGTGCGGGGCGATGGCGGCCGGAGCACTGCCCTGCGCTCTCGGATGCAGGCGGGACGGCAGCTAGCGGTGGAGCGGCTTTGAGGCCAGATCTTGGCCCGTGTGGACCTGGAGGGTCGCGTGCGGCTGCTTCTGCTGGAATGCGTCTGCTCCAGGCCGCACACGGCGACAGCTCCTGCTGGCATTGCCTGCATCACATGGGCGCCCGGGGGGTACTCAGGCTGCTCCGGGGGAAACCCTATATCTGGGTTTCTCGGATTGGACGATGCAGCGCTATCAGTGTCGCTCTCCCTCCTGGGGGCATCGTTCTTGGAGCACGTGCTGGATGGAGGCAAGAGGTGGTGCAGTGTTGCATCTTCCGCATCGACGACAACGAGTCCTGGCGGCGTGGCATAGCAGGGTCTCAACGATGGCCGCGTGTTGATGAATACGCGCAAGGTGGAGGCGATGTTTGGCGCCGTGGCAGCGTCGACAGCAGGTCAAGCAAGTGCTATGCAGATCTCTTCCCTCAAGATGTACCCGCGGTTTGATGGCGGTGACAGTTTCTGAAGCAAGGGCATGAGGCGCTCGCCAAGGTCTGCTAGACCGAATGTGTGCTCCTGTTTTCGCCATAGGGAGAGTCAGTGATGCCCCCAGTAATTGGCTGGTGTTTCTAGGGCATAAGGCCCTAATGGCATTTTTCTTCACCCATTGTCGGGTTTGTAGGCCTTGAGTGGTGGCTTCGGGTTTTTGTGATGTATGCTTTTCGCAGATCTTTGTTGAATAAATTTTAATTAAAGACCGTATGCATCGATTGATGCAGAGGCCAGGGCCATTTTGAAAAAACTAGAACAAGATTAGAAGGTAAAACACTACAAAGAAGTAAGCATTTGGAGAGGTGCGTTTGGAAATGCTCACTTGTTGTAGGAATTGTGAAGTCCTAGCGCCATCAGCCAATATGCACTGCATGTTAGAAGAGCCTAGAGCAACCACTGTCTCACAAACACACACTGCAAACTCATACTCATTTTCATCAATAGCACTGGGCTGCATCCTAGATTTCGTTAAAAATTCTTGGGAACTGGTCATCAACACCTGGAAGATGTTGCTCATTGCTGCATCATACTCACAAATTGCGACATCAACAGGCCGTCTTCTAAGCTAGGCCACATTGCAAAAGCAAAGAACACATCAAAAAAAAGGCACCAATACAATAACTTTTAGTTATAAAGTGCATTAGTCTTTCTATACCTCTGACAAATTACTTTAAAGAACTCACAAGCATGGAGGCGAAAATCGCTGTAAGAAAGCAAGGACCCACATCTGCAAAATAGGAATATAATTGAGATAAATGAGACAGGATGCTATCAAAACTCGAGAGAAAGAAATTCTAGTCAACAGACCCGTGAATTAAACCATATCGGGCAAGATCTGTCACAGGAGCCCATTCAGCATATGCATTGACAGCATTTATAACAGCTGTTACCGTCCCTACATGTTGTTTGGCCAGCTCCATTTGCTGCTTCGTGTGCTCACTTAAAGCAGCTACAAAATGTTTCTCAAGTAGCTTCAGATGAGACACCAGACAACGCTTATGTTAGTATGTTGTGTAACACTAGGAGCCAAATTTGTTAGACAAAGTAAGGATAAACTTACAGAATATAACAAAGGTAGAATTTGTGGCAGTGCCTCCGTAAGGCCACGCAAGAGCGCTCTTCGCTTATCACCTGTTGGATATATAGTGGTAATTCAATACAAGTGATATGACGATGTTTGTTCAATTTCAGTTAAAAATAAATGGAAATACGGTTTCAAGCAATCATGACAGAGAAATGGAAAAGAAAAACTGACCTTCTAAATCCTCGTTGTGAACAGTGATATCCTCTGGAAGCCACCTTAGTATCATGGCAACTACCTCAGCCTAACATTTTAGATAACATGGTTACAGAAAGCAATTTTATAATTGGATGATCAAAGCACAAATCTTGTGTAGTACTGTTGAGAAACATACCTCGACTGGACCCAAATTAGACAAAGAAACAATAGAGGGAAGTAATGTATTCAATAGATTAACTCCCTCCCTTCTAACTACCTGCAGATATAAGATAATTGCCAAAAGATAGTACTTGAAGTACAAAAAAAGGTAGAAGAGAAGAAACCCATGATGATAACCTCTGCTACTAATGCAGCTGTTTGACTCTTCAAAGCCCACTCCTCGCGGGGATCAATAACCTCTGACAACAAATTGATAGTCAAATTAGCAAATTCATTCCGCTCTGCAACACTGAGTTCCTCCCACCTCAATCTCACCAAGTGCTGTAATGATCAACAAGATAACCATCAGACAATGATAGCTATAAGTAGGTTAAATCAGAAAAAATATCTTCTCATCTAGAAAACTGCAGTGATTATGTAACATAACCATAGGCATCGAAGGACTTTAAGTTAAAGTTCTGCGAAACTGTCTGTAATTCAACCGTTGCTGAGGAAATGACTGATGAGGTCAGGTAGAAGATGTAGTAGGCATACTTGAGTCTTATTTACAGTAATACTTACAGTGTACATTAAGTTGATCACAAACATGATTTTCCCCTAAAAAGGTTCTTGGCCTGACACCGTGACTTAGAATATTGTTGTGAAGGGCGCTTTGCCGCTTTGAATGTGCAGGAAAAATAATAACATCACCTTTTCCATCCAAGAAACCATAAATGCAAGTCCCTACCAGCAAACCTATCATCTCATCATCATAGAAAATTCCCAGTCTGGAAAAGTTTCCTAGTTTGAACTTTCAAGTGCATCAGCAATACCCTTCGTGGCTAGTGTAACTGGATCACAAAATTATATACAGTTATGCACGCAGCTTCTAGTTACCGGCTTACCGCATAGCCTCATAGAATATACTGGACCCACAAATACATAAATGATTAAATCTTGGGTATGATCCTAATTGCTTTCTGTACATTACCATATTATAATATCTCAAATTATTCACTTTGACCTGGCATTTCTTTTTTGATAAGGTACCTCGTCAATCATCTAAAGCAAGACATGACGCACAAAACCTTCCGCGCACACACACAGTCATAAATGCACAAAAGAAAGAGAACAGAAAACTATGTACACAAATTTGACAGGTCAATTGTCCAAACATCCATTCCCCACTAAAATCCAACTGGTACTACACACTAGATTACTCATGGAACTAACAGGTGGGTTTTTATTTGACTACACCCAACTCAAAAGAAGTTCGCACAGAGATCCATTAGACCCCAGAGAGGAATTGAAACTCAGTTCTCATAGAACCATGCATCCAACATGCTTTCCCATACAGCCATCTAAGAAGATGACTCTCATGTCTGTTGAATAGACAAATTTAGCAGATAAGCAGTTATGATGGCTTAGCAAGACAAGCTAACTCCTAGTACCTAAAACAAAGAAGAGACATTATGATGCATAACACTTGAAATTAAATTGCTGATTAAGTGCTTCTCTATGATTTTGTCAAGGAATTTTCAAACTTCTCATTGATATACAGCTTACAAGGCAGCATACTCACTAACAGCACACCGCTTCTTAAAACATTAAATGTTATGTTGTTTCTTCCTCACTTGGTTGTTTTGACTATCAGAACATAACACAATCAAAGCAACCCCATTTCCAAATTATTGCACTACAATGAATAATTCTGCAAATTTACTCATACTCCCTCCGTTCTCTTTTAATTGACTCGGATTTAGTAAAAAGACCGGAGGGAGTACCTTGTTGGCTCATTGTGCCAGGAACATTATAATATTTGCCACTGAAAACTGTTGCCGAATATGTATTTAGCGAACCAGGTGTTTACAACACACCATCAGGATACATAGGGTAGTAAAAGCTGCAGAATTTACATTCGCAATTTACAGTAGTCCTGCATTTGGCCTAACTTCATGTACCAAGAATGGCATTATCCATTTCCAAGATAATTCTCCAATTTCAGTACAAACTTTGCAGTAATCTTCCTACTATTTGGACTTGTTTCCATTATATGAGACCATTAGTCGCTTAGACAAATCCGCACCCTAATCTTCTTCCTCTTAAAACCGGACCCATCAATCACTTAGAACAAATCAACCCATGTATATGCTAGAATAATTCAGATCCAAGAGAACTAACATTTTTAAGTAGATTAAAATGTTTCTATGGAGTATATATCGTGTGTGTTTTTAGGACTGCATATACACCGTTTCTAACTTGTGTGATAGGCATGCAACTGCCCCAATTACGGAAAAGTACCTGTTGAGTTCTGAGCAGTACAAGATTCGTACAAATTTCGAAGAAAAGAAAAAGGAAAAACGTGATCGTAGGTTCAAGTGTTTGTACCGGTCTATGCAGTTTACCAGTTTTGAGTTTATGAAAGCAATTTACGGAACAACAATGACTAAGATGGTAACATGGAGATAGGATGCAAAATTTACCTGCAACATTTTGAAGCCATGCAATCGGATCTCTGAAGCCTGGTCCTTGCGGACCAACAGCAAAGATGTGCTGGCCAAAGCTCGGACATCTCCACTTTTAACCTGCAGGCGTTAGGTTTCATTGTCACACCCAAACAGCATTACAGTTGGAGCACAACCTAGACTTTTCTTACTCCCTCCGACCCTAAATACTTGTGGCATTTAACCTAAATTTGCGACATGTATTTAGGGCAGGAGGGAGTAGTAAAATTGCAGCAGAGATGTGCACAGAAGTGGTTGGTGGAATTAACTAATTGATCAGAGCAGTAACCAAAGAATGGCGCAAGGTTTATCTAACACGTTAAGCTCTAAGTCGTCTATTGTGGCGATGCCTAAAAGTTGAGTATTATCAAACACAGGCAGATGTTAGCCAGCAACATATGCGCACTAGTCGCACGCTTGCACCAATATTTCTGTCAGAAGAGTCGAAATAGCTCAAGGAAATTTGGTAAATCTTAAGCAGCCTGGCTGTGTAACGACACAACGTTAAGGCAGCCCTCACCACCGTCACCAAACACACACACACACACGGAGGTATACAAGCAAGAAGCGGACATGGGCGGGAGAAGGGGGATTAGGGCACGGACCGATTCGAGATAGGCGAAGGCGGCGTTGCGGGCGTCGGGAGAGGAGCGCCAGTCCATCACGGCGGAGATCGCCGCCGCCGCGGAGGCCGCGGCAGGTTCGGCGGCCATCTTGGGATGGGGTACTCCTTCTAGAACGCGAAGCGTGAAGTGGATACTAGGGTTGGCGTGCGGTGCGGGGCATTGGAGTCGAGTTCTGGAGGGTTGCTAGGGTTTGGGTGTTGGTGGCGGCCGGAGATGCGCTGCCTGCCTTAACGCTGGATTCGTGGGTTTAAGCCTTAAGGGGGAAAGAAGAAAGAGTGGGGAAAGAGCGTCACAGGACAGGAGTAGGGGCCAAGGAAAACGGAGGACAAAGTGTAGGTCCGTGGTCGTGGGTCTCGGCCGATGTTCTATTTTACCGTTTCTACACTACGGGTGTGTTTGGTAGCCCGTGTCGCTTCAGATTTGCTTTCCCACTTGAGATATCTCACCTTGTACAGATCAGAGGTTTAGAACCACAACATGATTGGGGGAAGATCCATAGAAAATAAGAGCGAACCGTTTTTTACCTGGGGCTTAGGCGATCGGGCGATCGTTGGGCGTCTAGGGTCTCCTTACTCCGCCGCCAGTCCAATCTGGACGGAGATCATCGCGATGCTGCACAGGTTGGGGATCGACGAGGATGAGTGCGACGATCTTGTCTTCGAGGACCAGACCGAGATCCCGAAGGAGGGTCTGAAGTGGATGGCCCTAACTAAGGTACATACATCTAATATGTTTAGCCCTCAAGCTTTTGAACACAATATGAAGATTGCATGGAGTCCCGCCAAAGAGATAGAATTCAATCACTTAGAAGATAATTTATTCACAATCCATTGTTTCTGTCTTGGGGATTGGTTGAAAGTTGAGAAAGGCGGCCCTTGGCTATTCCGTCAATCTGTGGTTTCGATTGAACCTTATGATGGCATGCTTTACCTGAGACGGTAGACCTCAATTTCTTTACCACTTGGATACAAATTCACAAAATCCCAGTTGGCTACCGCAAGCAGGAATCATTAATCAAGAATTTGACGGAGAAGAAGGTTGGTAAAGTGTTGGAAACTCAACTGGATGTGAAAGGAGCGGGAAATTTTGTCCGAGTACGTGTAAGACTTGATGTGAGGAAACCCCTAGCTCGGTTTGTTTCAATTTCACGTGAAGGGGCAAGAGAAATATATCCAATTAAGTTTGAGAAAATGTCGAGATTCTGTGGGGTGTGTGGCTGCATTGGTCACATACATCTGGAGTGTGGAACGGGAGAGTATGATGAAACAAAACTCAAGTGGGGTGACTTCCTGAAGGCAGACTGGGACTCATGGGTTGGACGAGCTGTTGGTGGTTCTCGCGGAGGTTTCTCTGGTCGAGGTGCAGATCGTGCCAACCGAGGAAGAATGAGTGGCAGAGGGCGAGATGCTGGTCGTGGGAATGCTCAAAGCTGGCGTCATAATGCTTTGAAGTTTGTTGATGGACATGCGATAGTGGAGGGTATTCAAAACCCGAATATAGAAAGGGAACAATCTGAAGAGCATGAAACTGATGATACGGCTTCTAGCCCAGGAAAGAAGGATATGGACGTTGATAAACAGAATCTTGTCAACTCAGCTGCTAAAAGGACTTTAGAGATGGGAAAAGAAGGAATGACTGAACACACGGATGAGAATGGATTGAGTATAGTTGCAGAAGCTATGGTTAATTATGGGTCCCCCTGAATGGACCGACTAATGTTGAAGGTGACAAAGGTCGTGCGAAACGCACAAAGAAGGACGGAGCTAACTCCTCTTCACTAGGATCGGCGGAATCCCTTGAGGGTTCCGTCCGATCGCAATGAGGATATTAGGCCTCAACTGTCAGGGATTGGGGAATGACCCGACAGTTCGCGCGCTTATGGATATTAATAGGTGTTATTCCCCTGAGGTGATGTTTTTGTCGGAGACTCGTCTTGACAACTATCCGGCTGATTTTTTACGAAGAAGGCTACAAATGGACAACAAAATTGTTAACCCAACTACCTCACGTAGTGGTGGGGTTATCTTGTTTTGGAAGAGAGAAGTAAAGATCGAGCAAATCTACTCTCACCCGAACTATATTGACGTCAAATTGATGGAGAGTTCTTCTAAAATATGGAGATTCACTGGTATTTATGGTGAGCCCAAATGGGAGGATAAATATAAAACCTGGGACAGGTTGAGGGGCCTTAAAATGATTCTAACCTTCCATGGATTGTCCTGGGGGATTTCAATGAAATTATGTATTCACATGAGAAAGAGGGTGGCAATCCATGCCCTAGTGTATTTATGCAAGCTTTCTGCGATGCTTTAGGTGACTGTGAGCTCGAGGATCTGGGTTTTTCAGGTGATCCTTTCACTTGGAAATGAGGACGTATCCGCGAGAGACTAGATCGTGTGGTGGCTAATGGTGACTGGATGACTATGCACGAAACTTCAGCATCTTGAATTTATCAGATCTGATCATAGGCCTTTACTCCTCGATACTGATTTCCAGGTTCATGCGGTTCAGAGTAATAGGTCAAAAAAGTTTGAAGCAAAATGGCTAAAAGAGAGAGGATTCCAGGAGTTAGTAGAACGATCTTGGGCCGAAGCGGCGGTTGCAGTCCAGGATGGTGGCGTGATGGCCAAACTGGCCCATCTGCATGGCGCCATGCATGAATGGAACACGTCGATCGGGAGGGCAGCAAAGAAAAGAATCTGCGCTGCCCAGCGGGAGTTGGATAGCGCCATGAGTGGCCCGATGAATGATGAAAATGAGGCAAAAGCAAAGGAGATGACTCTGCTGATTGAATTGCTTCTGGAACAGGAGGAGGTTTATTGGTTGCAGCGCTCTCGAGCAAATTGGTTGAAACAAGGTGACAAAAATACCTCATTCTTCCATAATTTCGCAACAGCTAGAAGAAAAAACAATTTTATCAAACGTGATGATATTGATTGGTTAGAAGGTACGGAAGCACTCAAACCTCACATCCTGCAGTATTTTTCTAATCTCTTTTCTTCTGAGGTTAATGCTATTGACCCCGCATTTTTGGAGAAAATTTTGGCTAAGGTTACTCAACAGATGAATGAACAATTATTGGCTCCTTTTTCCTCGGAGGATGTGAAGAAAGCGGTTTTCAGTATTGGGGATTTCAAAGCCCCAGGCCCGGATGGACTTCATGCAGTCTTCTATAAAAAAAATTGGAACATCCGTGGCGTTGATATTACTCAGGAAATTCTTCAGGCCCTTAATTCTAGACTCATTCCTGATGGTTGGAATGATACAACTGTGGTGCTGATTCCTAAGATTGATGACCCAGAGTTGGTTTCTCAATTCCGGCCTATTAGCTTATGTAATGTTATATACAAAATCAAGGCTTATCACTCTGGTGGCATATGAATCTATTCATGCGATAAAAAATAAAAGAGCTGGGGTGACTGGCTATTGTGCTGTGAAGTTGGATATGCACAAAGCATACGATAGAGTTGAGTGGATTTTTCTTGAGAATATGATGCGGAAGCTTGGGTTTGACGAAAGATGGATTACTCTTATGATGGCTTGTGTTAGATCTGTGAGATATCAGGTCCATTTTAATTCTGAAGAGACAGATATGTTTACTCCTACGAGGAGACCCGCTATCTCCCTATTTGTTCCTTATTTGTGCAGAGGGTTTATCTAGTCTTCAGCTGCATGAAGAAGAAGTTGATGGTATTGATGAGGTTAGGGTGTGCACAAATGCACCGTCAATTTCACACCTTTTATTTGCTGATGATTCCCTAATTCTCATGAAGGCAGATATGAATAATGCAACTTCCTTGCAGCAAGTTCTGGATACTTATTGTGCAAATTCTGGTCAGTTAGTGAGTTTGCCTAAGTCAAGCATTTTCTTCGCTCCAAATACTAATGTGCTTCTTAGAGCTGAGATTTGTGAAGAATTACATATTGATACTGAGGCCCTCTCGGATAAATATTTGGGGTTGCCTGCTCTGGTGGGGGCGGACAAAAGTGATAATTTTGAACACTTCATTGAAAGGATTATTCAGAGAATTAATGGGTGGAAGGAAAAGCACCTATCTATTGGTGGAAAATAAATTTTACTAAAGGCAGTGGCCCAGGCTATCCCTGTGTATGCTATGTCTGTCTTCCTTATCCCCAAAGGAGTCTGTAAGAAAATGATGGATGCTATATGAAAGTTTTGGTGAGGAGATGATGAAAATAGTAATAAAATGCATTGATATGCTTTGTGGAAGTTGTGTTATCCAAAGAATGAAGGGGGTATGGGGTTTAGGGACTTCCATTCCTTCAACCAAGCCATGTTGGGTAAGCAAGTTTGGAGATTGATTACAGACTCATCATCTTTGTGTGCACAGGTGCTGAAATCTAAGTATTTGCCTGATGGAGATGTCCTAAGGGCCGGACCGAAGGGGGGTTCCTCCTTCACTTGGCAGAGTATTTCTGCAAGTATTCCCACATTTAAAAGGGGCTATATCTGGAGAGTTGGCGAGGGTGAGAAAACTAAAATTTGGACAGATCCATGGATTCCTTCTAACCATGATAGGAAAGTTACTACCATTAGAGGCAATACTGTGTATACCAAAGTGAGCCAGCTTCTGGACCCTATCACAGGCCTTTGGGACGAAACTCTGTTGCGTAGTATCTTCAACCAGTTGGATGTTTCTCGCATTCTACAGATCCCAATTAATCATAATGGATTCGAGGATTTTGTTGCGTGGTCCTTTAGTAAACATGGCATGTATATTGTACGTTCTGCAAACCACCTTCAATGGAGACACCATTTTGGAGCCTCGGGTAGGCTGCTTGCCCTCCCAGGTGCTTCTGCAACGAATCCAGTTTGGAAAATCTTATGGAAGCTGAAGCTGCCAAGCAAAATAAAGATTTTTGTATGGCGATCATTACATGGTATCCTCCCTCTAAAAATTATTCTTGTAAATCGCCATATTGGAACGTCGAGCCAATGCCCTATTTGTGCTACAGGTCCGGAGGATATTGCACATCTCCTATTTGTCTGCCCTAGGGCGAAAGAAATCTGGGAGGCCCTCGGTCTAACTAGCGTTGTGGATGATGCCTTGCTAAGTGATCGTTCTAGATCAGCTATCATTGAACACCTATTATGTAAAGAGGATATGAGTTTCCAGAATTTTGATATTGGTCTTAAAGAGGTGATGATGGTTGCATGTTGGTACCTATGGTGGATTAGAAGGAGGAGAACGCATGATGAGGATGTTCCACCGATAAACAGATGTAAGCTATCTATAATCTCTATTACTGCTAATGCTAAGAATACTATGACTGTGGCAAACCCCCCGGCTACTGTTTGGACCAAACCTTGTCCTAGATGGGTGAAACTTAATGTGGATGCCTCCTTTATTGAGGAGTCAGGTGAGGGTGCAACGGGCGCAGTTCTTCGTGATTACCAGGGCCACTTCATATCTGCAGACCACAAAGTTTTTCCCTCATGTTGGTTCAAGCATCCATGGCGGAGGCGTTGGCGATTAAAGAGGGGCTCTTACTAGCTGCCAGACATGGGTGTTGTGCTATTGTTGCTGAGTCAGATTCTCTAGAAAATATTGAAGCGCTTAATGGTTCAAGTAGGTGGTGGACAAATTCGGCAGCAATTTATGCAGATTGTATTGATCTAGGATTATCTATAGGTGAAGTATCCTATGTCCACTGCCCGAGGGAAGCAAATAAAGTGGCTCACGAGCTAGCAAGGAAGGGTTATATTGATAAAATCTCTTGTAATTGGGACGATGATCCCCTAGCTTTATTTTTCCTACCCTCGTAGATGATGTAACGATACATTGATTTGGACCCAGCAAGTTCTTGACGCACTCTTTTCCTTACTAGGGTACCTAAGGGGACTGGAAGGTTTTTAATGAGGCGGCTTGCTGGTGTGTTTTTTATATTGAGATATGATTTCAAAAAAAAGTTGACTTGAGATTTTGTGGCGTGTTTGGTAGCTCGGTTGTGTTGAAAGAATCTGAGCCAATACATTGTTTGGCAGCATTTCTGGGTTGAGATTGGCCCAAAATATAAGATATTACATACCAGTCCAAATTCTTACACAAAAGACCTTAAATTAAAATTAAAAAATCAATCAGGTCCATGTCCATGCAACAACATGGCTGTGAGTGGTGGACCGCCGGCGGCGGGCGGTGGAGCGCCGGTGGCGCAGGTGGTAGGCATTGGGTGCCGCGCGGTGATCCGTGGTGCGCCGGCAGGTGGTTGTGCTCCCGTTGCTGCTGCTCGGCGGGAGATCGGGCAGCCGATGCAAGATGGGGAGGGCGGCGGCGCGGCCGTTGCTAATGCTCAGCGGCGGCGTGGGTGGCTGGGGACGCGGCAGGAGGGCGACCGACGGGAGGAGCGCGGCCGTTGCTGCCGCTCGGTGGCGGCGCGGGAGCCTGGGCCTCGGGCTCGGCCGAAGCGAGAAGGGGAGGTCGCCCGTCGCGAGAAGTCGCAGGCGCCGGCGCGTCACTTGCTCCTGCTCGGCGGCTGCGCGGCACTTGCTCCTGCTCGGCGGCGACATAGGTTGTTGGGGATGCACGAGGAAGGTGGCGATGGGAGAGGCGGAGGGTGGCCGACGGAGGAGCCGGGCTCGGGGGAGCGGTAGTTGCAAATGGATGGGAAATAGCTGGGGGATTGGGGGTCTGGGGGGGGGGGCGCGGTGCGAATTTGCGGGATGGACTCAGCTAGGCTGAGTTGTGAAGCTCGATTTGAGCTTCACAACCGGGCCTGGCTGAGGAGCCTTTTTCGTATGAGGTGGGCATAGCTGAGATGGATTGGCACGGGCTAACAAACACATGTTTCTCTGAAAATCTCGGTTGGGATGGGAGTTTCTGGATTGACACGACCTACCAAACACACCCTACATATTCCTCCGTGTCTTCCAGTTAGTCTTCTTCTCTTTTTCGAAGATAGTTTGTGATAGAGTTCATCCACAGCATCTTAAGAGAAAGGAGAATAACTCACTTAAAATATATTTTCGTGAGAGGAGATAAGATTTATGAGATTGAAAACTGCTCAACTCTAGAAGAGTCCTAAAAACTCATTCTTAAAATATTATATGTGTAGTCTCCCTCTACATATCTTCTACTAATAAATTTGCTAAGCGACCTGGTACGTCCCTTCCCTCCTCTGGCACGGTCAACCACGACCATCCAAGATCACTAATCGCTAAAGGCCCATTAAATTGCCGAACAGCCAAGGCCCCGCAAAGAAAGGAACAAAAACCATAAAGGAATCGTTCGTAAGTCGTTCCACTTCTCCACGTTTCCTACTTCCTCTAAACTTGGACTAAACATGTCGCATACATGAGAGCAAGTATAATAAGGTATAGTCATCAGGCTATAAAACTTAAAATAATATAATTTAGCTAAGTTGGAGGAGAGAAGAGGAGAGAGAAGAGAAGCAGGCTACAAAATAGTAGTCAGGTGCAACGCGTGCTCCTAAGCACTTTGTGAGATTGCAAGGTGGATCATATGCATATAAAGTAGTTCATACTTGTATCTAACTATTGTATAAGCTAACTACAAGTAGAATGTAGATGACATGAATAAAATATATAGCCAACTGTTGACTCTTCTATTGTTCTTGCTGTGATACAAGAGTTTGATCCCAGCCCATCATCGTCCAATATAAACGGAGTTTCTCAATCCATACCCCAGATCGACATTGAGGCAGCATGACTCAGCTCAGGGATTGCTCCGAGCGATAAGCGATGGCACGCCTCAATCGGCGGAGCCAGGACTCCCGGAGACGGAGGGCCGCTCGCCGGACGATTGCTGGAGACCGGCTTGCTTCGGAACGTGGCGCACCTTAGCTGCCCGAGCGGCGTGCGTTCTCGGCGGGGCTTCTCCCTCCTTTCTCTGTACCGGCGCGAACGAGGTAGGGGCACGAAACGTCGGAGCAGCCGGGGTGCAGCACAAGCCGATCTAGGCATCATCATCAATTCATCATGAACGGCAATGCGGAGCGCGTCACAGAAGAAAATTGCAGCGCCAAACGGGGAGTTGTACCATTGGGCATGATGCGTGACGTGATGGAGATCGCAGCAGATGAGGAAATCCAAGCATTCGGGCAATCAAGATGGATGTTCGTTGTTGCTGGTTCTCCTCTTCGTTTGGTACTATATAAAGGTCTAAAGGACATGATTATTACTTCTAGGCTAGCTCCGTTAGCGATTCCACGCTGCTAACAGTAGTCGTGACCTGCTGATCCCCATTAGTAACGTGCCCGGTCGCCTGATGGAAGACCTTGTGGTGGCACCAGATGCAGAGGAAGAGGCCCTGGTGATATTCGACTTGTACGGTCGTGTCAACATCCTTAGCAATGAGCATGCTTGTGGTGATTGTTTTGTTTGAATTTTGCAGCATCCCTATTAACCTGATCGGATTGTATCCATGTTTGTGGTTCTAGCAGGGCGATCGGTGCACTCCAACTAGATGAACTGGCTTTATAATGGCCAAATCCATGGCATGATTGTAGTTCTCCCTCGGGAGCTTGATACCCATGTGTTCCTTGCAGCCATGGCACCGAAGGATACGCTTGATACCCTGATAGGCTTACAGCCCAGCAGAGGCCTTCAGCTGCAAGAATATAACGGTGTATTCTTCAAGCGCTTTCGCTCCAACAAACAGAAAATTGTCCCGGGACTAACATGAATTGCACAGCTGAAATGCACGTGGTTCTGGTCTTGGTGACTTTCTTGTGCAGTATGTTCCTTAGCAGCTTCAGAAGCATCTAGGTTGTCAATCTCATTATACTGCATACAACGCCCCGGTAGTCTCGCGCAAGGTGGCTCCGGACGACCCAAACCCTAGAAGAAAAAGCCCGTGATCTTCCTCCTCCTGGCCGCTGCCGCCATCGGGGTCGGCGGTGGCGGCCGCGCCCGGTTGCCGAAGGCAGGGGCGGTGGTGACGCGCCCCACGGACTCCCCTTCGAGCGGAGGCGGGGTCTTTCAGGGGCGGCGACGGTGGGCGACGGGTCTCGTGGGCTGGCCTTCGGCTACGTCATCTGGATCATGGCGTGGGGCGCGGTGGAGTGGTGGATCTCGGTGGAGAGAGGAGGGCGGCGGCAAAGATCCATGGTCGCTGTTAAGCTTCATGCACTAGCCACTTGAACCAAAAGTCCGAACTGATGGAAAGGGCTAGGCAATCTACTTGTACACGTCAACACCCCCTCACACGTGTGACGGGGAGACGAGAAGACAAGTCAACACGTGTAGAGAGGCAGCGGAAGGCCGGAACCACACGACAGGAGAGGCAAAGAGGCAGCAGAAGGCCGGGACCACACGGCAGGAGGCTGCGGGGGAATTTAGAATAAATTGTGAAAGTCAGGATTTGAACTCGAGACCTGAGGCTCTGATACCATGTTAAGCTTTATGCACTAGCCACTTGAACCAAAAGTCCGAACTGATGGAAAAGGCTAGGCAATCCACATATACATTTCACAACACCCCCACTCGCGTGTGACGGGAGAAGAGAAAGTCAACACGTGAAAGAAGAAGAGCACACCGAAACAGGGCATCAGCGGTGGCTAAAGAGGGGGACAACAACAATTTTTAGGCTTAATTGCGAAAACCAGCGAAAACCATGTGAAAGCCATGATTTGAACTCGAGACCTGGGGTTCTGATACCATGTTAAGCTTCATGCACTAGCCACTTGAACCAAAAGTCCGAACTGATGGAAAGGGCTAGGCAATCTACTTGTACACGTCAACAGTCGCGAGGTGGTCGCGTTGAGGCTCAGCCAGGCCTACCTAGCGGGCAGCAACCGACCGTCTCCGTGTCGTGAGCGTGTGTAGTGATAAGAATTGGTCTCCGTATAACATACCGAATTTATGTGTACGTGTTTGTATTCCTGCCAAGTATATATAAAGAAGAGATGTGGAGGCGCGTTGCCTATCCCACAAACCCTATACGTGTTTTATTTTGGTACCAGAGCTAGTCACGCGCGCCGCCGCCTCCAATCGCGATCGCGATCTCGCGCGGCCGGTGCTGCTTCTCTTCCTTCGCGCGACGTCCTCCTCCGCGCGATGACCACTTCGGCAACTTCGGGCCTGCAGCTCGTCGGCCCTGTCATCTCTCCTCTCTCCGCTTCGGCCTCGATGGGATCCACCTCGACGACGGTTGTTCCGCCCGTCGCTGTTCGCCTCAACAGCTCGAACTTCATGCTGTGGCGAGGCCTGACACTGCCCAACCTCTCCGGCGCGCACCTGCACGGCTTCCTCGACAACTCCGTGCCCGCTCCGGATAAGACCGTCACCGAAGGCACCGGTGATGCCGCTCGTACCGTCCCCAACCCTGAGTATGCGCGTTGGTGGGCGCTTGACCAGAAGGTTCTCGGTCTTCTGCTTTCCTCCATGGAGGAGGATATAGCTATGCAGCTCATCGGCTGCAAGACGGCGGCAGCGACGTGGGCTGCTGTCCACACCATGTTTGGCGCCCAGACTCGCGCCAACGTGCGGCACATCCGTCGCCAGCTCCAGGCGACGAGGAAGGGAGACATGTCGGCGGCAGTGTACATGCACACGATGAAAAGCTTCGCTGATGCCATGGCTACCGCCGGCGCCCCCATCACCGACGACGAGCTCGTCGACTACATCATCACCGGTCTCGGCACCGGTTATAACTCCATCGCCGGTGCTCTCACTGTCGATAACATCTCGGTTTCGTATGCCGATTTTTACTCTCATGTCCTCTCCTTTGAGGCACTTCAGGCACAGCAGGCCGAGACCGTGGAGTGGTCTTCCTCCGCCAACGCAGCATCTCGTCCTGGCGGTTTCGGCGGTGGCAGCGGCGCACCCTGGCCGCGTGCGCCCGCGTCGCTCTCTGGAGGACCCTCGGCTGGTAGCTACCCGACCGGATATGGTGGGGGCAATGGAGGCCTCCCCACCGCTGGCTACGGAGGTGGCTAGTACGGCACTGGCGGAGGCACATACGGCGCTGGTGGGGGCGGATACGGTCAGACCTACGGCCAGCCCGCCAGTGGTGGCAACAGCCGCCCTAACTACGGCGGCAACAGCGGTGGGAACCGCCAAAACGGAGGCAATGGCCGTCGTCGTCAGCGTCCTCAGTGCCAAATTTGTGGCTACTGGGGGCACGCCGCATCCGAGTGTCGGAACCGCTTCAACCCCGAGTTCATCCGCGCCAACAACACCAACAACAACCAGCAGCGCTCCGGGAACTCTGCCTCGACGGGTTCCCCGGTTTTTCCTCCTTGGATCATGGATACTGGGGCTACGGAACATCTGACGAACGACCTTCAGCGCCTTCACATGCAAGAGCGTTATGGCGGGACGGATCAAGTTCAAGTGGCCAACGGTGCAGGTTTGTCTATTGCGCATATTGGTCACTCTTCTTTAGCCGGTTCACCATTAAAACTGAATAATATCCTTCATGTCCAGAACATCAGCCAACATCTCCTTTCAGTCTATCGTCTTGTTTGTGACAATGATGTCTTTGTTGAGTTTCACCGTTATTTTTTCTGTGTTAAGGACAAGGCCACACGGAGAATTCTGCTTCACGGTAGAAGTCATGGAGGACTCTACCCCATCCCGTTTAGTCACGCGTCGTCGTCATCTCGTCATGCTCTTTCTGGTGCCAAGACTACATCGTCTCAGTGGCACCAGCGTCTAGGCCATCCTACTAATAATGTAGTGCAAACCATTGTTAAGAACCATGATTTATCTAGTGTTTCAGTTGATACTTCGTCGATTTGTGATGCTTGTCAGCGTGCCAAAAGTCATCAATTATCATATAATTTATCTCATCGTGTTACCACTGCACCTCTTGAGCTTGTTCATTCTGATGTTTGGGGTCCTGCCGTGGCCTCTTCTGGTGATTTTAAATACTATATCAGTTTTATTGATGACTACTCTCGTTTTTGCTGGATCTACCTTCTTAAGCACAAGTCTGATGTTGAGCAAGTGTTTTATGCTTTTCAGGCTCATGTTGAGCTTCTCTTAGATGCTAAAATTAAAGCCATCCAGTCCGATTGGGGCGGCGAGTATCATAGGCTCCATCAGTACTTTCAGCGCACCGGTGTATCTCACCGTGTGTCTTGTCCCCATACTTCCCAGCAAAATGGAGTTGCTGAACGCAAACACCGTCATTTGGTTGAAACGGGTCTTGCTTTGCTTGCTCATTCGTCCCTTCCGTTACGTTTTTGGGACGAAGCTTTTTTAACTGCGTGTTATCTCATTAACCGCATGCCCACTCCAGTTCTTAACAAAGAGACTCCTATTTTTCGACTCCTTCGAATTCAGCCGAACTATGAGTTCCTTCGTATTTTTGGCTGCGCGTGTTGGCCTAGTCTCCGCAAGTACAATGCTCACAAACTTGAGTTCCGCTATAAGATTTGTGTTTTTTTAGGCTATAGTCCTATGCATAAGGGCTACAGGTGTCTCGACCGGTCCACAGGTCGTATATATATCTCCCGCGATGTCGTTTTCGACGAGTCTGTTTTCCCGTACGCCACTCCAGGAGTGACGGTCGATATTCCTACTCTCCGTCAGGCCATTACTTTTCTCGAGTCTGAACCGGCTACGAGTGATCATAAGCGTCAATATGACTTAACCTATTTATCCACTAATCTGTCTCCTCTAGGCTTTATTTTGCGTGAACAGGAAGGAGCACCTAGTGACGTCCAGCAGACTCACCTGGACGTGCAGCCTCGTCCGAGCTTGCATGTGCATGCGGGCACATCTCCCCGGGCGTCTCCCCAGGCTCGCGACACGGACGCGGCATCGCCTTGCCTTGGACGTGGTGACCCTGATGAGCGCGCTGCGTCGCCTGGACGTGTGGCGACCCTGACGAGCGCGCTGTGTCGCCTGGACGTGGCGACCGTGACGTGCGCGACCTGCACGTTTCTTCACCGCCTCGCTCGGTTTCTGCTTCGCCATCTGAGCCTGTTGTCGAGGCTCCCTCCATTCCGGCTCCCGGCCACGGTATGGTTACTCGTCTCCGCGACAATACTCGTCGCGAGAAGAGCTACACGGACGGCACGGTGCGGTATGATCCGCGAAGGCGTGCTCTTTTTGCGGCCCTGGTTTCTCATACGGATGCGCTACGTGAACCGGAATGACGTGCCGCGATGTTTGATGAATTCTCAGCGCTCTCTCAGACACGGACCTGGACTCTAGTTCCTCACCCTCTTGGCACAAATATTGTGGGTAGCAAGTGGGTTTTCAAGACCAAGCACCGTCCAGATGGCTCTATTGAGAAACACAAGGCCCGTCTCGTTGCTCGCGGCTTCACTCAGCAGCATGGTATTGACTATGGTGATACGTTCAGTCCAGTTGTGAAGCCTGCGACGATTCGCTTGGTCCTCTCGCTTGCAGTTTCTCGAGGGTGGACTCTCCATCAGGTGGATGTGAGCAATGCGTTCCTCCATGGTTTCTTGTCCGAGGATGTTTATATGCAGCAGCCCCATATTTTGAGGATGCTCAATACCCGACTCATGTGTGCAAATTGTAGCGTGCTATTATGGCTTGAAGCAGTCCCCCCGAGCTTGGTATGCTCGTTTGAGTGCTCGCTTGTTGCAGCTTGGTATTGTGCCTTCCAGGGCTGATACGTCTCTATTCATTTTTAATCAAGTTGGTGTCCAAGTGTTCATGCTGGTATATGTCGATGACATTGTTATCGCTGGTTCTACTCCTGCAGCTGTTGAGGGTCTTGTTCGCTCTCTCTCCAACACTTTTCCTATCAAGGATCTTGGCACTCTGGAGTATTTTCTTGAATTGGAAGCGTCGTACAATTCAGGGGGCATGACACTTATGCAGCGCAAATATGCGCTTGATTTGCTGCATCGCGTAAATATGGAGAATTGCAAGTCCACTTCCACTCCTTTGGTTACTACCGAGCGGCTTGCTCGTGATACTGGAGCACTCTTAGGTACAGACGATTGTTTTCGGTACCGCAGTGTTGTTGGTAGTCTACAGTATTTAACTCTCACACGTCCGGATATTTCTTTTGCGGTGAACAAGGTGTGTCAGTTCCTCTCTCAGCCCACTGAAGTACATTGGGAGGCAGTCAAACGCATCCTGCGTTATGTTAAAGGAACGTTGGACACTGGTCTACGCATTCGTAAGTCACCACAGCAGAATATCAGTATATTTACTGATGCCGACTGGGCCGGATGTGTTGATGATAGACGCTCTACGAGTGGTTTTGCAGTCTTTGTAGGTCCGAATCTTATTTCTTGGAGTTCGAAGAAACAACCTACCGTATCGAGATCTAGCACTGAGGCAGAATATAAGGCACTAGCAAATGGAGCAGCTGAAGCAATGTGGGTCAGTTCTTTGCTTACAGAACTAGGTGTTTCCCAACAGCGAACTCCAGTCTTATGGTGTGATAATCTAGGGGCTACTTACCTCACGGCGAATCCAGTTTTTCACGCTCGAACCAAGCACATTGAGATAGACTTCCATTTTGTGCGAGAGCGAGTTGCTGATGGTGCTTTGGAGGTGAGGTTCATCTCTTCTAATGATCAGTTGGCTGATATTTTTACTAAGCCAGCCACACGGCAGATGTTAGACCGATTTAGAACCAATCTCAACCTTGTATGTAATAGTAGCGGTTTAGATTGAGGGGGAGTGATAAGAATTGGTCTCCGTATAACATACGAATTGTATTGTGTAACGTATGTGTACGTGTTTGTATTCCTGCCAAGTATATATAAAGAAGAGATGTGGAGGCGCGTTGCCTATCCCACAAACCCTATACGTGTTTTATTTTGTAGCCTCTCTCCCGATGGCTGTCGGCCTCCACCGGCCGGGTTGGAGGAGGAAAATGGACCGCGGTTCCCAGCCATGGTGGCGGCGTGGGGGCCGGCCGTTCCAACTTTTATGGTGGTTGTCCGAGGGTTCGTCTTTTGCGAAGATGAAGACCTTCCTAATGCCAGTCTTTCTTCATCTAGCCGAAGTGATGTGTTCCGGAAGGCTCCGGCGGTGAATCGAACATTGTATCTTTTGCCTGGAGTTCACAGGATCGGGTGGTATTAGGTCGCGCGCACCCATGCTTTTGTTCCGACCATTTGGTTCAGGAGGGAGCGGCGTGAAGCTCTGTTCTGTGTTGACACCAAGTTGACCTTTTGATCCATGGCGAAGTCGGAAAGAGAGAATATCATGAAGGTTGTATTGGGGGACTAGCTAAAGGAGGTTCAAGTCTCCGCGATGTTGAGGAACTTGCTTGTTATAATTATAAGGTTAATTTGAATTTTGATGATTATGTTTATACAATTGCACCAGGATTAGGTACTCCTATTTTAAAATATGTTGCCAACTCAAAATCATGTCCCTATGTGATATTCATTGTTATTCATACATGTCTATATTGTATTGTTGTGTTATTTCGCAGCAACGCGCGGGCATTCAACTAGTATAAATAGTTATTCTACACCCACACTCACACTAGTAGAAACAAGGGCTTTGGTTTTTTGCTCCAAAGAGCTTTAGCACCGGATTTGGCACTAACCGGTGATAAAGGGGGTAATTAGCACCGGTTCGTGCGGTCTGGACGTCCACGGGACCCGCCAGGGCATTAGCACCGGTTCGTGCCGTATCTTTAGCACTGGTTCGTGACACGAACCAGTGCTAAAGGTTTGTCGCCTAGCACGTGGCAGCCGCGAAACCTTTAGCACCGGTTCGTGTCACGAACTGGTGCTAAAGATACCTCATTAGCATCGGTTCGTGACACGAACCGGTGCTAAAGCTCCCTTTGCCCTATATATTCAGCTCACCCCAACCAGCCCCCTCACTTCATTTTTTCTTGGTGGAAGGTGTGAGGATTGAGTGCTTGCTTGCTTTTCTTTGCCATGCACATGAGTTGCTCGGTGAAATGTCTGAGAGAATGATGCCGCTTGATTTCACACAAAGCAACAATGATATGAGGTGCCGAAGCGACACTTAAGCTTTCTCCTCTTTCTTTCCTCCTCGATCAAGGTTAAGAAACTTTACCCTTTCATTTGTACAGTGCTAATTTCCACTATTTATTTATATTATGATGTTTTGTAATGGTTTTTTTTATAAACTTAATTATTTGATGTAGATGAACCGGCAGTAATGAATGTACGTTGACCGATGCCTACCCGAGTTCACTTCGGGCTTGGATTGTTTTATCCATGTGGCCGCGGAAAACCCATAGGCGGATGGTTTTATATGTTGTCCATGTGTTAGTTGCCGGAACTTAAAGCAATACCCTGAATGGCAAGTCATTCACTCCCACCTGCTTTGGAAAGGTTTCATGCCCAGCTGTAATTGTTGGACCAAGCGTGGAGAAAGAGGGGTTATGATGGAAGACAATGACGAAAAAGAGGATGATGATATGTACCCTAACTACGGTGATACTGCAACGGGGCATGATGAAAATGAAGAGGCAGGAGGAGCTGAAGATGAAGAGGCAGGAGGAGGTGAAGATGAAGAGGCATCAGATGAGCCCGTTGATGATGATCTTCGTCGGGCCATCGCTGATGCACACAGAGAAGCAGAAAACTGAAAACGAGAAGAGAAAGTTAAAGGGCATGTTAGATGATCACAAAAAAAAGTTATACCCAAATTGCGAAGATGGCAACACAAAGCTCGGTGCCACACTGGAGTTGCTGCAATGGATGGCAGAGGCTGGTATATGTGACAAGTCATTTGAGAAGTTACTGAAAATAATGAAGAAGAGGCTTCCAAAGGATAACGAATTGCGTGACAGTACGTACGAAGCAAAAAAGGTTCTCTGCCCTCTAGGATTAGAGGTGCTGAAGATACATGCATGCATTAGTGACTGCATCCTCTACCGCGCCAAGTACGAAAATTTGAAAAAATGTCCGGTATGCACTGCACTTCAGTATAAGATCGGGCGAGATGACCCTGATGATGTTGAGGGCGAACCCCCAAGAAGACGGTTCCTGCCAAGGTTAGGTATGCTCCTATAATACCATGGTTGAAACGTCTGTTCAGAAATAAAGAGCATGCCAGGTTGTTGCGATGGCACAAAGAAGACCGTAAGAAAGACGAGATGCTGAGACACCCCGATGATGGGTCGCAGTGGAGGAATCGATAGAGAGTTCCCAGACTTTGCAGGTGACGCGAGGAACTTAAGGTTTGGTCTAAGTACAGATGGCATGAATCCTTTTGGGGAGCAGAGCTGCAGTCATAGCACCTGGCATGTAACTCTATGTATCTATAACCTTCCGCCTTGGTTGTGCATGAAGCGGAAGTTCATTATGATGCCAGTTCTCATCCAAGGCCCAAAGCAACCCGGCAACGACATTGATGTGTACCTACGGCCATTATTTGAAGAACTCTTATAGTTGTGGGCCAAACCAGGTGTACATGCATGGGATGAGCACAAACAAGAGTCATTTAACCTACGAGCGTTGCTTTTCGTGACCATCAATGATTGGCCTGCTCTTAGTAACCTTCCAGGACAGACAAACATGGGATGCAATGCATGCACACACTGTTTAGATGAGACCGAAGGTGCATATTTGAATAAATGTAAGAAGGTTGTGTACCTGGGGCATCGTCGATTTCTTCCAAAGAGGCACCCTGTCAGAAAAGAAAGGCAATCATTTCGGAGGTGAGGCAGATCACCGGGAGAAGCTTGAACTCCGTACCGGTGATGCTTTACTTGATATGGTCAAGGACATAAAAGTAATCTTTGGAAAGGGTCCTGGCGGTCAATCTGTTCCGAATGACGTCGCTACCGGACACGCACCCATGTGGAAGAAAAAATCCATATTTTGGGAGCTACCCTATTGGAAAGTCCTAGAGATCCGTTCTTCAATCAACGTGATGCACGTGATGAAGAATCTTTGCGTGAACCTGCTAGGCTTCTTAGGCGTGTATGGGAAGACAAAAGATACACCAGAAGCACGGGAGGACCAGTATGGTATGAAAGTCTTGTCATCGTGGTGAACAGACAGATGCCATGGGATGGCTTAAGTTGGGGCCGAATGTGCGCTAGAGGATTCGGGGGATGGTTTTGGTTATAGGTGGATGAACTCCGGATGGATTCCTGAAGAACTTAGCCTTGGCCAGAGGTAGAAGAAGAAGAACACAAGGATTATCTCAACTAGGAATCTCTCTATTCCATTGAGTTAGGTTACAAGCTATCTGATACAAGGTTTAACATACCCGCGCTAGGGTGTGCCCCCTCTCCTTATATAGGGGAGAGGGTGGCTTATAGGGGAAGAAACCCTAAGAAACCCTAATGGCATCTTTGACTAGGCAAACTACTTTACAAAGCCTCTTTAGCCCGGATGATACCGGTATGTCTTTAATCAGGAGCGGTGACATCCTCTGGTACCTTTTACGTCATCCTCTGCTTTAGCCTCAGAGCTTCGATTAAAGCTGAAGTTCTTTGCTCATCTTTGTCCCCTAGCTCCTTAGAGAATCTTTGACCAGTCTTGCCGACGTGCTACAGTGTAGCCTGTACCGGTAATCCGGTACCTTCTTAGCTTATTCCGGTATACCCCTCCTGGGATACCGGTATAGATTCACTTAGCCAAAAGCTTGTTAGACCGGAATAACCTTTAAACCGGTATCTTGATAGTTCAAACCATCCGGTTTCGCATGCCTTTGGCATACCGGGGGTCATCCCCCCAACATTAGTCCCCGAAGCTGCTATAGTCCGGTGGATCCTATCCAATGGACCATGCCAGGTTCCCATCATTCAAGGTACCGGTTTAATCCTTCCGATATCCAGTTCAAACCTTCCGGCATCTCTGCCGAACTTTTCTCTCCATACCGGTGTTTTCCGGCATCTTGGTCATTAAACTCTCCTCGGCGAAGTCGACAATTTCTCGGGTACAGTGCCTGTCAGTGACATGCGCACTGTTTCTGACGCAGCAGTGTCAGGGGTCACTTCCCTTCGACTTCTGCGCTAGCATTTATGGCGCCACACCGGATCCTCGCCGTCGTTCCGGATCCGTGCGGCCTCCCTGTGGCCTTCTGTTTTCTGCGCGTGTATCATTGCGCCACGTGGCGGCCCACGAAGTGAACCGCCGCGGCCCAGCGGTTTCTGGCCCACGACCTCTTCTCCCTATATAAGGGCGAAGCGGTTCCTCCTCCTCGTCTTCTTCGCATTCACCACTTCCTACGCGCTCTGAGCCTTTGCCCCTTGCGCTCTCGCCGACGCTGTTCGCCGCCAGTGCATTGCTCCCCGGCGAACTCCCGCAGCAACTCCGCCGAGCTCCGCTCCGCAGAGAGTCTCTGCAGCGCTGATACGTCTCCGACGTATCGATAATTTCTTATGTTCCATGCCACATTATTGATGATATCTACATGTTTTATACACATTATATGTCGTATTTATGCATTTTCCGGCACTAACCTATTAACGAGATGCCGAAGAGCCAGCTGTCGTTGTTCTGCTGTTTTTGGTTTCGGAAATCCTACAAAGGAAATATTCTCGGAATTGGACGAAATCAACGCCCAGGGTCCTATTTTTGCACGAAGCTTCCAGAAGACCGAGGGCGAAAGGAAGTGGGGCCACGAGGCGCCGCCACAACAGGGCGGCGCGGCCCAGCCCTTGGCCGCGCGGCCCTGGTGTGTGGGGCCCTCGTGTGGCCCCCCGCGTTGCCCTTCCACCTACTTAAAGCCTTCGTCGCGAAACCCCCGCACCGAGAGCCACGATACGGAAAACCTATCGAGAGCCGCCGCCGCCAATCCCATCTCGGGGGATTCTGGAGATCGCCTCCGGCACCCTGCCGGAGAGGGGAATCATCTCCCGGAGGAATCTTCACCGCCATGGTCGCCTCCGGAGTGATGAGTGAGTAGTTCACCCCTGGACTATGGGTCCATAGCAGTAGCTAGATGGTCGTCTTCTCCTCATGTGCTTCATTGTCGGATCTTGTGAGCTGCCTAACATGATCAAGATCATCTATCCGTAATTCTATATGTTGTGTTTGTCGGGATCCGATGGATAGAGAATACTATGTTATGTTGATTATCAATCTATTACCTATGTGTTGTTTATGATCTTGCATGCTCTCCGTTATTAGTAGAGGCTCGGCCAAGTTTTTACTCTTAACTCCAAGAAGGAGTATTTATGCTCGATAGTGGGTTCATGCCTCCATTAAATCTGGGACGAGTGACGGAAAGTTCTAAGGTTGTGGATGTGTCTGTTGCCACTAGGGATAAAACATTGATGCTATGTCCGAGGATGTAGTTATTGATTACATTACGCACCATACTTAATGCAATTGTCTCGTTGTTTTGCAACTTAATACTGGAAGGGGTTCGGATGATAACCTCGAAGGTGGACTTTTTAGGCATAGATGCATGCTCGGATAGCGGTCTATGTACTTTGTCGTAATGCCCAATTAAATCTCACAATACTCATCATATCATGTATGTGCATTGTTATGCTCTCTCTATTTGTCAATTGCCCGACCGTAATTTGTTCACCCAACATGCTATTTATCTTATGGGAGAGACACCTCTAGTGAACTGTGGACCCCGGTCCATTCTTTTACATCTGAAATACAAATATGTTGCAATACTTGTTCTACTCGTTTTCTGCAAACAATCATCATCCACACTATACATCTAATCCTTTGTTACAGCAAGCCGGTGAGATTGACAACCTCACTCGTTTCGTTGGGGCAAAGTACTTTGGTTGTGTTGTGCAGGTTCCACGTTGGCGCCGGAATCCCTGGTGTTGCGCCGCACTACATCTCGCCGCCATCAACCTTCAACGTGCTTCTTGGCTCCTCCTGGTTCGATAAACCTTGGTTTCTTCTGAGGGAAAACTTGCCGCTGTACGCATCACACCTTCCTCTTGGGGTTCCCAACGGACGCGTGCTGTACGCGTATCAAGCATATTTTCTGGCGCCGTTGCCGGAGAGATCAAGACACGCTGCAAGGGGAGTCTCCACAATCCAATCTCTTTACTTTGTTTTTGTCTTGCTTTATTTTATTTACTACTTTGTTTGCTGCATTATATCAAAACACAAAAAAATTAGTTGCTAGTTTTACTTTATTTACTGTCTTGCACTCTATATCAAAAACACAAAAAAATTAGTTACTTGCATTTATTTTATCTAGTTTGCTTTATTTACTATTGCTAAAATGAGTAATCCTGAAGTTGAAGTTCGTTCGTTTAAGCAACAAGGGGGAGAATGTTTAAAAGATGCTTGGTATAGAATTAGTGATGCTCATAATAGGTGCACTAAGAAACACTCCACCACTATCCTACTCGAGAATTTTTATGTTGGTATCTCTAGCTGGAATAGGTATGTTCTTGATTGTCTCGCAGGAGGTAACTTCCTAGGCGCTCCCGCTTTAGAAGCTAGTTGCATTATTGAGAGTTTATTTGGAACACCACCTGTTAATGAAGTTAAAATTGAAACCTCTCTTGAAGATGTCATGAAAAAATTGGAAACCATAGAGAAAAAATTTCCAAGTGTTGAAACTAAATTGGAAATGTTACTTGATAAAACTGATGAACTTGATAAATCCTTAGGAGGAATTGATGAAAGAATTAGTGTCCTAGGAACTTGTGTGGTCCATGATAATCAAATCAATAGGATTGGCGAACTTGAAAAAGCTGTGGGAACCTTGGGTTCAACTTTTTCTTCTCTTAAATATAAGGAGAAAGCTTATGTGGGTAAAGAGCAAAAGTTTATGTATGTCTCTAAAGTGCCTAAACCAAAAAAATATTATTATAGGCCTAAAATTGACAAAGCCCTTAGTACCACTATGGATGGGGGAGCTTATGATATCGATACTCGCATCTCTTGATAATACTTGATATACACTTTTCGCGCCTAGCCGAAAGGCGTTAAAGAAAAGCGCTTATGGGAGACAACCCATGTTTTTACTACAGTATTTTTGTTTTATATTTGAGTCTTGGAAGTTGTTTACTACTGTAGCAACCTCTCCTTATCTTAGTTTTGTGCATTGTTGTGCCAAGTAAAGTCTTTGATAGTAAGGTTCATACTAGATTTGGATTACTGCGCAAGTAATGCATTTCTTTGCTGTCACGAATTTCGACCTGCCTCTCTGTAGGTAGCTCGGAAAAATATGCCAATTTACGTGCGTGATCCTCAAGATATGTACGCAACTTTCATTCAATTTGGGCATTTTCATTTGAGCAAGTCTGGTGCCTCAATAAAATCCATCTTTACGGATCGTTCTGTTTTGACAGATTCTGCCTTTTATTTCGCATTGCCTCTTTTGCTATGGTGGATGAATTTCTTTGTTCCATTAATGTCCAAGTAGCTTTATGCAATGTCCAGAAGTGTTAAGAATGATTATGTCACCTCTGAACATGTTAATTTTTATTGTGCACTAACCCTCTAATGAGTTGTTTCGAGTTTGGTGTGGAGGAAGTTTTCAAGGATCAAGAGAGGAGGATGATACAATATGATCAAGGAGAGTGAAAGCTCTAAGCTTGGGGATGCCCCGGTGGTTCACCCCTGCATATTTTAAGAAGACTCAAGCGTCTAAGCTTGGGGATGCCCAAGGCATCCCCTTCTTCATCGACAACATTATCAAGTTCCTCCCCTGAAACTATATTTTTATTCCATCACATCTTATGTACTTTGCTTGGAGCGTCGGTTTGTTTTTGTTTTTGTTTTTGTTTGAATAAAATGGATCCTAGCATTCATTGTGTGGGAGAGAGACACGCTCCGTTGTTGCATATGGACAAATATGTCCTTAGGCTTTACTCATAGTATTCATGGCGAAGGTTGAATCTTCTTCGTTAAATTGTTATATGGTTGGAATTGGGAAATGCTACATGTAGTAATTCTAAAATGTCTTGAATAATTTGATACTTGGCAATTGTTGTGCTCATGTTTAAGCTCTTGCATCATATACTTTGCACCCATTAATGAAGAAATACATAGAGCTTGCTAAAATTTGGTTTGCATATTTGGTCTCTCTAAAGTCTAGATAATTTCTAGTATTGAGTTTTGAACAACAAGGAAGACGGTGTAGAGTCTTATAATGTTTACAATATGTCTTTTATGTGAGTTTTGCTGCACCGGTTCATCCTTGTGTTTGTTTCAAATAACCTTGCTAGCCTAAACCTTGTATCGAGAGGGAATACTTCTCATGCATCCAAAATCCTTGAGCCAACCACTATGCCATTTGTGTCCACCATACCTACCTACTACATGGTATTTCTCCGCCATTCCAAAGTAAATTGCTTGAGTGCTACCTTTAAAATTTCCATTCTTTACCTTTGCAATATATAGCTCATGGGACAAATAGCTTAAAAACTATTGTGGTATTGAATATGTACTTATGCACTTTATCTCTTATTAAGTTGCTTGTTGTGCGATAACCATGTTTCTCGGGGACGCCATCAACTACTCTTTGTTGAATATCATGTGAGTTGCTATGCATGTCCGTCTTGTCCGAAGTAAGGGAGATTTACCACTTTATTGGTTAGAGCATGCATATTGTTAGAGAAGAACATTGGGCCGCTAACTAAAGCCATGAATCATGGTGGAAGTTTCAGTTTTGGACATATATCCTCAATCTCATATGAGAACATTAATTGTTGCTACATGCTTATGCATTAAAGAGGAGTCCATTATCTGTTGTCCATGTTGTCCCGGTATGGATGTCTAAGTTGAGAATAATCAAAAGCGAGAAATCCAAAATGCGAGCTTTCTCCTTAGACCTTTGTACATGCGGCATGGAGGTACCCCTTTGTGACACTTGGTTAAAACATGTGTATTGCGATGATCCCGGTAGTCCAAGCTAATTAGGACAAGGTGCGGGCACTATTAGTATACTATGCATGAGGCTTGCAACTTGTAAGATATAATTTACATGATACATATGCTTTATTACTACCGTTGACAAAATTGTTTCATGTTTTCAAAATAAAAGCTCTAGCACAAATATAGCAATCGATGCTTTCCTCTTTGAAGGACCTTTCTTTTACTTTTATGTTGAGTCAGTTCACCTATCTCTCTCCACCTCAAGAAGCAAACACTTGTGTGAACTGTGCATTGATTCCTACATACTTGCATATTGCACTTGTTATATTACTCTATGTTGACAATTATCCATGAGATATACATGTTATAAGTTGAAAGCAACCGCTGAAACTTAATCTTCCTTTGTGTTGCTTCAATACCTTTACTTTGATTTATTGCTTTATGAGTTAACTCTTATGCAAGACTTATTGATGCTTGTCTTGAAGTACTATTCATGAAAAGTCTTTGCTTTATGATTCATTTGTTTACTCATGTCATTACCATTGTTTTGATCGCTGCATTCATTACATATGCTTACAATAGTATGATCAAGGTTATGATGGCATGTCACTCCGTAAATTATCTTTGTTATCGTTTACTCGCTCGGGACGAGCAGAACTAAGCTTGGGGATGCCGATACGTCTCCGACGTATCGATAATTTCTTATGTTCCATGCCACATTATTGATGATATCTACATGTTTTATACACATTATATGTCGTATTTATGCATTTTCCGGCACTAACCTATTAACGAGATGCCGAAGAGCCGCTTGTTGTTTTCGCTGTTTTTGGTTTCGAAATCCTACAAAGGAAATATTCTCGGAATTGGACGAAATCAACGCCCGTGGTCCTATTTTTGCACGAAGCTTCCGGAAGACCGAGGGGGAAAGGAAGTGGGGCCACGAGGCGCCGACACAACAGGGCGGCGCGGCCCGGCCCTTGGCCGCGCGGCCCCGGTGTGTGGGGCCCTCGTGTGGCCCCCGCGTTGCCCTTCCGCCTACTTAAAGCCTTCGTCGCGAAACCCCCAGCACCGAGAGCCACGATACGGAAAACCTTACCGAGCCGCCGCCACCGCCAATCCCATCTCGGGGGATTCGGAGATCGCCTCCGGCACCCCGCCGAAGAGGGGAATCATCTCCCGGAGGACTCTTCACCGCCATGGTCGCCTCCGGAGTGATGAGTGAGTAGTTCACCCCCGGACTATGGGTCCATAGCAGTAGCTAGATGGTCGTCTTCTCCTCATGTGCTTCATTGTCGGATCTTGTGAGCTGCCCGATACGTCTCCGACGTATCGATAATTTCTTATGTTCCATGCCACATTATTGATGATATCTACATGTTTTATGCATACTTTATGTCATATTTATGCATTTTCCGAACTAACCTATTGACGAGATGCCGAAGAGCCGCTTGTCGTTTTCTGCTCGTTTTTGGTTTCGAAATCCTAGTAAGGAAATATTCTCGGAATTGGACGAAATCAACGCCCGTGGTCCTATTTTTCCACGAAGCTTCCGGAAGTCCGAAGGGGAAACGAAGTGGGGCCACGAGGTGGGGACACAGTAGGGCGGCGCGGCCCAAGCCCCGGCCGC
>NC_061513.1:196202695-196212921 GCF_022539505.1 Lolium rigidum
AGTATTCCAAGCAGATTTGTATTTCAGTATTAAAGAATGGACCGGGTCCACAGCTCACTAGAGGTGTCTCTCCCATAAGATAAAAGCATGTTGGGTGAACAAATTACGATCGGGCAATTGACAAATAGAGAGGGCATAACAATGCACATACATGACATGATAAGTATAGTGAGATTTAATTGGGCATTACGACAAAGTACATAGACCGCCATCCAACCGCATCTATGCCTAAAAAGTCCACCTTCAGAGTTATCATCCGAACCCCTCCAAGTATTAAGTTGCTAACAACGTGACAATTGCATTAAGTATGGTGCGTAATGTAATCAACAACTACATCCTCGGACATAGCGCCAATGTTTTATCCCTAGTGGCAACATCACAACACAACCTTAGAACTTTCTCGTCACTGTCCCGTGTGTCAATGCATGCATGAACCCACTATCGAGCATAAATACTCCCTCTTGGAGTTAAAAGCAAAAACTTGGCCAGAGCCTCTACTAGTAACGGAGAGCATGCAAGATCATAAACAACACATATGTAATAACTTGATAATTAACATGACATGGTATTCTCTATCCATCGGATCCCGACAAACACAACATAGAGTATTACGGATAGATGATCTTGATCATGTTAGGCAGCTCACAAGATCCAACAATGAAGCACAATGAGGAGAAGACAACCATCTAGCTACCGCTATGGACCCATAGTCCAGGGGTGAACTACTCACTCATCACTCCGGAGGCGACCATGGCGGTGTAGAGTCCTCCCGGGAGATGAATCCCCTCTCCGGCAGGGTGCCGGAGGAGATCTCCGTAATCCCCCGAGATGGGATCGGCGGCGGCGGCGTCTCGCAAGGTTTTCCGTATCGTGGTTTTTCGCCTCGTGGGTTTCGCGACGGAGGCTTTAAGTAGGCGGAAGGGCAGCAGTCGGGGGCCCGACGAGGGGCCCACACCATAGGGCGGCGCGGCCCCCTTGGCCGCGCCGCCTTGTGGTGTCGCCACCTCGTGGCCCCACTTCGTATGTTCTTCGGTCTTCCGGAAGCTCCGTGGAAAAATAGGCCCCCGGGTCTTCGTTTCGTCCAATTCCGAGAATATTTCGTTACTAGGATTTCTGAAACCAAAAACAACGAAAAACAGAACCGGCACTTCGGCATCTTGTTAATAGGTTAGTTCCGTAAAATGCACGAATATGACATAAAGTGTGCATAAAACATGTAGGTATCATCAATAATATGGCATAGAACATAAGAAATTATCGATACGTCGGAGACGTATCAAGCATCCCCAAGCTTAGTTCTCGCTCGTCCCGAGCAGGTAAAACGATAACAAAGATAATTTCGAAGTGATATGCCATCATAACCTTGATCATACTATTTGTAAACATATGTAGTGGATGCAGCGATCAAAACAATGGTGATGACATGAGTAAACAGGTGAATCATATAGCAAAGACTTTTCATGAATAGTACTTCAAGACAAGTATTAATAAGTCTTGCATAAGAGTTAACTCATAAAGCAATAAATCAAAGTAAAGGCATTGAAGCAACACAAAGGAAGATTAAGTTTCAGCGGTTGCTTTCAACTTGTAACATGTATATCTCATCGATAATTGTCAATATAGAGTAATATAACAAGTGCAATATGCAAGTATGTAGGAATCAATGCACAGCTTCACACAAGTGTTTGCTTCTTGAGGTGGAGAGAGATAGGTGAACCGACTCAACATAAAAGTAAAGAGAATGGTCCTTCAAAGAGGAAAGCATCGATTGCTATATTTGTGCTAGAGCTTTTATTTTGAAAACATGAAACAATTTTGTCAACGGTAGTAATAAAGCATATGAGTTATGTACATTATATCTTACAAGTTGCAAGTCTCATGCATAGTATACTAATAGTGCCCGCACCTTGTCCTAATTAACTTGGACTACCGGATCTTTGCAATGCACATGTTTTGACCAAGTGTCACAATGGGGTACCTCCATGCCGCCTCGTACAAAGGTCTAAGGAGAAAGCTCGCATTTTGGATTTCTCGCTTTTGATTATTCTCAACTTAGACATCCATACCGGGACAACATGGACAACGTGATAATGGACTCCTCTTTAATGCATAAGCATGTGGCAACAATTATTATTCTCATATGAGATTGAGGATATATGTCCAAACTGAAACTTCCACCATGAATCATGGCTTTAGTTAGCGGCCCAAAGTTCTTCTCTAACAATATGCATGCTCCAACCATGAAGGTGGTAGATCTCTCTTGCTTCATACAAGACGGACATGCATAGCAACTCACATGATATTCAACAAAGAATAGTTGATGGCGTCCCCAGAAGCATGGTTATCGCACAACAAGCAACTTAATAAGAGATAAAGTGCATAAGTACATATTCAATACCACAATAGTTTTTAAGCTATTTGTCCCATGAGCTATATATTGCAAAGATGAATGATGGAATTTTAAAGGTAGCACTCAAGCAATTTACTTTGGAATGGCGGATAAATACCATGTAGTAGGTAGGTATGGTGGACACAAATGGCATAGTGGTTGGCTCAAGGATTTTGGATGCATGAGAAGTATTCCCTCTCGATACAAGGTTTAGGCTAGCAAGGTTATTTGAAACAAACACAAGGATGAACGGTACAACAAAACTCACATAAAAAACATATGGTAAACATTATAAGACTCCATACCGTCTTCCTTGTTGTTCAAAACTCAATACTAGATGTTATCTAGACTCTAGAGAAACCAAATATGCAAACCAAATTAGCAAGCTCTAAGTATTTCTTCATTAATGGGTGCAAAGTATATGATGCAAGAGCTTAAACATGAGCACAACAATTGCCAAGTATCAAATTACCCAAGACATTTTAGAGTTACTACATATAGCATTTTCCAATTCCAACCATATAACAATTTAACGAAGAAGAAACTTCGCCATGAATACTATGAGTAGAGCCTAAGGACATATTTGTCCATATGCTACAGCGGAGCGTGTCTCTCTCCCATAAAGTGAATGCTAGGATCCATTTTATTCAAACAAAACAAAAAACAAAAACAAACCGACGCTCCAAGCAAAGTACATAAGATGTGACGGAATAAAAATATAGTTTCAGAGGAGGAACCTGATAATGTTGTCGATGAAGAAGGGGATGCCTTGGGCATCCCCAAGCTTAGACGCTTGAGTCTTCTTAGAATATGCAGGGGTGAACCACCGGGGCATCCCCAAGCTTAGAGCTTTCACTCTCCTTGATCATATTGCATCATACTCCTCTCTTGATCCTTGAAAACTTCCTCCACACCAAACTCCAAACAACTCATTAGAGGGTTAGTGCATAATAAAAATTCACATGTTCAGAGGTGACACAATCATTCTTAACACTTCTGGACATTGCATAAAGCTACTGGACATTAATGGATCAAAGAAATTCATCCAACATAGCAAAAGAGGCAATGCGAAATAAAAGACAGAATCTGTCAAAACAGAACAGTCCGTAAAGATGGATTTTATTAGGCCACCAGACTTGCTCAAACGAAAATGCTCAAATTGAATGAAAGTTGCGTACATATCTGAGGATCATGCTCGTAAATTGGCTTAATTTTCTGAGCTACCTACAGGGAGATAGACCCAGATTCGTGACAAGAAAGAAATCCGGAACTGCGCAGTAATCCAAATCTAGTACTTACTTTTCTATCAAAGACTTTACTTGGCACAACAAAACATAAAACTAAGATAAGGAGAGGTTGCTACAGTAGTAAACAACTTCCAAGACACAAATATGAAACAAAAATACTGGAGTAAAAACATGGGTTGTCTCCCATAAGCGCTTTTCTTTAACGCCTTTCAGCCTAGGCGCGAAAGTGTATCTCAAGTATTATCGAAGGGTGGTGCACCTACAGCGGGGTTTGGAGTTTTCTCAACCATGCATAGTATATTGGATACATAAGTTTCAGCGTCTCCCTTTTCATTAGTCTTGGGCTTGCTACTCTCATCGAACAAATTTTCGGGAACAAGCCAAGCATAGTTATTTTCTAGTGCATCATTCATAGCTAGGAGTTTGCATGGTATTGGTGCTTTGATCTCCCCACCATCATTAGCATTATTAGTATACCTTATCCTATCCATGTCCATTTTTTCAAGGAGACTAACAAAATTAGTGTGAGAACCAAGCATATTAAATTTAGCGAAGACCTTTCTAGCCTCTCTTGCTAGACCACCAAATTCTCTAAGAAGGGTTTCTAAAACAAAATCTTTCTTTTCCCCCTCTTCCAAATCACCAAGTGTAAGAAACATGTGTTGGATTATAGGATTAAGATTAACAAATTTAGTTTCCAACAGGCGAACTAAAGCAGACAGCAGCAATTTCATAAGTAGGAGCAAGTTCTACCAAGTGTCTATCTTCAAAATCTTCAACGGTACTAACATGGGTGAAAAATTCTTCTATATTGTTCCTCCCAATTATAGACCCTTGTCCTACCGGTATGTTTTTTGTGGTAAAATTAAAAGGAAACATGATGAATAAAGTAAATGCAAGTAAACTAATTTTTTTGTGTTTTTGATATAGCAAACAAGACAGTAAATAAAGTAAAGCTAGCAACTATTTTTTTTGTGTTTTGATATAATACAGCAAACAAAGTAGTAAATAAAATAAAGCAAGACAAAAACAAAGTAAAGAGATTGAGAAGCGGAGACTCCCCTTGCAGCGTGTCTTGATCTCCCCGGCAACGGCGCCGTGAAAATATGCTTGATGGCGTGTATTTCACACGTTCGTTGGGCAACCCCAAGAGGAAGGTATGATGCGCACAGCAGCAAGTTTTCCCTCGAAAGAAACCAAGGTTTATCGAACCAGGAGGAGCCAAGAAGCACGTTGAAGGTTGATGGCGGCGGGATGTAGTGCGGCGCAACACCGGAGATTCCGGCGGCAATGTGGAACCCGCACAACACAACCAAAGTACTTTGCCCCAACGAAACAAGTGAGGTTGTCAATCTCACCGGCTTGCTCGTAACAAAGGATTAACCGTATTGTGTGGAAGATGATTGTTTGCAGAGAAAATAGTAAAACAAGTATTGCAGCAGATTTGTATTTCAAGTATTAAAGAATGGACCGGGGTCCACAGTTCACTAGAGGTGTCTCTCCCATAAGATAAAAGCATGTTGGGTGAACAAATTACGGTCGGGCAATTGACAAATAGAGAGGGCATAACAATGCACATACATGACATGATAAGTATAGTGAGATTTAATTGGGCATTACGACAAAGTACATAGACCGCCATCCAACCGCATCTATGCCTAAAAAGTCCACCTTCAGGTTATCATCCGAACCCCCTCCGGTATTAAGTTGCTAACAACGGACAATTGCATTAAGTATGGTGCGTAATGTAATCAACAACTACATCCTCGGACATAGCGCCAATGTTTTATCCCTAGTGGCAACAAGCACAACACAACCTTAGAACTTTCCGTCACCGTCCCGGTGTCAATGCAGGCATGAACCCACTATCGAGCATAAATACTCCCTCTTGGAGTTAAGAGCAAAAACTTGGCCAGAGCCTCTACTAATAACGGAGAGCATGCAAGATCATAAACAACACATATGCAATAACTTGATAATTAACATAACATGGTATTCTCTATCCATCGGATCCCGACAAACACAACATAGAGTATTACAGATCGATGATCTTGATCATGTTAGGCAGCTCACAAGATCCAACAATGAAGCACAATGAGGAGAAGACAACCATCTAGCTACTGCTATGGACCCATAGTCCAGGGGTGAACTACTCACTCATCACTCCGGAGGCGACCATGGCGGTGTAGAGTCCTCCGGGAGATGAATCCCCTCTCCGGCAGGGTGCCGGAGGAGATCTCCGGAATCCCCCGAGATGGGATCGGCGGCGGCGGCGTCTCGCAAGGTTTTCCGTATCGTGGTTTTTCGCCTCGGGGTTTCGCGACGGAGGCTTTAAGTAGGCGGAAGGGCAGAGTCGGGGGCCCGACGAGGGGCCCACACCATAGGGCGGCGCGGGCCCCCTTGGCCGCGCCGCCTTGTGGTGTCGCCACGTCGTGGCCCCACTTCGTATGTTCTTCGGTCTTCGGAAGCTCCGTGGAAAAATAGGCCCCTGGGTCTTCGTTTCGTCCAATTCCGAGAATATTTCGTTACTAAGATTTCCGAAACCAAAAACAGCGAGAAAACAAGAACTGGCACTTCGGCATCTTGTTAATAGGTTAGTTCCAGAAAATGCACGAATATGACATAAAGTGTGCATAAAACATGTAGGTATCATCAATAATATGGCATAGAACATAAGAAATTATCGATACGTCGGAGACGTATCACTCGTTCACGTACTGGACGGCGAGAGAAGAAAAGTGGTGATGCGCCGGAGAGGCAGGTCGGCGTTGTTGTCTCGTCAAAGACTCGTTCACGGAACGGCGGCCGGGGAAAGGGGGCCCGTCTACAAAGTATATTGCGGCGTATAGGTGACCAAACATTCTAATCATCGGCACTAAAATGGAAGAAAGAGCCAAGTGGTATCTCAACTAGATATCATATGCTTCATACTTTGTTGGTCGAAAGAAATATTAACATTCCGGGATGGGGTCAGTGAGGCCAGGTAGGATGCACAAGAGATTGATATTTGTGCCATCGCACCGGGCTCACTGGCCCCACCCCAGAGTGTACAAGTGAGCAAACAATTTAATCATCGGCACTAAAATGGAAGAAAGGCCAATGCAATTAAGAAGTAGCTAGTATGAACTAAATGGAATGCCTCATACTTTGTTGGTCGAAAAAAATATTAACATCCAGGGATGGAGTAAGCGAGGCCAGGTAGGATGCACAAAATATTGATACTTGTGCCATCACACCAGGCTCACTTGCTCCACCCCCGAGTGTACGAGTGATCGACCAACCATCTAATCATCGGCAAGTACAAAACACCAACAAACCAACAACCATGGTGACATAATTCAAGATGCTCAAACACACATAGCATGCATGGAGCAGATGCTCCAAAGGGATTATTCATCACTTGGTATATAGACCAAGTGATGTCTGGCAAAGAGAGGCCAATCAAGAACCAAGTAAATCCAGTAAGTGATAGATATGCCTAAACAAGCAACAACACATAGCATATCCTAGCTAACCGGATGAGACAAGTCTTGGTAGCCAACCTGAATCACCTAGCACCACCTAGCCTTTTAAAACCATCGAAACAGTCCTTTTTCTTCAAAGGATACCACAGTGGCATTCATTTACATGATCCCCTACTGTGGATATCTCTATTTTCATCAAAGCCAACAAGAAATAGAAATTTATATTACTCAGTTGAGTTCAAAACAAAGCTGGGGTACCATAAGGGATTATTCATCACTTGGTAGTAACCAAGTGATGCTAGCAAGAGAGAGGCCAAGCCTGAGCTAGTCAATCCAGTAGAGATGGATATGCATAAGTAAGCAAGAACACATAGCCTATCCAAGTTAACCGGATAAAACCAACCTTGACGACCAACTTAATAACCTAGCATCACCTAGTCTTTTAAACCATCGAAACTTCCCATTTTCTTCAAAGGATACCACGGTGGCATTCATTTACATGATTCCCTAATGTGAATATCTCTATTTTAGTATACCATCATAAGCATTCCATTTAAATCACACATTTTAGTATCTGTTCTTATCCAAGTTTTTGCCTCAGCCTTTGCATCATTGGCTGAGCCAAGACATCAAGCATCTGGCCAGGGAGCATTCTTTCTTTTTAGGGAACTATATGAACTATATGCACATGATCCAGTAAGCATCCCCACTAATCAGAGTATTATAAGAATAGTAGCATACCATAAGCTCACAACAATCCATCAAGTAAATCATCAGGGGTCCAGAAAACTTGGGGTCCAGAAAACTAATCCCAACAGAGAATTACTTGGGGTCCAGAAAACTAATCCTAGGCCAACCAAGAGCAACCAGTAGCATAGTAGCATACCATAAGCTCACAAGAATCCATCAAGTAAATATGTATGTATACAAGCCCACCAGTAGCATTTCATGCATTTAAATTCCTATGAACCAGTTAACCTCACTGATCGAGCACAACAAGCATTTAAATGAACCAGTAGCATCGGCACAGCAACAGCAATGAGCCAACAGCTTCGGCACAGCAACAGCAATGAGCCAACAGCAATAGCTTCAGCACAGCCAACATCAACAACAATGAGCCAACATCAACAGCAATGAGCCAACAGCTTCGGCACAGCAACAGCAATGAGCCAACAGCAGCAAGCACAACATAGCAACAACAGCAGCACAACAACAACAATGAGCCAACAGCAGCAAGCACAACACATCAACAACAGCAGCACAACATTTCGTCGAGCACCTTGTGCGCGCGCGGGAGAGGAATTAAGAGGGAGGGGAGGGGAGGGGAGAGAGATCACCGATGACAGGGGTGGAGGAGGAGGTTGAAGATGACGGCAGGGGTGGAGGAGGAGGAGGACGCGGCGGCTCCTCCACCTTGACGCGACGGTGGCCCCTCCTCGCCGTAGCGGCAGCTTGTGCTGCAGGTGGCGGGGATGGGAGGAGCGTGGCGGCATGCGGCCCTCGCGGAGGAAGGCGGCGGCGACGGCGATGTCGACGACCATGGCGGCGCGCGGCGGTACGGATCGGAGGAGAGGGGAGAGGGGAGGGGAGAGGGGAGAGGGGAGAGGGGAGAGGTGAAAAGGCGTGGGGGAGGGGCACGGCCGGCGCTGATATAAGTTCTCTTAGTTCTGTGGCGCACCAGAATAAGTGCGCCACAGAATCAACTACTTCCATGGCGCACCGAAGCACGTGCGCCACAGAAAGAGTTATTTCTGTGGCGCAGCACGCCATGTGCGCCACCGAAATACCTACACTAATAATTGGTGGTGACAGGATGTGGGCCCCATAAAATTTCTGTGGCGCAGGGTTCAGTAGTGCGCCACAAAATTAAGCTATTTCTGTGGCGCACCTAGCATGGTGCGCCACAAAAAAACATTCTGTGGCGCATTTTTAGTGGTGCGCCATAGAACTAAGCTCCGCCTATAAGGGTTTTCCTACTAGTGAGTCCTGCCAGCTACGCTCTTACCAAAGAAGAGAAGGTTTCTTGAAGTCCTTTACAGTATCAAGGTGCCGTCTGGCTTCTCATCAAATATAAAGGGGATTATAAATATGGCAGAAGAAAATTCCAAAACCTGAAGTCGCATGACTGCCACATTATTATGACGCAGTTGCTTCCGATTGCACTGAGGGGGCTTCTGCCAGAAAATGTTCGAATACCCATTGTGAAGCTATGTGCATTCCTCAATGCAATATCTCAGAAGGTAATCGATCCAGCTATTCTGCCAAGGTTACAGAAGGATGTGGTGCAATATCTTGTTAGTTTTGAGTTGGTGTTTCCGCCATCTTTCTTCAATATTATGACGCATCTCCTGGTTCACCTTGTCGAAGAGATTGCCATCCTCGATCTTGTATTTCTACACAATATGTTCCCCTTCGAGAGGTTCATGGGGGTCTTAAAGAAATATGTTCACAACCGTGCTAGGCCAGAAGGAAGCATCTCCAAGGGCTATGGAACAGAGGAGGTCATTGAGTTCTATGTTGACTTTATTCCTGACATTAAGTCGATTGGTGTTCCTGAATCGCGGGATGAGGGGAGAGTAAGTGGAAAAGGCACGCTAGGAAGGAAATCAATGATATGTAGGGACGGGATTTCTTTCACTCAAGCACACTACACAGTTCTACAAAGTTCCACCTTGGTGGCCCCGTATATCACTGAACACAAGAATATTGTACGCTCCCAACACCCGAGGCAGTCAGAAGACTGGATTACACATAAACATATGCAGGCATTCGGCGGTTGGCTGCGAACACATCTCATTTATAACAATGATGTTGGAGATCAGTTGTACTTGTTGGTCGGGTCACCATCTTCGACTGTAGTGACTTTCCAGGGGTACGAGATAAATGGAAATACCTTCTACACGATCGCCCAAGGTAAAAAGTGTTGGAGATATGCCCAAGAGGCAATAATAAAATGGTTATTATAATATATCTTTGTGTTTATGATAATGTTTACATACCATGCTATAATTGTATTAACCGAAACATTGATACATGTGTGTTATGTGAACAACAAGGAGTCCCTATGTTGGGGGGATGACCCCCGGTATGCCAAAGGCATGCCAAACCGGATGGTTTGAGCCATCG
>NC_061513.1:196213021-196397253 GCF_022539505.1 Lolium rigidum
AGTGCCGGTTTTCCGCATTTCTAAGATGAGTTTTGCGCTAAGAACAAAGTTCTTAACCCGAAACTCGGGGACTGGCAGCGCCGGTTTCACGCTAAGTTTTTAAGTCAAGTTTTGCGCTAAGAGCTGCGCTCTCACCACAAAACTCGGGGACTGGGAAGATAGACAAGATAGAAACCGGCATGAAACTAAAGAAAAGATAGAACAAGGCCGGAAATGAAGAAATCAACAAGGGTTGAAAGAGTTAGTAAAACGTACCATCAGATTGTTCGTGGCATCATACCACGCGCTGTCGAGCTCTTTCACGGCACTGCGGAGCCGCATGAAGTGCTCCTCGGAAGACCGGTCCCCGACAGGGTCAGGTGCCGGCAGCCTGTCCTTGCCCAGACCGCGGGTCGCCGGAGTCATGTCCGCGGCGTTCCACTTTTGGGCGTAGGGCAGGAGATGCCCCAGGTCTCGGCCTTGGCGTTGGAACTCAGTGATACGGCCAAGAAGACCGGTGGCCTTCGTGGTGGTATCCCTGGTGGCCTTGGAGACGTGCAGCACCAGAGGCTGCTGGCCAACGGAAGGGGCGCTGGAGGCCGTCGCCTTCCCCTTAATGAGCTTGGAAGTCTTGGGCGGCGGCGCGGTAGGAGCGGCCCCGAGAGGCTTGGCGCGAGGAGCACCTGGTGGCGGCATGAGGATGGTTCGTGGAGACTGGGGAGCGCTGGGCGCGTCACCCGGTTTGGAACCTTCCGGCGCGGAAGATTCCGGCGCGGAAGTTGTCGTCTTTTCAAGGACGGGAGGAGCCGGAGGCTCCGCCCGCCCGGCAGCTTCTTCTCCGGCGCCGATGTTGCTGGCGCCGGTATCCTGGTTCTCTGGAGGGAAGGAAGGATCCTCCTCCGTGCGGTGATCTGATGATGAAGGGGCCGCACGCCCCGAATTTGTTGTGCCCCCCGAAAGGGAGGCAGAGGTGTTGCCGGCACCAGGTGGTGCCGGGCTTGAGCGAGGAGGAGGGGTTGAAGTCCTTGCGGAACCTTCAGAGCTCGATGGCCTTGGGCCAAGCTTGAGCGCAGGGCTGAGAAAAAGAAAGAAATGCAGTTGGAAAAGAGCAACCGGAAAAGAACTTGGCAAAAAAGAGACAAGCCGGAAAATGAAAAACTTACCCGGAAGTAGTTGGCATCGCCTTGCGCCCGTAGCGACGCATGCCCACTTGCTTCTCCCCCACGGGCTCGGTCCGGAAGCGCTTGGAGGGAGGGGCCTGGCTGGGACCGGCATTAGATGCCGGCTCCTTATTCTTTTGGCCCTGGGCCATGAGTTTGTCCACAAACTCGGAGCCGGCCTCGGCGCGTAGGGGCGGCACGCGCTCGTGGATCTATGGATCGAATATGGCTAAGAAACAATTCGCAGGAAAGCAATAGTGGAAAAGTAAAAGAAATCAGAAAGGAAAATACCTCAAGCATGGTCAGGTCATCCGAGGACCCGGTTGGCTCCGGCGGAGTCCGGCCAAGGTGCGCAGCCGGGGTCTTGCCCATCTTCAGATCCTTCCAAAAGATGTAGGGATCTGGGTCGAAGGAGTCAAGGGCACGCTTCCGGCAAGGTCCTCGCCGCTCTGCTTCAATAAGGGGGAAGCGGTCCTTGGCCTGAAACATGAAAAAAGAAGATTAGCAAGAGCAGAAAGTTACCGGCCAAAAACAACCCCAATCGCATAATCCCTTACTTCTTGAGTCGGGGGGTTAGTAGTGCTGAGAGGAAGGAGGCCCCATTCCCAATCAAATGGCATAGCAGTTTGGCAAATCTGCTTAGCCTTGCGAACGACGTCCTTCTTGCTAAGAGGACGGCCTGTGATCTTGGTAGGATCGCCTGGGCCGTACATCTCGCTCATCCTATGCGCACGGCGCTTCAGAGGAAGCACCCGGCGTGAGATAAAGGTGCGGATGATATCATCCGGGCAGATGTTGGTCTCCTTCTTCAAAGAGGCCAAGAAGCGTACCACCCGGCTGGTTTCAGCATGATCAGTCTTCGGGTTGTAGCTCCAGTTGGTTCTGCTGGGAGGCCCCGCTTGGAAAGGAGGAAGATCGATAAGATCGGCACGGCCGCTGTTCTTCACGTAGAAAAAGGTTCCTTGCCATAGCCGGCATGACTCGAGACCGGAGAACTTAAAAAAGGGGCTCCCTTGACGGGAGCCGATGATGCAAGACCCGCATTGAACGGGGGTTTGGGTTTAGGAATATCCTTGCCCCGAACGGAATTGATCCGAAGAGCAAAGAAGCGGGCAAACGTCTCACGAGTGGGACAAATGCCGATGTAAGCCTCCATGAAGGTGGCATAGCAAGAGAGGTAGAAGATGGCGTTGCCAGGAAGATGATGAGGTTGGAGTTTGTAGAAATCTAAGAACTCCCGGAAAAAAGGGGAGGCAGGGAGGCCGAAGCCACGCTCAAAGTGAGCAAGGAAAACAACATATTCATCGGGCTCGGGGTCCGGTTCGATTTCGTCGTCAGGAATCCGGCAAGAAACTCCTTCCGGAATCCTTCGGGACCGGTATAACCAATCGATCTCGAATTCGGTAACACTGGAGCCCATCCAGGCTCCGCGGGTGATTGGGGAAGGCTCAGCGCCGGATGATTGGCTGGAGCTACTGGATGCTTCGCCAGAACTACTCGCTTCAAGGTGGCTACCGGATGCTTGGCTAAAGCTACCGGATTCTAAATGGCCACCGGACTCTTGGTGGCTGCCGGATCCCTGCTGGTTGCCGGAATCGGTCTCCATCGGATCTGAAGCCGTGGATTCGCCGGGAGATTGTCTACGGCGCTTAACGGGAAAGGAAGAAGAAGGTGCGGAGGAAGATTCCTCGTCGGACATTGGATGGGTAGGCGAAAAAACAGAAATCCCACACTTGGACCCCGCGTGAAGATCTACGAGTAAGAAGAAAATCAAAGGAAAAGAGGAAATAAGAACACCATAGACCCAAGATCTGAAAAGCAAGCAGATGGCGAGCGAAGTAAGATTGGAACTAACCTTGAGCGTCGCAGTCGCTGAGGAAGACTTTCGCCGGCGAAGGAAGGGACCAGCGGTCGCCGGCGAGCGCTGTCGACGGCGAGGCGGACAAGGTCACAAAGAAGCAAGAATGCAGCGCGCTCGAAGAGAGTGCTGCAGGAGATTTCCGCACGACGAGGTCCGGAGGAAGCGCGGCGTAAGTTCGCCGGGCGGCGGAGCTCAAGCGTGCAACGACGGACGGAGAGCGGCGAAGGCGCAGAGGCGAGGGGCACTATGCGCGAAGGTAGGGGAATGCGGAGAAGAAGAAGAAGAAGGGGCAGTTGTGCTTATAAAGGAGAGAGGAAGTGGGCCGAAAACCGCTGGGCCTCGGCGGTTCGCCTCGCGGCCCGCGACGGTTCGTGACGCGGGCCGCCACGTGGCGAAGAGGTACACGCGAAAAATGGGGAGGCCACACGATGGCGCACACGGGATCCAAAACGGTTAGTGGGATCCGCAGCGGTGCATTAAATGGGCTCGCGGGAGTCGAAGCGAGGTGACAACTGACACTGGCATGTCAGTCACAGTGCGCATGTCACTGACAGACGCGGGGCCCGAGATATTCTCGACGTCGCCGAGGAAGTATTCAATGACAAAGATGCCGGAGGATAAGACACCGGATAATGCCTTAAGGAGAAGAGATAGCGATGATCTGGGCAAAGATGCCGGATCCAAGCCTATGGCCGGATAGATTAAACCGGTATCCTAAAAAGAAAAGAACCTGGCATGGTCTGTTGGATAGGATCCGCCAGACTATACCAGCTTCGGGGACTAATGTTGGGGGGATGACCCCCGGTATGCCAAAGGCATGGCAAACCGGATGGTTTGAGCCGATACCGGTTTAATGTTCATACCGGAACTTAAAGATAAGAACTTAGCTAAGTGAAGCTAAGCCGGTATCCCCAAGAGGGGTATGCCGGAACCGGGTAAGAAGATACCGGACCACCGGAGGGAAGAGCAGGTCGGCAGGACTGGTCAAAGATTCTCTCCAGAGCTAGAAGACAAAGATGAGCTAAGCAAAGTAACTTTAGACGAAGGGCTGACCATAAAGAGAAGGATGACGGTCAAAGAAGCCGGAGGACGTCAGCGTCTCTGATTAAAGAGCGCTCCGGTGTCTTCTATGATTAAAGTAGCTTTGTAAAGTAGTTTGTCTAGTCAAAGATGTCATTAGGGTTTCTTGCACTGTAAGCCACCCTCTCCCCTATATAAGGAGAGGGGGCAGCCCTTCTTACACAGACGCGTATGAACACAGGAGAACTTGTACTGAGAAACTTGTAGCCTGTTGAGATTAATGAAGATGAAGATCTAGAGCGAGTTCTTCCTTATGTCTTTCTTCTTCAACCTCTAGCTTTGGCTAAGTTCTTGAGGAAACCATCCGGAAGTTCATCCCATCTAATCACAAACCCTCCCCCGAATCCTCTTGCGTCCATTCGACCCCAACTTAAGCCATCCTATGGCATCTGTCTGTTCACCACGACGACACCCTAGTAAGCTTCTTGTATAACTAGCTTGTTGATTAATAGATGATCATAGTTTCATGATCATGAACATTGGATGTTATTAATAACAAGGTTATGTCATTATGTGAATGATGTAATGGACACACCCAATTAAGCGTAGCATATGATCACGTCATTTAGTTCTATTTGCTATAAGCTTTCGATACATAGTTACCTAGTCCTTTCAACCATGAGATCATGTAAATCACTTATGCCGGAAGGGTACTTTTATTACATCAAACGCCACTGCGTAAATGGGTGGTTATAAAGGTGGGATTAGGTATCCGGAAAGTATGAGTTGAGGCATATGGATCAACAGTGGGATTTGTCCATCCCGATGACGGATAGATATACTCTGGGCCCTCTCGGTGGAATGTCGTCAAATAGCTTGCAAGCATATGAATGGTTCATAAGAGACCACATACCACGGTACGAGTAAAGAGTACTTGTCATGAGACGAGGTTGAACGAGGTATAGAGATACCGATGATCAAACCTCGGACAAGTAAAATATCGCGTGACAAAGGGAATCGGTATCGTATGTGAATGGTTCAGTCGATCACTAAAGTCATCATTGAATATGTGGGAGCCATTATGGATCTCCAGATCCCGCTATTGGTTATTGGTCAGACAAAGGTCTCAACCATGTCTGCATAGTTCGCGAACCGTAGGGTGACACACTTAAGGATTGATGTCGTTTAAGTAGATATGGAATATGGAATGGAGTTCGAAGTTTTGTTCGGAGTCTCGGATGGGATCCAGGACATCACGAGGAGGTCCGGAATGGTCCGGAGAATAAGATTCATATATAGGAAGTCATATTCCAAGTTTGGAAATTATCCGGTGCATTTATGGCAGGTTCTAGAAGGTTCTAGAAAAGTCCGGAAGAAATCATCATGGAAAGTGGAGTCCCGGAGGGACTCCACCTTGCATGGCCAGCCAAACCCTAAGGGGTGGAGTCCTAGGTGGACTCCACCATAGGTGGCCGGCCACCCCACCTAAGGGAAAGGTGGGAGTCCCACCTTGGGTAGGACTCCCCCCTTGAGTAGGTTTCCCACCTATGGGAGGTTTTGTTGTTGGGGTCTTATTCGAAGACTTGGACTACAACTCTTGGGGATTTCCACCTATATAATGAGGAGGAGAGGGAGGGGGCAGCCACTCTTGGCCGCACCACCTAGGGCTGCCCATGGCCGGCGCCCTAGCCACCCCCTCTCCCCAAACCCTAGCCTCTCCTCCTCCACATAATACTCCCGCAGCGCATAGGCGAAGCCCTGCCGGAGTTCTCCACCACCACCGCCACCACGCCGTCGTGCTGCCGGGATTCCGAGGAGGATCTACTACTTCCGCTGCCCGCTGGAACGGGGAGAAGGACGTCATCATCAACACCGAACGTGTGACCGAGTACGGAGGTGCTGCACGATTGTGGCACCGTCAAGATCTTCTACGCGCTTTTGAAAGCGGCAAGTGATCGTCTACCGCAGCAACGAGAGCCTCCTCTCGTAGGCTTTGGAAATCTTCAAGGGTTAGTCTCGTTCATCCCCTCGTTGCTCCCATCTTCTAGATTGCATCTTGGCTTGGATTGCGTTCTCGCGGTAGGAAATTTTTTGTTTTCTATGCTACGAATCCCTACAGTGGTATCAGAGCCGTGTCTATGCATAGATGGTTGCAAGAGTAGAACACAATTTTTTTTGTGGGCATTGATGCTTATGTTGTCTTTAGTTTGAGTACTTTGCATCTTTGTGGCATAGTGGGATGAAGCGGCTCGGGCTAACTTTACATGACCGCGTTCATGAGATTTGCTCCACGCTCGACATGCAACTTCTATTGCATAAGTGGCTTTGCGGGTGTCTGTCTCTCCTACTATAGTGAAGATTCAATTTACTCTTCTATTGACAACACTAGTATCACCGTTGTGGTTCATGTTCGTAGGTAGATTAGATCTCACTCGAAAACCCTAAACCACGTAAAATATGCAAACCAAATTAGAGACGTCTAACTTGTTTTTGCAGGGTTTGGTGATGTGATATGGCCATAATGTGATGATGAATATGTATGAGATGATCATTATTGTATTGTGACAACCGGCGGGAGCCTTATGGTTGTCTTTAAATTTCATGTTGAGTAGTATTTCAAAGTAGTTGTAATAGTTGCTACATGAGGTGAACAACCATGAAGACGGCGCCATGGACCTTGACGGTACGCCGACGATGATGGAGATCATGCCCGTTGATGATGGAGATCATGTCCGTGCTTTGGAGATGAAGATCGAAGGAGCAAAGACTAAAGGGCCATATCATATCACATATGAATTGCATGTGATGTTAATCCTTTATGCATCTTATTTTGCTTAGAACGCGACGGTAGCATTATAAGATGATCCCTCACATTAATATCAAGATAATAAAGTGTTCTCCCCTCGTATGCACCATTGATATAGTTCGTCGTTTCGAAGCATATCGTGATGATCGGATGTGATAGACTCAACGTTCACATACAACGGGTGTAAGCCATGTTGCACACGCGGAATACTTGGGTTTGCTTGACGAGCCTAGCATGTACAGACATGGCCTCGGGACAACGGAAACCGAAAGGTTGAACACGAGTCATATGGATGATATGATCAACATGTTGATGTTCACCATTGAAGCTACATCATCTCACGTGATGATCGGTTTTGGTGTAGTGGATTTGGATCGTGTACCACTTAACAACTATGAGGGATGTTGTATTAAGTGGGAGTTCATTAGTAATTAGATTAAAACATGAACTAATTATCATGAACATAGTCTGAGTAGTATTTTGAATTAATTTTGTAGTATTGGCATCCGTTTTCTACCATGCGCTAGTCTTGTAATTGAGATTGAAATACTTGTTAAAATCTGACAAGAAACTTTACGGACTGGTACCGTATTGTTAAAGTATCAAGAAATGATTAAGTCCCATTGCAAACTTTTAGTAAACCTCACATTGTTGATTCAAAGAGCTATGGTTTCAATTAGTACCTAAAGTCATCTTGTCTCTGTGAAACTTGAAGTTCAAACCAGTTTGAAATATAAGGAGCTGGAAATTTTGTTTTCAGAAATAAGCAAGGTATGAGAGATATGTGATATCTAAGACCTTATTGCAAGATGATAGAATATAATCTAGTGAGACTACATAAACTCATAAGTTTTATGGGAATGTACGAAGGTTGAAAGACGCCATACGTCCCAATCCTCCAACTAAGTTGGGCACTAACGATATTCGCATATCCATGAAGTGATCGTCCTTAGTATGCACCGTTGCTAAAACTCGATGTTTCGAATACTGAGGTATAGATTCTACGTGTGCATACAACGGGTGCAAGCCAGATTTGCACATGCGAATACTGAGGTTAAACTTTACGAGCCTAGCATGTACAGACATCGTCTATGAAAGTCGTCATGAAATGATGGATAAAATTATGAGTGAAACTGTTCGTCATATTACAAAGTTACTAAAAGTGAAATCTGGAACACTTGTCATATGATGATCAACTTCAAAGTAAGAACCTCATGGTTATTGGTATTTGACCAATGGACCTAGAAGTTATTGAAGGTGAAGTGTTTTTCTGAGAATGAGGAAAGCTAAAAGAGAAACTACAAAAGATATTTTGGCAGAAAGAAAGAAAATACTAGAAGGTCTAGTTCAGGTGTATATAAATGATATACATGTTATGGATGTATTCCTTGTTTGGTCACATAATGAAATTCTTGGGTATTTGTACCATATTGGTTAGTATGAGATATCATACAGTACAACGTAATACAAGAATACGATGGCCTAAGTGACTGATAAGGAATATGGTAAGAATGCACGTCTGGAACATAATAAAGTGTTATTATGTTTGTCGTTGGCATTCTACCTAGCCCTTAGAATTTATAATAAAGAACTTAATAATTGTTATTTTGCTCTGGTCAAATGAAAACAATGAGTTGTTCAAATTATGACCTTACTCCATGTACGATGGATAAGTTATTATAAATCTAAATGGTGAAACACACATACATAACACTGACGCTAATATGCCGTAAGGCAAATGATTTGAATTCCACTTATTTGTGGAACCGCCATTTAGGTCATGTTGGAAAGGAACACATGAAGAAACTCCATGCAAATGGATTATTGGAGTCATTTGATTTTTGAATCATTTGGCGCTTGCAAATCTTTTCTAAAAAGAATGACTGAAATACCGTTCATAGGCCAAGATTTGAACGGGCAACTAACTTAGTGGAAACATACATGATGATGTATATGGTTCATCGGGCATAGTTGTGTGCGGGAGATTCTTCTACTTCATGAAAACTTCCAACAATGAATTGAGTATATATATGTGGATATATTCGATAAGGAAGAAGTTTGAAACATTTGAATGGATTCAAATAAATTTCAGCATGAAGTGGAAATCATCGTAATAGAAAAGTCAAATATCTATGATTGGATCATAGTGGAAATATTTGAATTACGAGTTTTAGCGAACATCTAAGAGAGTTGTGAAATTGTTCTACAACTCATGTTTCTTGGAGTATCATAGTGATGATGGAGTATCCGAGAGATGTATCCAAACCTTGTTGGGTCAATGATGAGATAAAATATTGATGCCATTATATTTTTGTGGATTATGCTTTAGACACTACCGCTTTTACACTAAATAGAGCATCATCATGATCCGTTGAAATGATACCATACAAGTTATGGCATGGGTATAAACCCTAATAGTCCTTCCTTTAAATTTTGGTCTAAGAGTTTACAACCAAAATCGGATGAATGTCTTTGTTGGTTATCCCAAAGAATTGATAGGGAATTCTTCCCACTATGAAGTAAAAGACAAAAGTGTTTGTTAATGTTACTTGCTTATTTCCAAGAAATTGTTTTCTAGCGAAGTATTTGAGTGGGAGGACAATAGAACTTGATAAGGTTTATGAACCTGAGCATAATGATCAGAGTAGCGCAACATCGGAAATTGGTTCCGGAAGCGGCCACAACGATCATGGCTCCCATGACTGCAAAGTGTTTTAGCTATGGAGATCGAAGTACTTATTGAAACTTGTAGTTATGGTTTACTTTGTGATCAAATAAATGATTTGTGGACAAAGGATTGATTTTGAACAATGATAAACCAACTACATACAAAGAAGTTATGATGGGCCCTGACTTCGTTAAAAGGCTATGCGCCATAAAATCCAAGATAGATGAATATTTTTTGAAAGTAAATGGATCTATAAAATTGATGGACTTGGATGGAATATCCTTGATGAAGCTTGACTTGTCGAAAAGTTGTTTACGACAAAGTTCAAAAAAATTGACTACGATAAGATTAGATCTTCCATAGCAATGCTTATAGTCTATGTGGATTATTCTAGTAATCACTACATATTTCTTTTATGAGATATACTAGTAGGATGGCAAAATACATTACTTAACAGAAGTGGGTATTAAAGGTGTATACAAGATACAAACCAAGAGTTTTGCTAGTCCGTGAAATACTAGATAGGTATACGAACTTCAATTGGATGAAGTGAGTATCGCGGAGTTGGAATCTTCACCGGATGAAATAGTCAAAGAGTTTTTGATTTCATCGGAGACGATTGACATAGGCATCCCAAATGGGCCTGCCTAATATAGTACCCGGGGTTTATTGAAGGCCCACTACCCGAAGAATAAGAAGACTCGAGAGTCCAAGATGTATTTAAGGAAAAGATAGAGTTGTAATAGGAAGTGTTATTTGTAATCCGGCGGGATGAGTTAGAAACCATCCCGGACTGCGTAATCCTTGTATAGCACGAATCCCTCGGCTCCACCTATATAAAGGGGGGTCGAGGGACGAGAAGATCATCGAATCATTGTCACGCAAACCCTAGTTTTCATATTCGTCGAGTACTTTTCGGCTGAAACCTTCGAGATCTACTTGCCCTCTACTTCTAACTAAACCCTAGCCTACAATCCATAGGCATTGACAAGTTAATCCCTTGTCAATTGGCGCCGTCTGTGGGGATTAGAGGCGTAAGGATCTGATCTCGATGGCACGTTCAAGATCTTCGACATCGTCAACCGGAAGCAACACTATGGATCGAGGTAAACAGATCGCTACTGGTCTTTCGATTTTGTTCCTCACCCACCCTCCCGTTTGGATGCATATGCGTATGCGGCGGAGCCCTTGGAGATGACGTTCGGAAGGTTCCACTTTCGCGTCGAGAAGGAAGGATCGTATCGTGTCGAAATTCCGATTTCGTCGGGATCGTCGGCGGTCGATTCTGAATTTTCAAGCTATGCATCATCAAATGAGTCAGAAGAAGAAACTTCGGCAACACGCTACGTCAACATCAGAGCAAGAGAGAAACTCGCCAAGATCTTCAGCAATGCATCGTCTGAGTCATCTGCGGACTCATATATAAACGATGGCTCAAGCGATGTCGACAGTTGCGACTTCATCGACAAATCTCTCACAGTAGGCAAGGTCTTCATCAATCCCAACAACGATGTCACCAAACCCAACATAGATCTGAGTACAAAATATCATCAGATTTATGCTATCGAAGATCAAGAGGAAACATCGGAGGCTTTCGACCAATTGGGAAATCCTTTTGTCGATCCCTCAGATCTAAGGAGAGGTATGGGCACTAAATATGTCGGGCCCACACCACGCGTCGAGTCCAACTTCCACGAGCAGCCTCGGGATAGAGCGGCAAAAGCCATAGATGGTTCGAGAACCAATGACGACAACAGCTACAGCTCAAGAACCGCAAGCTTATCAATATATGCTCGCACGAACGCCCGAGAAATAGAAAAACGAGACGGCTGAGTTGAACGGGAGAAAGGCGGCAGCTTACGCATCCGGCGAGGAGAAGGGCAGATCTAAGTGGACGAGTCTAGAATTTCGGGTGATAGCCACGGGGAGGCTCGGAACGAGAGGAAGATCAAGGCTACAACACATACCCGAAGCGAGACAGAGAGTACTTGGTTCAAAACCTCGACATGTCCTTTATGTTGATAGATACAAGAGGAAATATTATCCCTAGGACACCGGAAGGCTGGGTATATGGCGACACAAGCTTACATCCTCGCATCCAAGCCACCCCCGGGAGATCCAAGGGAAACATTATACAACATGGCATTGGCAGGAGTTGGAGCTATGGGGACGGCGTTCGTAGCAACGCCTCCCGAAGGAGCGGCAAGGCAAAATAGTCCACGACCTGCGGCGGTAACGGCGGCAGCTCCGGAAGGACCAAGTGGAGCAAGAGACACGGGAGTACAAGCAAGGGTCGACGAGCAAGGCAAAGCGAGGAGAGATCATCGGCGGTCCCGGAGCTTAATGACGAGGATATGTGCGGTCTACCGTGCTTCACGAGAAGAATCCGAAAAACTCGAGTCCCCTCGGGATTCAAGTTACCCGATCACTTCAAAAAGTTTGACGGCTCGCAAGATCCGGAAGGCCGGTTAATTGATTACCTCGAGACGGTGAAGCTAGCTGGAGGAACTAGAGCAACAGCGATGCAAAGTATTCAAGTGCACTTAAGTGGAGCCGCACGATCTTGGATCAAAAAACTTCCGCCAGGATCCATCGGCAGCTGGGAAAGTTTCGAGGACGTTTTCGTCAAGAACTTCAGATCCACATGCAAGAAGCCTGCATCGTTGGAAGAGCTGAGGGCGTGTCGACAAAAGCCAGATGAGTCAATGAGAAAATACATCCAAAGGTGGAACATCATAAAAAACTCGGCAGAAAATATATCTGACGAGAGAGCAATAGATGCGTTTGTCGCGGGAATCGGGCGCGGAGATTTTGTCGAGGACTTGGGAAGGACCAATCCAAAAACGAGTATCCGCGTTGATGGAGATAGCAAATAGATGGGCGGACGGAGAAGACGCTGTCCACAATAAACGACACAGGTCGCCGGAGGAGGACCGTGGTCGAAATTATCGGACGAGGCGACGATTTCCTCGGCGGTATCCGAATTACGACGCCCCGGGGCAAATTTCGGCGGGATTTCGGTCAAATACGAGGAGGAAGCAACGAGAGATGATTATCGGAGAAGCAATGAGCAGCGAGGCGATAATAGGGACGACTCCCGTAACGAGGCAAAATAGCGGGCCAAGGTTTCCACGACCTTTCATGTCTCCCGAAGAAATGCTTGAACGGACCGTGCCGGATGCACTTCTTCCTCGACGGCAATGGGAAAAGACGGTCGGGACACTGCGAGAAAGATTGTCGAAATTTTCAAGCAATGTTCGGATGTGCGGAAAACGCTCACGCACGAGCAGCACAAAGAAACCCTCGGGAGCCTAGGAGCGAAATTCATCTACCGCCACCTCCCGCGATTACGGAAGGCAACCAACACCGGCTCGGAATAGCGGCGGCACTTGCACCACCACCCTATGTTGATCCTAACTCCAACGGAGCGGTGTCGATGATTCGGAAGGGAAGGCCATCTAATAGAGCTCAAAAAGTAATCTCACGACAGGTGTTTATGGCGAGAGAAAATGCCTCCACCAACGAGTTGAGTACCTCAATTGGTCGGGACAAGATATCGGTTTCACAATAGCGGATCATCCGCGGCAAGTTCCTCGACCAGGGCGGTCGGCACTTATTCGCCGGCGGTTATTGCGAGGCTTTGATGTTTCTCGAGTATTCATAGATGGTGGCAGCAGCTTAAACCTTATGTATGCGGATACATTGAGGAAGATGAACATATCCTTAGCAAACACTGAAGCCAACGGACACAAGGTTCCACGGCATCACACCGGAGAAACCAAGTTACCCATTGGGGAAGATCAACCTCGACGTTCGGTTTGGAACCGAGAAAATTATAGAATCGAGAACTGGAGTTTGAAGTCGTGGATTTCCCATCGCGAGTACCACGCTTTGTTGGGACGACCGGCATACGCTAGATTTATGGCAGTACCACACTATACATACCTGTTATGGAGATTGCCTGGACCCAAGGGACCAATCACGGTCAAAGGGAGTTTTGCCTTAGGCGATAAGTGCGACAAGGATTTCCATCGGTTATCGAAACCTTCGGGATGCAAGCGGAATACTTGGCGTCGAAGAGCATGACCGATTACGACGTATTGCCGGACGTCGGAAGGCCAAATAAAGAATCAACTTTCAACACGAGAGAAAAATTCTAAGGAGGTGCGGATTCACCCGACGGATCCAAAAAGACGACATCCATTGCAAACAACATGGATATCGCATAGGAAAGCGCGCTCGTCGAGTTCCTCCGTGAGAAGCTGGAAAATCTTCGCATGGTGTCCGGCTGACATGCCGGGAGTACCCGGGGAACTTGCCGAGCACCACCTAAATTTGGATCCAACGACAAAACCAATCGAGACAACCTTTGCGGCGTTTTTCGGAACCAAACCGCAAATCCATGCTATCGAGAAATAAATCGACTAGAGGAAGCTGGTTTTATCGGAGAGATATCTACGAAGCCACATGGGTAGCTAACCCGGTGATGGTGCCAAAGAAAAACACGACAGTCCTTCGCATGTGCGTCGACTTCACGTGTCTCAACAAACATTGCCCTAAGGATCACTTTCCCCTCCCAAGGATCGATCAAATCATCGACTCCACGGCAGGTTGTGAACGTCTTTCCTTTTTGGATGCATACTCTGGTTATAACCAGATCAGATTAAAAGAAGAGGATGAAGCCAAAACAGCGTTTATTACACCTTACGGCGTATTTTGTTACAAGACAATGCCCTTCGGTCTAAAAAATGCGGGAGCAACATATCAGAGGATGATGCAGAAGTGTTTAGCAACACAGATTGGGAAAAACGTGCAAGTATACATCGATGATGTCGTCATAACATCAAAAAAGGGAACAACGTTGATCGAGGATCTCAAAGAAACTTTTGACAACCTCGACAAATTCTGCCTCAAGCTGAACCCGACGAAGTGTTCTTTTGGCGTCCCGGCGGGAGAACTTACGGGGTTTCTAGTTTCAGCAAGAGGGATTGAAGCAAATCCCGACAAAATACAAGCCATAGTAACAATGAGGAAGCCAACGAAGTTGAAGGAAATACGACGACTAAGCGGGCGAGTCGCGGCTTTAAGCGGATTCGTCGCCGAGGTTAGGAGAGAAAGCGTTACCATTTTATGCGCCGATAAAACAAGGAGATAAATTCCGAGTGGAACGAAGAAGCCGATAGAGCTTTCGAGGATCTAAAGCGAAAAATCTCGACACCACCAATCCTGGTAGCTCCAAAGGAAAAGGAACCTCTCTGCTGTATATTGCGGCTACACCCCAAGTGGTTAGCACGGTGTTAGTTGTCGAAAGAGAAGAAGAAGGGAAAATCCATGGAGTGCGGCGACCGGTATACTTCGTGAGCGAAGTCTTGTCGCCCTCAAAACAAAGGTACCCTCGGTACCAAAAGCTAGCATATGGAGTGTTCACGACGGCACGAAAATTGCGTCACTATTTTTCGGCACACCCGATCATAGTGGTCAATGAAGCTCCTTTGTCAAACATGCTTGAACAACCCGGAAGCCACGGGTCGTGTCTCCCTTTGGGGAATAGAACTTTCCCCTCGGGACATCACGTACGAAAAAGAAAAGCAATAAAGTCGCAAATACTACCGGACTTCATCGCGAGTGGATGGAGTTGCAAAATACGGGACCCCAGTTTATCGAGAACCTGGACTATGAACTTCGATGGGTCCAAGAGGCTAGAAGGGGCTGGCGCGGGAGTAGTACTCATATCACCTGAAGGCGACAAGTTGAAGTACATCCTTCGGATGACGTTCCCTAACGCATCTAACAACGAAGCGGAATATGAGGCTCTCATACACGGGATGAAGATGGCGAAAGCTTGCGGAGCAACTCGACTAAAAATCTTTGGCGACTCACAGTTGGTAGCTCAGCAAGTTATGAACCAATGTGACGCAGTCAATGATAGCATGATGGCATACAAGGAGGTGTACAATGAGCTAGAGAAATTGTTCGATGGATGCGAAGTAAATCATATTAGCAGATTGAGCAACGACGAAGCCGACGTTCTTGCAAACATCGGGTCGCGGTGCCTTGCAGTCCCACCAGGTGTATTTTGGGAGGAGATAACAGAGAGATCCACTGAGACGACAAAATCAAAAAAGAAGGAGAAGAAACCCTCGGGGGCTATTAAGGAGAAGCAAGAGGAAGAAGAAGAAGAGCAAGACCTGGTCCTAGTAATACAGATACCATGGATGCAGCCATACATATCATATATCCTCAGGAAAGAAATACCCGATGATCCAGTTGAGGCAAGGCGAGTAATTCGACGCTCCAAAGCTTTCACGGTGGTTAAGGGAGAATTATATAAGCGAAGTATTTCAGGCGTCTTGCAAAGGTGCGTTACACCCGAAGAAGGAAGAATAATTCTAAAGGACGTACATGAAGGAATATGCGGCCACCACGCAAGTAGTCGAGCTATCGCAGCCAAGGTTTTTCGGGCAGGATTTTACTGGTTGACAGCAATAGAGGACGCTAAGGACATAGTACGAACTTGCGACGCATGTCAAAGGTTTGCCGCAAAACCTCACTCTCCGGCGGCGAGCTAGCACCAATACCTTTGTCATGGCCCTTTGCACAATGGGGACTCGACATGGTAGGCAAATTACACAAATCGTCGCCGGGAGGAAAGGAATACATGCTAGTAGGCTGTCGACAAATTCACAAAGTGGATAGAAGCAAAGCCGATAAATTCACCGGACGGAGCATCTGCGGTAAAATTCATAAAAGACCTCGTCTTCAGATTTGGAGTGCCCCACGGCATCGTCACGGACAACGGCGGCAACTTCACGTCCAATGAATTCAAAGACTATTGCGAAGAGGTGGGTATCAAGCTGAACTTTGCATCGGTTGCACATCCTCAAACCAATGGGCAAGTCGAGAAAGCCAATGGCATCATCCGCAATGGCATCAAGAAGCGCTTGTTAGGACCACTAGAAAAAGCTCGACATACACGGCACTGAAGAACTACCAAGTGTGTTATGGAGCATCCGAACAACTCCAAATACGGCGACACAGGAAACTCCATTTTTTCGGTACATGGAGCGAAGCGATGTGCCAATCGAGATAGAGCACAACTCTCCACGTGTCGCGGAGTATGACGAAGAAACGTCGAGAAAAGCGCTAGAAGATGATGTGGACGCACTTGATGAAGCTCGAGATGAAGTATTGTCTCGAGTAACCAAATATCAACGGGACTTGAAGAATTACCATAGTCGACGATTGCGGCCAAGATCTTTTCGGGTGGGCGACCTAGTTCTTCGGCTCACGCAAAAAAGTCATGAAAAACTCGAGTCACCATGGCTCGGCCCTTACATCGTCACGGAAGTAATCGGAGGAGGAGCATACGGGATAAAGGACAAGAAGACGGGGGTGGAGGAGCCAAACCCACGGAACGTGGCACAACTCGGGCGGTTCTACGCCTAGAGTCGAAATATAGTCCTTGTAAAACTTCAATGTCTTGAAACGCCCGCGAGTTTTCGGACGCACTCTTTTCCTTTTCGGGGCACCGAGTGGGGCCGGAGAAGGTTTTTAATGAGGCGGGCTCGCGGTGCTGCAATATAATAAAGATAGTGGCTATATCACCTTTTTCTTTGTCAACGCGACCAAAGTCATCGCTCAGACGAATTTCAATATAGTTCATCGATAAAAGAAGAAAAAAATCTTGCCTTGGTATTCAAATACCTCGTGAGTCAATAAAAATACAAAATAGTACTCAGTAAAAGCTCGGGGGCTCATATTTGCCTTCAATATATATATGCCTTGGTCCACAACCTCGCAAATATACAAATATAGTAAAAAGTCACCGAAACACTCGGGGGCTAGGCAAACATAGAAATATAATGGTTGCTTTACAATATAGTCATGGACTACAAAGAAGAAATTTCTACAAGAAGCAAATAACTAGTCTTGATTCGGTATGTCATCAAGAGTAACTACGTTCTCTTCGGGAGCGGCACCAAGAAAATCGGCATAATGGCCATCGGCAAAAAAGTCGGCATCCATCCGAAGAAGGTCCTCAATCATTTCTTCGGCTATAGGTGTAACCTTCGTGTTAATCCTATCAACACCAACTCTCCGACGTTTTACCTTTTGATGAACCCTCTCGACAACTTGGGCAAGGTCAAGCTTCGAGTGACAGATCTGGAGCATGATAAGAGCAAATCTGGCACCGGCTACCGGTTGTGCTTTGACAAAATCGTGGATCTTGCGAGCATCCTTGAACCTTTCCATCAATTCGGGAAGAGTTTTTGGTGGGACATTCGAGGAAACATGGAGTTGTAAACCATGGATAAGGTTTTGGTACAGAAGTGAAGGAAATCACGGGTTTGAGAGGTACGATCCTGAAATCTGGTGATTTGGCGGGTCCTCTCCGGAGTGGCCCAAAACAAAGAACCATGGTCCAAGGAAAGATTGACAAGGAAGTTTGTCCTAGTGTTTACCCTCTCTTCCTCGGCGACGGCATCAATAAAGGCACCTATCAACACAACGAAGGGACAACCTTTAGGAGACAATAGCATGAAGATGAAAGATATCACAAGACGAGACAAACATACCCGACATATACTGCACGGGCTTCATTCATTAACTCGAGCATGAAATTTTCTCGAGTGACCGCTTTTCGGCTTCGAAACGGCAATCTCCTTAGCAGCCACGGCCTCGCGGGCTTGCTGAAGGGCAAATTTTTCGGCTTCGAGATGATTTACGAGGCTGCTCCATCATCACAAGTGTTTGCTTTTTCGCATGCGAAGTTGTTGTCGAAGATCATTCAATTCTTGCGACAAGATATCATCGACAGGTGCAGTATCAGTAACAGTTCTCTCCGCGCGGGAAGAAGGCGAAGCATTGGAAGGAGTAGGAATTGGAGTATAGTTATCAAATATCAACTGAAATTTAAACAGAACAACATTAAAAAACAGGCAAAGATAGAGTTCTTCATTAATCTCTTGAGAATAATTACAAGGGCACTACGGTGGAGCTAGGGAAATACGTGTCGCCAAAAGACTACTTTGGCGACAAGAGCAAAAGAAGCAAAAGAAAAACGAGAGGCATGCAACTAGACCTCCGGCCTTGACGAACTAGGAGTCGACGTTGGCTTGATCCCGAGATACGCCAAGATTTTCTTCGTATTGGGCTTGGCCGCCTTCATCAGTGACTTCCACCTCGACTGCTCTATCTGATCGGTGTCGCCAACCTTCGTCCAGTCGAGAGTCTGCTGCTGTCAGCAACCAGAGCAACAGTATTTTCAACAGCCACCTTCATATTCTCATGGCGCATCTTCAGCCCAAGATCTTCTGATGTATTGAAAAGCTTGGCAAGGTCAAGGAAAGTCGAGGGTTCCTCTTTCTTCGGGAAGAAGTAGGGGAACAACGCCGACAAAGCCCCACTGGCATTGGCCACGCCTTCACGAATTTCGCGTCCATGGGACTCTAGAAGAGAAAGTGCGTCAAGAAGAGGGTCATTGACAGGCTTCTCCAGGTCAAAATCTTGGTTGGTTTGGGCTGCCACATAAGAAAGAACACTAGTCAAAAACCAAGAAACAAGAAGTACAAACAAAATAGAAGGGACAAGTGATATTACTCAGTGTACGTCGACTTTGCGAATTCAAACGCTTGATGATCCCTTGTTCTCGTGCAACCTGTGCAGATTTTTGCTCGTGCAAGGCAGATTCAGCATCTTTGAGCCTTTGCTGCAATTCTTCGACACTAGCAGCCTTTGCTTTGGCATCATCAGCTTCAGCTCTGGCTTCGCTAGCAGCAAGCTCAGCTTTCTTGCGAGCCGTTTCACTTTTCTCAAGATTCCGAGAAAGTGTCTCGGCACGTTGGTTAGCCTCCGCAAGTTTTTCTGTTGAGATGTGGAAAAGAAAGATCAAAAACAGCGACAGGCAGCATGAGTAAAAAGCGAGGAAAAAAAGGGGCGAGTATCAAAGTCGTTACCTTCGGCTCTGCTGGCATACTCGCGGTACCCAATAAATTGGGACCCGATGCGGATAAGATCCTTGATCATAGGCTGTCAAAGAAGAAGAAAAGAAGGGGAAAAACTTCGGCATTACAAAAAGTAAGGCTCCATAAAAGCAAAAAAGAGTAAAGATGGATCTCGATAAACTTACATCATCCAAGAGCTGCGACGAAGAGCTGCCCAATTGAGGAGGAGGCTCAACGATCATTTCAACCCTTGCCCTTTTTGGCGAAGGGACAAGGGGGCTTGACGGTGGAGTAGTGGTGACGACGTTTTGTTGAGGAGTCGATGTTTCATCTCCTTCAACTAGCGTGTCTGAAACAAGTACAGTACGTGACGTGCTTGTCCGAGGAGCCACGTCAGTAACTGGTACTTCTTCTTCCTCATCGCTAGTGAACAAAAAAGTCGACAGCATAAAAAGCAAGACAATATAAATATTTCGAGTACAAAAAAAGGGGGGAGAGATAAAGTCGACTTACGAGCTGATGAGGGATTCAACATAAGGATCGTAAGCTGACCTCGGATGAGAAGGAACAACTTCTTCAGCCTTAGAAATGCCAGAATCCTCGGCATCAGTCCTTTTCCTTTTGTTCTTGGGAGAGACAGCAGGAGGAAGGGACTCAGTTGATTCACTGGCCTCAGATTCAATTTCTTGCCCATGGGAAGCCGCAGATTTGTGAGAACCCGCGACTTCACTTTCAGGAATAGAAGAGCCCTGAGTATCGTCGGCAACGATGGTCATTTCTTCGACCTCTCCACCCTCAGGAAGAGGAGGAAGGGAAGTTATACTAGGATGGTCCTGAAAAAATAGAAACCAAAGAAAACGTAAAGAGATGACAATACAATGAGATGCAGAAAAAAGGCGCAACAAGATAAAAATGCGGAAAGACAAAATACCTTGGGGAGTGGATTGGTGGAGCTGTATGGTTCTACGCGACAAGAAGAAGGAACTGGATCTTTGCCCAGGCGAGAAAGTCTTCGAACCAACTTCTCCAAGTCCTTGGTGGAAAGGTCACCGGAGATTCTGTTGGCGTCATTTTCACCAGAGTACGTCCAAAGGGGATTTTTTCAGCTCGAAGAGGCTGCACTCTAATCCTAAGGAAGTAGGCGGTGATTTGAACACCGAGATAGCTCCTTGCCTCGAGTATTTTGAAGGCTGGCGAATGCGAGACATGAGCGCCTCTGTCGCCTTTTCTCTTCCTCGAAGCTTCGGCATCCCGGGAGCGACGGCGCTGAATTTTGGCATTCCCGTCGAAGGGAATTATGTTGTGCTCAACGGAGTTGGCGCTTTCTTCGTGAATGTAAAGCCACCTCTTGCGCCATCCTTGGACGGAATCGGGAAACTTGACGTCGAAATAATCGACATCGGTACGAACACGAGATAACAACGCCACCTATGTTATAAGTGACGTTGTGGGAGCCATTGCGGCGGATGCGAGAAGATGCGTTTCCAAAGAGCCCAATTAGGAGCGACTCCAAGAAAGCATTCGCAAAGGGTGATAAAAATAGAAATGTGAAGGATGGAATTGGGGGTCGGATGATGCAATTGAATCCCATAAACGAAAAGAAGGCCGCGGAGGAAATCATGAATTGGAGGCGAAAGGCCGCGGATCGGATGGTCAACAAAACTAACCCGGTACTCCATCGGAGGATTGGGATAGCTTTCTTCGCTAGGAAAGCGGATGGCGTCCTCCTTCTTCATAAGGCCGAGCCTCTTCAGCATGTTGGTATCCTGGTTGGAGATTTTCGATCTCTCCCACTCAAGATCCTCAGCGGCCATCTTGGATTCCGGAGTGCTGTGGCGAGTTAGGCGCACGCGCGGTGGCATCAACGGCAATGGGTGGAGCGATGTATGCGAGTGCGGGAAAATCAGAGAAACTTGGGCGCAGAGGAAGTTTTGCGAAGAGGAACAGGTGAGCGGCGCAAGCAAGGGGATGAACGGAGGTTGAAGATAGGTTTATATAAGAATTAGGGGTCGCAGTGTACCGTTGGATGAGGAAATCGTGTGGTGAGAATGGATCTTCTAGGCGTTACCGTACGTGCGCCAGAAAAAGCGGAGGACGTGTGTCCCCCACTTGCACGATGTGCCAACGTGGTGGAAACGATGGACCCACAAAGCAGAAAAATCTCGACCATTGATACAGTTGAAGAAAATTTGACAAGGGAAAATACGTCGACAAGAAAAATAAAAGAAGAATGGCGACAGGTTACGTTATTTGAATATTTCGGGAGCCTTTGGACAGAAACAAGTTTTTGCCCAAATGCTCGGGGGCTACTTTGGAAAAAAAGGAAAATTTCGAGTATGACAATATAGAAAATGTTGAGCCTACAGTCAAGCACAAGTTCTTGGCTGTAGCCTCGGGGGCTACTCCCATCAGGAGCGCTGTTCGCGCACCCGACAAAAAAAAAAAAAAAAAAAATAGAGAAAAAGAAAGAGAGAAGAAGAAGGAGGAAAGAATATCAGGAGATAATGGCAATATAGCGACAAGGTGGGCTAAAATGTTGAGCCTACAACCAAGCACAAGTTCTTGGCTGTAGCCTCGGGGGCTACTCCCATCGGGAACGCTGTTCGCGTGCCCGATGAAATTAACAAAGGAAAAATAGAACAAGCAAGAGAGTATATTTCGAGTTATCGTTAAACTCTCCATATACTCCCATCGGGAAAGCAATATAAGTCATATTTGACTCGATAAAATGTGCCATTCCAACAGCCGGAAAAGCACTCGACAATATATTCTCAGAACGCCGAAGTTGCGATCAATTTCCGAATGCCGCAAAATTGCGAAGGTAAGACCCCGGATCTATTCTGTCGGGCGTGGCATCGCCGAAGACTGCGCTCTGCTACTTTTATCCGTATCAACGGATACGAAGAAAAATCCTAACGGACGCGTTAGGTACTCGATAAATTTAGCGGGACTCGACGGAATGGTAAGACCTTAAGCGGCGCCGTCGAAGTTTACACCGGTATCCCGAAATCATGTCCGGGGACGTGATTTTGAAGTAGGTTTTTGCGGATTGCCACTAGAGCGGTTAACTAGTACACTGATCCGTCGGATGAACTAGCCCCAACTACCAATATCCCTGTACAATATAGAATTTTATGAGAAAAAGTATAAAAGTTAGAGCTTTCGAGTAAAAATAAACGAGTGGAGATTTTCCCTGATTCTACGATTCAAGCAAAATCTCGGGGGCTACTGACATAGGCATCCCAAATGGGCCTGCCTAATATAGTACCCGGGGTTTATTGAAGGCCCACTGCCCGAAGAATAAGAAGACTCGAGAGTCCAAGATGTATTTAAGGAAAAGATAGAGTTGTAATAGGAAGTGTTATTTGTAATCTGGCGGGATGAGTTAGAAACCATCCCGGACTGCGTAATCCTTGTATAGCACGAATCCCTCGGCTCCACCTATATAAAGGGGGGTCGAGGGACGAGAAGATCATCGAATCATTGTCTGCAAACCCTAGTTTTCATATTCGTCGAGTACTTTTCGGCTGAAACCTTCGAGATCTACTTGCCCTCTACTTCTAACTAAACCCTAGCCTACAATCCATAGGCATTGACAAGTTAATCCCTTGTCAACGATGAAGAGGCTTGCATTTGCAAGAAATTAAGTGGGAGCGCTGAGACATATTTATAATACTTTATGTAGATGACATATAGTTGGTTATAAATAATGTAATTATATACTTGATTATAAAAGGTTTCATTGAGAATTAACTTCAATGAAAGGATATGGACTGAAACAAATTTAGTATCAAGATCTATGAAGATAGATTGAAACACATAATAAGTTTAAGTCAAAGTACATAGAATGGATATTGAAGTAGTTCAATATAGAAATGTTAAGAAGGTGTTCTTTTCATGCGAAGGTTTAACAAGACTTGAGTGTAATTGACACTCAATGAGTAAAAACACATGAGTGATTATAGATCACGAATAATATGTACACAATCAGATGTCCTGTGCTCTTAAAAGTGTTATGAGTATGTACCAGAATGATTCATGTGATGATCATTGAAAAACAGTAAGAATATTCTTGAGTACTTAAGAAGAACCAAGGATATATAAATATAGTTTTGTATGAAGAAATGACAAACAAATCGCTGTAAGATGTTACATCGATATTGGTTTTGTCACATATAAAAATGAAATTCAAATCTCAATTAGGCTAAGTGTTGTTTAAAAGGTAGCACAATGCTAGATTTAGAAGAGTTCTAAATATTGTGACGGATTCTACAAACGAAGGCATAGTATGTCATTGTTTTGACAATGACTGAGGATGTTTAAGTCGAAGAGTTCTTTGAGAACTTGGTGTAGTTCCGATAGTGTCAGAACTTTGAAGCTATATTGTGTATGACAATATTAGTGACATATTTCAGACAGCGGAATTATGGTACCACCAGATGACTGAACATATAAGATTAATGCCGACTCATTTGGAAAATGAGTGATGCGTTGAGACGCAAATGAATTGCAAAATACATACGTTTCTGAGCGTGTCAGATCCGTTGACTAAAACCTCTCCCGTGAGCAATACATGATAAAGCACCGGAAGGCCAAGGTGTTATATCTTTAGAAATGTAAACTAGATTATTGACTCTAGTGCAAGTGGGAGATCTGTTGGAGATATGCCCAAGAGGCAATAATAAAATGGTTATTATAATATATCTTTGTGTTTATGATAATGTTTACATACCATGCTATAATTGTATTAACCGACACATTGATACATGTGTGTTATGTGAACAACAAGGAGTCCCTAGTAAGCCTCTTGTATAACTAGCTTGTTGATTAATAGATGATCATAGTTTCATGATCATGAACATTGGATGTTATTAATAAAAAGGTTATGTCATTATGTGAATGATGTAATGGACACACCCAATTAAGCGTAGCATATGATCACGTCATTTAGTTCTATTTTCTATAAGCTTTAGATACATAGTTACCTAGTCCTTTCAACCATGAGATCATGTAAATCACTTATGCCGGAAGGGTACTTTGATTACATCAAACGCCACTGCGTAAATGGGTGGTTATAAAGGTGGGATTAGGTATCCGGAAAGTATGAGTTGAGGCAGTGGGATTTGTCCATCCCGATGACGGATAGATATACTCTGGGCCCTCTCGGTGGAATGTTGTCTAATAGCTTGCAAGCATATGAATGGTTCATAAGAGACCACATACCACGGTACGAGTAAAGAGTACTTGTCATGAGACGAGGTTGAACGAGGTATAGAGATACCGATGATCAAACCTCGGACAAGTAAAATATCGCGTGACAAAGGGAATCGGTATCGTATGTGAATGGTTCAGTCGATCACTAAAGTCATCGTTGAATATGTGGGAGCCATTATGGATCTCCAGATCCCGCTATTGGTTATTGGTCAGACAGAGGTCTCAACCATGTCTGCATAGTTCGCGAACCGTAGGGTGACACACTTAAGGTTTGATGTCGTTTAAGTAGATATGGAATATGGAATGGAGTTCGAAGTTTTGTTAGGAGTCTCGGATGGGATCCATGACATCACGAGGAGGTCCGGAATGGTCCGGAGAATAAGATTCATATATAGGAAGTCATATTCCAAGTTTGGAAATGATCCGGTGCATTTATGGCAGGTTCTAGAAGGTTCTAGAAAAGTCCGGAAGAAATCATCATGGAAAGTGGAGTCCCGGAGGGACTCCACCTTGCATGGCCAGCCAAACCCTAAGGGGTGGAGTCCCAGGTGGACTCCACCATAGGTGGCCGGCCACCCAACCTAAGGGAAAGGTGGGAGTCCCACCTTGGGTAGGACTCCCCCCTTGAGTAGGTTTCCCACCTATGGGAGGTTTTGTTGTTGGGGTCTTATTCGAAGACTTGGACTACAACTCTTGGGGATTTCCACCTATATAATGAGGAGGAGAGGGAGGGGGCAGCCACTCTTGGCCGCACCACCTAGGGCTGCCCATGGCCGGCGCCCTAGCCACCCCCTCTCCCCAAACCCTAGCCTCTCCTCCTCCACATAATACTCCCGCAGCGCATAGGCGAAGCCCTGCCGGAGTTCTCCACCACCACCGCCACCACGCCGTCGTGCTGCCGGGATTCCGAGGAGGATCTACTACTTTCGCTGCCCGCTGGAACGGGGAGAAGGACGTCGTCATCAACACCGAACGTGTGACCGAGTACGGAGGTGCTGCCCGATTGTGGCACCTCAAGATCTTCTACGCGCTTTTGAAAGTGGCAAGTGATCGTCTACCGCAGCAACGAGAGCCTCCTCTCGTAGGCTTTGGAAATCTTCAAGGGTTAGTCTCGTTCATCCCCTCGTTGCTCCCATCTTCTAGATTGCATCTTGGCTTGGATTGCGTTCTCACGGTAGGAATTTTTTTGTTTTCTATGCTACGAATCCCTACAAAAAGAGCACCAACCAAAATAGTGGTGTCCGCATTGATGCAACAAACACTAGCAGTGGGGAAAATGACACATATTATGGTTACATAGAGGAGATATGGGAACTTGACTATGGACGTTCTTTTAAGATCCCTTTGTTTCGGTGCAAATGGGTCAAGCTGGATGGAAAAGGGGTAAAGGTAGACCAACTGTACGGAATGACAACTGTGGATCTCAACAATCTTGGTTACAGAGACGAACCATTCGTCCTAGCCAATGATGTGGCTCGGGTTTTCTATGTGAAGGACATGCCCTCCAAACCGAAGAAAAGAAAACGTAAGGAAACGAGCTCATCCGATGAGCCAAAGCGTCACATAGTTCTCTCAGGGAAAAGAACCATCGTTGGAGTCGAGGACAAGTGTTATCACCAGAATTTGACCGAGTCAGAGGTGGGCCGCGATCAAGATGGACTTGAAGATATATGTATAGAAGAAATACGTGAATCGGCCTTACATGCAAAGTTTGGGCTGGTTTGCCCATGTATCTGTACCATAGTAGGATGCGTGTCGGTTAGGAATTAGAGTTTTACCCGTGCACGGTTAGGTGCACGCCCGAATTAGAAAGTCCCTTGGACTATAAATATGTATCTAGGGTTTATGGAATAAACAACAACCAACGTTCAACACAACAAATCTCGGCGCATCGCCAACTCCTTCGTCTCGAGGGTTTCTCCGGTAAGCACCATGCTGCCTAGATCGCATCTTGCGATCTAGGCAGCCAAGCCTACCCACGTTGTTCATGCGTTGCTCGTGCTTGAAGCCTTTTTGATGGCGAGCAACGTAGTTATCTTAGATGTGTTAGGGTTAGCATTGTTCTTCGTATCATATGCTTGTCGTAGTGCAACCCTTATACATCTAGCCGCCCTTACACCTATCTTAGGTGTAGGGGCGGCACCCGCTTGATCATAGTTTAGTAGATCCGATCCGTTACGGTTGCTCCTTGTTCTTCAAGGATTAGTTTAACATCCGCAATAGTTAGGCCTTACAAAGGGTTGGAGGATCCATCGGCGTGTAGGGTGTAGTTTGCTAGCCCTAGACAGGATGTTCCGGGGATCAACCTCGTGTTGGTTTTTAGGCCCTGTCTAGGATCGGCTTACGATCACCGTGCGCGAGCGCGAGGCCCAATCGTGAGTAGGATGATCCGATTATGCGGTGAAAACCCTAAATCATCGTAGATCGCATTAGCTTTACCTTGATCAAGCAGGACCACCATATATTCGTGCACCTCGTACGAATCATGGGTGGATCGGCTCTTTGAGCCGATTCACGGAGACAACCTGAGAGCCGATCGAGGCTCATATTTAACGTTTACGTGTATGCCCTGCAGGAAACTAAGCGAGGCATCATCCAACACCTTCCCGACCGGGTATAGGTCAGGTGGCACGCCCTTGCGACGAGCATCGGACGTGTGACCGAGGAGGCTTTGCGGGCCGTCGCTCTGAGGGACTGGGGCCAGCCGCAGCCCTAGTTGTTCCCGGCTCTACGGTGTTGCCAGTCGCTGCCCGCCGGTGGGTTTCTGACCGCAACACATTCTGGCACGCTCGGTGGGACCATCTTCGACATCCACCGCATCGCCGTCTACATCCGAGATGGCGGAAAGCACTCCGGTCAAGTACGAGGATCTGACTGACGATCTCAAGAAGAAGCATGACGAGATCAAGGCGGTCCTCGAAGCCGAACTCATCGACTCTTTCCACAGAACCCGCTCCCATGGCGTCAGGTGGAAGGGGTTCTCACCTGAAGGCGCACTCGATGGAGTGGACCTGTCCGCCCCGTCAGAAGAACGCACCAGGTCGCTGCGTCGGGAGATCAACTACATGGTGGCTCATTCGCTGCACCGCCACTCGAGAGCCCGGTGAACACTTTGGAGCGTCTCGCTCCGCGCGTGATCCAGGAAATCATGAGCCATCGGTATTCTCCGTCGGGACCAGCTCCGGGGACTTACAAAGGAGAGATGCCACTCCGAGTCCCATCCACCGCCGCCGTTCGCATGGGCAGCACCAGAAGTGCCGAACTCATCGGCATACGTCGTCTACAAGATTGGTGGTGATCCTAGTGACTACCAATTCCTACCTGAGGCGCCCAAGGAGATCCCGCACGGATACGCGTGCGCATACGTACCAGACGGTAGCACGTGGGCACTCCCGAACCAGGCTGCGACAGCAGGGGCCTCTGGAACAGCAGGAGGAACGTCGGGGGCAGATCTTGAGAAGCAAACGTGGCTAGCTAAGTACGCCACTCCGACAAACCTCCAGAGCCCAGCTCCTGCAGTTGGCTCAGAACTGGAAAAACAAGCATGGCTGGTTAAGTATGCCACCCCGGCGAATCTTCAGGGTTCGACACCTTCAGCCATCACCGCGGATCAGATTTGTACAATTCTGAAAGATCAGTTCGGCATGATGCCGAAAAGGAAGACGTTCGGCTATACCAGGCCGTACCCCAACGAGTACGAATTGATCCCGCTACCACCCAAATATCGGCTCCCGGACTTCACAAAGTTTAGTGGATCGGATGGTTCCAGCTCCATCGAGCATGTGAGCCGATATTTGGCACAGCTCGGGCACGATCTCAGCATCAGACGAGCTACGTGTGAGGTTCTTCGCACAGTCCCTCACAGGATCGGCTTTCGGGTGGTACACATCGCTGCCACCGAACTCTATCCGGACTTGGAAGCAGTTGGAGGAGCAATTCCATGAGCAGTATCACTCAGAGGCTTCCGAGGCTGGCATTGCCGATCTAGCACAAGTACGACGAAGCGCGGGGAAACAGGTGTCGGAATACATCCAGCGCTTCAGGACCATTAGGAACCGATGCTATTCGGTTCACGTAAGTGAAAAAGAAGCGATCGAGTTGGCGGTGGTGGGTCTCTCATCATCGATCAAGGACGTGGCCTCCCAAGCAGACTACCCTTCATTGGCGCACATGGTGCAGAAGCTGTCAGCATATGAACAGCGCCACCCAGATGTTTACCAGGACAAATTCAAGCATGCGGTGGCCCTGGTTGAGGCAGACGAGGATGAAGGTGCTGCGGGAGATCGGGAGGTAGCAGTGGCTGAATGGACTCGAGCGGCAGGCCCCGTGTCCTGCAAATGGGTTAAGCCACAAGGCCCTCCAAAAGGGTTCGACTTCGACGTGACCAAAACTGAGCAGATTTTCGATCTCTTACTCACGGAGAAGCATATAAAGGTACCCGAAGGCCACAAGATCCCTACGGTGCAGGAGCTGAACGGAAAGCCATACTGCAAGTGGCATAACACGTTCACCCACACCACTAACGACTGCAGGGTGTGGCGGCAGCAGATCCAAATGGCGATAGAAAAAGGGGGGTTAATTTTCAACCAGTACGCCATGAAGGTCGACACACATCCCTTCCCCGCCGTTAACATGGTGGAGTATACTTACCATGAAGGGTGCCAGCCAGATTTCTCGTGCAATATCAACATGGTAGGACTTGGGCACCACTCTGGTAAGGACGGAGATGAGGGCAGCTGCTCTCATAGCAAAGACACAGAGGAAGCCGCTCCACGCGATCGGCTCCGCCAAGACGGCAAGCGCTACGTCACAGAGGGAGAAGTGAAGAACATAAGATATCAGCGACCTCTCTCTGATCACCTCCTCAACAAGTATGTGAGTCAGTATGACCAACGCCGGCGATACAACGACGATGATGAAGAAGATCGTCTGGCTAGGGACGACAGGAGGCGTCGTCGGCATGATCACGACGAGGAGCGATACGAGCGCCACGACAAGGAAAAGTCGAGGGAGCAAGACGACGTGGATAGGCACTGGGACTGCCCCTTCTTCAGACACTGCTGGGATTCAGGAATGAGCCGATTGCCAACAATCGGCAACTGCCCAGAATGCAAACAGAAGAAGAAGGATGCAGCTAACGTGTCCGTGTTCAAACGTCTAGGGCCTCTCCCGCCTCGGAACGAGCGTGCTGAGTCTGCTCGGGTGGAAGATCTCGAGGAACTAGAGGACGATGATGAAGAAGACAAGTATCATCGGCCAAGGTGGTGCCCTGATGGGCTCAGCCGTTCCCAAAAACGAAGGGTTCAGCGTCTGCGTGGGTTGGAAGAAGCTGAAAAATTATACCTGCACACGTTGAGGAAGGCACGGCCTGCTCTGGCCGCCAAAATTCAGCGAACCCTGGACGAAGAAGGTCGGCCACAAAGAAAAGAGTGGCGCCCCAAGCAAAGGAAAGCCGATGATGAGACATCGGCTGGCACAAACATGGTACTCATCCTCCCAACGGAGTTTACTGCTCGAGGATTAAACGATGCACTCAAGGTGGACGACGGCGAGCGCATCGACATGACAGAGGATGAAGTTAGGCTGGTCGTGTCCACTGGCCTAACCATGTAGCTGGAGCAAATCAATTAGCAAACGTGGCGAGGCTGATCCTTGTGATCGGCCCCAAGGATTTATGGAGGAACATTACAAAACCTTCATCGAGCAAGCAACGTGGAGGCCGATTCCAGCAATCGGCCAAAATTGTCCTCACCATCCGTTCTGCCAGGGTTCAACATTCGATCCAACAGGGAATCCCTGAAGAGCCGATACCATCAAGTCCCTTGAAAGAATCGGCTCGGGGGGGGCACCTAGGTGGATAAACACGAGGATATGCAGTAGAAGCGTCTTACAATGCCCAGCAGCCCAAGATATCCTTTGATGATGGGTATTGAAGTATGGGGGCCGATACATAAATCGGCCGTAAAAAATTCAATTTTTTTTAAGCACAGCCGATGCAGCAGACATCGACTTAAGGGTATAAAGCCGATGCATGGCCATCGACTCAAGGGATACAACTGTTATAAGCAGAGACTCAATGGAGTAGGAAGTGGGCCACGAAGAGAGATTTTTGCGCGTATTCAAGTCCGCAATATCAGCTGGGGCAAGTTTGAGGGATCATGACCCTGACCAATGCCAAGAGCAGCCTGGACGTGCAGATCAGGTTAAGGATGGATTGCATCAGATCCGCCAAAGGAAAGGAGCCGATCTGACCAGCAAGGCGCAAGAAGTGGACTGAAGAGGCTCGGGGGGCAGCTCACCCTGAAGGTTCTCTGCTCTGGGGAGCCGATGTTGTTGAAATCGGCTGGCTACGTCATGATTTGAGGCCAATGGCGGCACATTTGGCTGACTCGCCTTGATTAAGGCTCGGGGGGGGCAGCTCGCCCTAAAAATCTTTGCTCTGAAGAGCCGATTTGGTTGGAATCGGCTAGCTCTACATCGCAACTGTTTTGAAGAGCGGTGTTTTTGTTACACGGTCATCAGTTTTAGCATTCAAGACAGTTCCAGGGCTCTCTTAAAGACGCCTGCTCAAGACCAAATCGCCAGCCTACTAAGATCGGCTGTGCCATCGTCATCGGCAGAGCTGGCTAACTTGGAGGGATGACTGAATTGGCCTGTCTCGCAGATTATCGCGAGAAACTGATGCGTTGCCATCAGTCATTAAGCATTGATTAGGCCAACAGTCGACAAAGTCAGATGAGGAAAAATCGGCTAAATCAGCATGAAAGAAATCGGCGAAATCAAGTTAAGGGAAATTCTTCATTAATATTGGGGTTTCTTACAATGAAGAGCCGACTGCTCAAAGAAGAAAGGAAGAACAAAAGAAGAGCCGATTGCTCAAGGGACTACTAATCCTACATAACTACTCCTCGCTAGCATCGTCGTCGGCGTCGCCATCGGCGCTACTGCCGGAGAATTCATCGTCGCTGCTGCCCCAGTCGTCGGCCGGAGCTTCCTCCTCCTCGTCATCATCATCATCCTCGCTATCCGCCCAAGTGCGGAAGCGCTTCGTCGGCGGGTACCCAGCGGAAGAGGAGGAATCATCTTCCTCCTCCTCCTCTTCTCCTTCCTCATCGTCATCGTCATCCTCGCTGTCCGCCCACATGCGGGAGCGTTTCTTCGGCGGGAGCCTGGCGGAGGGGGAGGCCTTGGTCTTCTCTACTTCTCCTTCTTTCTTCTCCTTGTCAGAGGAGATGGGGTTCGCCCCGGAGTGGAGGTCGTCCTCTTTCTTGTTCTTCGGCGACGATTCGAGGGGGAGGCCTGAGGGGGAAGAGGAAGAGGAAGACATTGCTACAGGGGGAGAGGGTTTTTTGGCGCTGGTGGACAGAACAGAGCAAGGGGATGGAGTGGTGAACCGTTTGGCACAGATAAATAAAGGGAGTGTAGTGGAGATTTAATGCCATGACGGTTCTCGAGGACGTTATGCCGAAACTATCGATTCGAGCGCGAGAAGCCCAGGAGGCGAGGCGAAATGATGGAAGATTCTGCGGCAGCTCTGCTCTGCCACGACATGACCCGACGAAAGAAAAGCGTAATGATTTTGGAAATGTCATTTCCAAAACCAGGGGGGCATGAAGAATGTGTTGCGGTCAGAAACCCACCGGCGGGCAGCGACTGGCAACACCGTGGAGCCGGGAACAACTAGGGCTGCGGCTGGCCCCAGTCCCTCAGAGCGACGGCCCGCAAAGCCTCCTGGTCACACGTCCGATGTTGTCGCAAGGGCGTGCCACCTGACCTATACCTGGTCAGGAAGGTGTTGGATGATGCCTCGCTTAGTTTCCTGCAGGGCATACACGTAAACGTTAAATACGAGCCTCGATCGGCTCTCAGGTTGTCCTATGAATCGGCTCAAAGAGCCGATCCACCCATGATTCGTACGAGGTGCACGAATATATGGTGGTCCTGCTTGATCAAGGTAAAGCTAATGCGATCTACGACGATTTAGGGTTTTCACCGCATAATCGGATCATCCTACTCACGATTGGGCCTCGCGCTCGCGCACGGTGATCGTAAGCCGATCCTAGACAGGGCCTAAAAACCAACACGAGGTTGATCCCCGAACATCCCGTCTAGGGCTAGCAAACTACACCCTACACGCCGCTGGATCCTCCAACCCTTTGTAAGGCCTAACTATTGCGGATGTTAAACTAATCCTTGAAGAACAAGGAGCAACCGTAACGGATCGGATCTACTAAACTATGATCAAGCGGGGTGCCGCCCCTACACCTAAGATAGGTGTAAGGGCGGCTAGATGTATAAGGGTTGCACTACGACAGCATATGATACGAAGAACAATGCTAACCCTAACACATCTAAGATAACTACGTTGCTCGCCATCAAAAAGGCTTCAACACGAGCAACGCATGAACAACGTGGGTAGGCTTGTGCTGCCTAGATCGCAAGATGCGATCTAGGCAGCATGGTGCTTACCGGAGAAACCCTCGAGACGAAGGAGTTGGCGATGCGCCGAGATTTGTTGTGTTGAACGTTGGTTGTTGTTTATTCCATAAACCCTAGATACATATTTATAGTCCAAGGGACTTTCTAATTCGGGCGTGCACCTAACCGTGCACGGGTAAAACTCTAATTCCTAACCGACACGCATCCTACTATGGTACAGATACATGGGCAAACTAGCCCAAACTTTGCATGTAAGGCCGATTCACGTATTTCTTCTATACATATATCTTCAAGTCCATCTTGATCGCGGCCCACCTCTGACTCGGTCAAATTCTGGTGATAACAACAAGACAGACATGTCAGAAGATTATAATAACTTTCCTGAAATTCCGTCCTTCATAGTGAACATTGACCCAACCATCGCGTTAAATGCTGAAGATTCTCCATGGTTACGGTCGAAGCGATCATAATGTATTACTATCCTGTACCTTGAGCTCATATTGTGAAGCATTTGTTGTGATGTATCAGTAACATTGGTCGTTTGACCTAAATGCATGCCATGGATTTTTCGTGCGATGAAAAGGAAAATTTCTCGGGCGGAGCTTCCGAAGATGTCTAAGACGGCCGGCCATCTAAGACATTGATACGTCCCAAACGTATCTATAATTTCTTATGTTCCATGCTACTTTTATGATGATACTCACATGTTTTATACACACTTTATGTCATTATTATGTATTTTCCGGAACTAACCTATTGACAAGATGCCAAAGAGCCAGTTGTTGTTTTCTGCTGTTTTTGGTTCCAGGAAGGCTGTTCGGGCAATATTCTCGGAATTCGACGAAACGAAAGCCAAATATCTTAATTCACCGAGACGGACCAGAACACCGAAGGGGAGCCGAGAGGAGGCCAGGGGCCCCAGACCATAGGGCCGCGCGGGCTCCACCCTGGCCGCGCCGGCCTATGGGGAGGGAGCCCTGGCGCCCTTCCGACTCCGCCTCTTCGCCTATTTAAGCCTTCGTGACCTAAAACTTCGACACCGATTGACGAAACTCCAGAGAGACTCCAGGAACGCCGCCGCCAGCGCGAAACTCCAATTCGGGGGACAGAAGTCTCTGTTCCGGCACGCCGCCGGGACGGGGAATTGCCCCCGGAAGGCATCTCCATCGACACCACCGCCATCTCCATCGCCGCTGCTGCTTCCTATGATGAGGAGGGAGTAGTTCTCCCCCGAGGCTAAGGGCTATACCGTAGCTATGTGGTTCATCTCTCTCTCCCATGTGATCTTTATGTGATCATGAGCTTTGTGATCTAGTTGAATATCATCTATGTGCTACTCTAGTGATGTTATTAAAGTAGTCTATTCCTCCTTCATGATGTAATGTTGACAGTGTGTGCATCATGTAGTACTTGGTATAAGCTATGATTGTGATCTCTTGTAGATTATGAAGTTAACTATTACTATGATAGTATTGTTGTGATCTATTCCCCCTTTCATAGCCTGACGATGACGGTGTGCATGCTATGTTAGTACTCGGTATAATTGCAATGGTCTATTATGCACTCTAAGGTTACTTAACTATGAACACCGAATGTTGTGGAGCTTGTTAACTCCGGCTTGAGGGAGCTCTTGTAGCCCTACACAATGATGGTGTTTTTCATCCAACAAGAGAGTGTAGAGAAAGTAGTATTTGTTTATTCAGTTATGTGATCAATGTTGAGAGTGTCCACTTGTGAAAGTATGATCCCTAGGCCTTGTTTCTAAGCATCGAAACTCCGTTTATTTACTGTTCTACTGCATGTTTACTCGCTGCCATATTTTATTCAGATTGTTATTACCACTCATATTCATCCATATCACTTGCATTTTACTATCTCTTCGCCGAACTAGTGCACCTATACATCCGACAAGTGTATTAGGTGTGTTGGGGACACAAGAGACTTCTTGTATCGTAATTGCGGGGTTGCTTGAGAGGGATATCTTTGACCTCTACCTCCCTGAGTTCGATAAACCTTGGGTGATTCACTTAAGGGAAACTTGCTGCTGTTCTACAAACCTCTGCTCTTGGAGGCCCAACACTGTCTACAGGAATAGAAGCGTGCGTAGACATCAAACTATTTTCTGGCGCCGTTGCCGGGGAGGTAAGGTAAAAGGTATTCACATCCTCCGACTACTAAGCTATTTCCTAGCATTGTTGCCGGTGTGTGAGTGCTCGAAGCTATTTCCTTTAGATCCTGCAATTGCATCTTTTTGTTTCTTGTTTTTATTTTTCACTAGTTAGGCATAATAGAAAACAACAGTGAGCTTTTTAATCTATTTCCTAAGTTAAGACATGAATTGTTTGATGCGAAAATTAAAAAACCTATGGAACCTTATTTGCATGATAGTAGCAATGTTATTAGTATGAACGCAATTACTGCTAATTCTATGGAGAAGTCTAAGCTTGGGGAAGCTAGTTTTTGTGATCTTTTTAGCTTCCCATCTTTAGGGGAGAAAATTTGCTCTGATAATGCTTTATCTCCCATATGCGATAACTCTAATGATGCTTGTGATCCACCAACTGAAAGTATTCCTTTCAAGATACCTATGAAAATTATTGAACTTGTTGTGGATAACCGCTATGAAGGGGATGGAACTGTTCATCCTGGAGATCATTTACTGTTTCTACATGAATTATGCGGGTTATTCAAGTGTGCAGGTATTTCTATGGATGAAGTTAGGAAGAAATTATTCTCTATGTCATTGTCTGGTAAAGCGGCGCATTGGTATAAACTGCTGAAGGATGGGCATTCTCTTGACTGGAAGGATATTGTGCCTCTATTTTATTCTAAATTCTATCCTCCAAGTGAAATTCACAAAGACCGAAACCGCATATATAATTTCTGGCCTCATGATGGAGAGAGTATTGCCCAAGCATGGGAGAGATTGAAGTCTTTAATGCTCAAATGCCCCATTCATGAGCTTCATGGTAATATCATCATTGATAATTTCTATGCAAGACTTTTTTTTCAAGATAAAACCTTGCTGGATACTACTTGTTCTGGATCATTTACACGCAATGAAGAAGAGTTTAAAAGGGAACTTCTTGATCGGATTCAGGAGAATACTGAAGGATGGAGAACAACAAAGGTAAAGAGTCAGGTATAAATTATGATTATGAATGCATTGAAACTTTTATGGATACTGATAAAATTCGAAATATGAGTGCTACTTATGGTCTTGACTCTCAAGTTGTTGCAAATCTTTATAAAGCTTTTGCCTCTCATTTTGAATTGCCTAGGAAGAATTTTGATAAGTATCATGAACCTTTTAAAGACACTTGCATGAAGGATGAAACTGTTATTAATGATTGCAATAAACATGCCCGAACTTCTGAAAATACTGTTTCTTATAAGCATGCTAATTTTTGTGGAGTGCATAGACCTTGTGGAATTAATTAAATCGAAGATGAATATTGTATCCATCATAGGAATGAAAAAACTAGAAAGTGGTCTAGGGTCCTAGATGATCTTGGTGAAAAAGTTTGTGCCCTCTATCCTTATATTTGTGAACTTTGCCATAGAGTGGGTCATTTTAATTTTCAATGCTCCTCCAATGATAATTCGAACCCCATGAGTGCTGCAAATTTGTGTTGTGATGATGAAATTACTCCTAATCAGCATGATGAACTTACTTTATTTTTGTGGTGTGAAGAGTTATCAGGGAAAATCTCTTTGTTACATATGAGTGATCTTGATATTAATGATGTCCTGCATGGGTGTCTTTCTTATTGCATTAATAATTGCCATGCAAATACTTATATACAGAATATTTTAGAAGATGACACTTTACCAAAATATGATAGGACCGCTGTGTGTTTTAAACTTATTAATGAAAAGGAGGAACCCTCCCAAGTTTCTTCTATTATTTCCGGAAATAAATCAGGTTATGTGGAGGAGCTTCTCTTCAAGCCTCTTCCTCCTAAAGAAGGGAACAAGAAGAAGGGAACGAAGAAGAAGAAGAAGAGGGGGAATAAAAAGAAAGAGGTAACAGCATATCCCCACGTGTATGAGATAACAATAGGTAACTGTAAGTATGTTGCTCCTAATGATTATTATGATAATGAATCTGAGTACAATGATCTTCCTATGCCCTTTACCTACATTAGTGATCATGATTTAGAAGAGCACACTACTTTTGATATTGAAAATCTCTAGGAAACTAATTCTGAAAATGATGATGTTAATAATTGCCATAATATTAGTATTATCCATGATTCTTCCCATAATGATATAGAAAGCTCTAATCTTGGGGATGAGGTGTTTGAAAATCCTTTTGCTACTGATGATTATATGTTTGATACATCTCCTTCTAGTAACAATGATGGTAAGGTTACAGATGAACATACTGTGGAAGATAACTATTCTATTTCTTATGATGACACTATGCCTCCAATCTTTGAAAATTATTATAAAGAATGCTATGACACATGTTCTAATTATCCTTATGAAACTTGTCATAGTTACGGTGGGATCGCTAAAAATCATTCCCTTAGTATGCAACTTGTTTACCATGTTCAAATTCTTGATAATGATCCTGCTCCAATTACTATTAATGAGAAGAGTTTTTCTTATGCCAAAATTAATGATACCTTTATGCATATGAACCATGATAAGAATGTTTCAAGTGATGGTTATATTGTGGATTTCATCAATGATGCTACTGAAAGTTATTATGAGAGAGGGAAACATGGTTATATGTGTCTTAATAATATTAAGTTTCCCCTCTCTATGTTGAGAATCTTGAAGTTACTCGTGTTTTATCTTCCTATGCTTGTCACTTTGCTCCTCATGAATTTATTTGTGTACAAGATTCCTTCCCATAGGAAGTGGGTTAGGCTTAAATTTGTTTCATACTTGCTTTTGATGCTCTCTTTTGCTTCAACTCTTGTTTCTTGCGAGTGCATCATTGAAATTACTGAGCCCATCTTAATGGCTATAAAGAAAGCACTTCTTGGGAGATAACCCATGTTTTTATTTTGCTACTGTTTTGTTGTGTCTTGGAAGTTGTTACTACTGTAGCAACCTCTCCTTATCTTTATTTTATTGCATTGTTGTGCCAAGTAAAGTCTTTGATAGTAAGGTTGATACTAGATTTGGATTACTGCACAGAAACAGATTTCTTACTGTCACGAAAGTGAGCAGCCCCTTCTGTAGGTAACTCAGAAAAATCTGCCAATTCACATGCGTGATCCTCAGATATGTACGCAACTTTCATTCAATTTGAGCTTTTTCATCTGAGCAAGTTAAGTGCCCCAGAAAAATTCGTCTTTACGGACTGTTCTGTTTTGACAGATTCTGCCTTTTATTTCGCATTGCCTCTTTTGCTATGTTAGATGGATTTCTTTGTTCCATTAACTTTCAGTAGCTTTGGGCAATGTCCAGAAGTGTTAAGAATGATTATGTCACCTCTGAATATGTGAATTTTTGATTATGCACTAACCCTCTAATGAGTTTGTTTTGAGTTTGGTGTGGAGGAAGTTTTCAAGGGTCAAGAGAGGAGGATGATACAATATGATCAAGAAGAGTGAAAAGTCTAAGCTTGGGGATGCCCCCGTGGTTCATCCCTGCATATTTTAAGAAGACTCAAGCATCTAAGCTTGGGGATGCCCAAGGCATCCCTTCTTCATCGACAACTTATCAGGTCACCTCTAGTGAAACTATATTTTTATTCCGTCACATCTTATGTGCTTTACTTGGAGCGTTTGTGTGTTTTATTTTCGTTTTGTTATTTTCATTCTCTGAATAAATTCATGCTTGTGTGGGAGAGAGACACGCTCCGCTCGTTCATATGAACACTGGTGTTCTTAGCTTTACTTTTAATGTTCATGACGATTGTTGAAACCGCTTCGTTAATTGTTATTTGGTTGGAAACAGAAAATGCTTCATGTGGTAATTGGTATATTGTCTTGAATAATTTGATACTTGGCAATTGTTGTGCTCATATAGATCATGTTTAAGCTCTTGCATCATGTACTTTGCACCTATTAATTTTAGAACTTCATAGAGCTTGTTAAAATTTGGTTTGCATGATTAGTTTCTCTGTAGTCTAGATATTTTCTGGCTAAGGTGTTTGAACAACAAGGAGACGATGTAGAGTCTTATAATGCTTGCAATATGTGCTTATGTAAGTTTTGCTGTACCGTTTTATACTTGAGTTTGCTTCAAACAACCTTGCTAGCCTAAGCCTTGTATTGAGAGGGAATTCTTCTCGTGCATCCAAATCCTTGAGCCAAAAACTATGCCATATGTGTCCACCATACCTACCTACTACATGGTATTTCTCTGCCATTCCAAAGTATGCTACCTTTAAAACTTCATTCCTTGTCTTTGCAATATATAGCTCATGGGAAAATAGCCTTAAAAACTATTGTGGTGAAGAATATGTAGCTATGTATCTTATTTCTTAATAAGTTGCTTGTTGAGCGGTAACCATGTTTCTGGGGACGCCACCAACTATACACCTTTGTTTAATATCATGTGAGTTGCTATGCATGTTCGTCTTGTCTGAAGTAAGGGTGATTTATCATGATCAAATGGTTTGAGTATGCATATTGTTAGAGAAGAACATTGGGCCGCTAACTAAAGCCATGAATCATGGTGGAAGTTTCAGTTTGGACAACTAATCCTCAATCTCTTATGAGAATTTTATCTGTTGTTAAATGCTTATGCATTAAAGAGGAGTCCATTATCTGTTGTCTATGTTGTCCCGGTATGGATGTCCTAAGTTGAGATCTATCAAAAACGAGAAATCAAATGCGATCTATCTCCTTGGACCTTTGTACAGGCGACATAGAGGTACCCTTTTGTGACACTTGGTTGAAACATATGTTATGCAATGATAATCCATATAAATCCAAGCTAATTAGGACAAGGTGCGGGCACTATTGGTATACTATGCATGAGGCTTGCAACTTATAGGATATTTTATACATAACACATATGCTTTATTACTACCATTGACAAAATTGTTTCTATGTTTTCAAAATGAAAAGCTCTAGCACAAAAATAGTAATCCATGCTTCCCTCTGCGAAGGGCCTATCTTTTACTTTATTGTTGAGTCAGTTTACCTACTTCTTTCTATCTTAGAAGCAAACACTTGTATGAACTGTGTGCATTGATTCTTACATGTTTACCTATTGCACTTGTTATATTACTTTGTGTTGACAATTATCCATGAGATATACATGTTGAAGTTGAAAGCAACTCGCTGAAACTTATATCTTCCTTTGTGTTGCTTCAAAGCTTTCTACTAAGAATTTACTGCTTTATGAGTTAACTCTTATGCAAGTCTTATTGATGCTTGTCTTGAAAGTATTATTCATGAAAAGTCTTTGCTATATGATTCAATTGTTTACTCATTGTCTTTACCATTGCTTTGAATCGCTGCATTCATCTCATATGCTTTACAATAGTATTGATCAAGATTATGATAGCATGTCACTTCAGAAATTATCCTTGTTATCGTTTACCTACTCGAGGGCGAGTAGGAACTAAGCTTGGGGATGCTTGATACGTCCCAAACATATCTATAATTTATTATGTTCCATGCTACTTTTATGATGATACTCACATGTTTTATACACACTTTATGTCATTATTATGCATTTTCCGGAACTAACCTATTGACAAGATGCCAAAGAGCCAGTTGCTGTTTTCTGCTGTTTTTGGTTCCAGGAAGGCTGTTCGGGCAATATTCTCGGAATTCGACGAAACGAAAGCCAAATATCTTAATTCACCGAGACGGACCAGAACACCGAAGGGGAGCCGGAGAGGAGGCCCAGGGGCCCCAGACCATAGGGCCGCGCGGGCTCCACCCTGGCCGCGCCGGCCTATGGGGAGGGAGCCCTGGTGCCCTTCCGACTCCGCCTCTTCGCCAATTTAAGCCTTCGTGACCTAAAACTTCGACACCGATTGACGAAACTCCAGAAAGACTCCAGGAACGCCGCCGCCATCGTGAAACTCCAATTCGGGGGACAGAAGTCTCTGTTCCGGCACGCCGCCGGGACGGGGAATTGCCTCCGGAAGGCATCTCCATCGACACCACCGCCATATCCATCGCCGTTGCTGCTTCCTATGATGAGGAGGGAGTAGTTCTCCCCTGAGGCTAAGGGCTGTACCGTAGCTATGTGGTTCATCTCTCTCTCCCATGTGATCTTTATGTGATCATGAGCTTTGTGATCTAGTTGAATATCATCTATGTGCTACTCTAGTGATGTTATTAAAGTAGTCTATTCCTCCTTCATGATGTAATGTTGACAGCGTGTGCATCATGTAGTACTTGGTATAAGCTATGATTGTGATCTCTTGTAGATTATGAAGTTAACTATTACTATGATAGTATTGTTGTGATCTATTCCCCCTTTCATAGCTTGACGGTGACGGTGTGCATGCTATGTTAGTACTCAGTATAATTGCAACGGTCTATTATGCACTCTAAGGTTACTTAAATATGAACACCGAATGTTGTGGAGCTTGTTAACTCCGGCTTGAGGGAGCTCTTGTAGCCCTACACAATGAATGGTGTTTGTCATCCAATAAGAGAGTGTAGAGAAAGTAGTATTTGTTTATTCAGTTATGTGATCAATGTTGAGAGTGTCCACTAGTGAAAGTATGATCCCTAGGCCTTGTTTCTAAGCATCGAAACTCCGTTTATTTACTGTTCTACTGCATGTTTACTCGCTGCCATATTGTATTCAGATTGTTATTACCACTCATATTCATCCATATCACTTGCATTTTACTATCTCTTCGCCGAACTAGTGCACCTATACATTTGACAAGTGTATTATGTGTGTTGGGGACACAAGAGACTTCTTGTATCGTAATTGCAGGGTTGCTTGAGAGGGATATCTTTGACCTCTACCTCCCTGAGTTCGATAAACCTTGGGTGATTCACTTAAGGGAAACTTGCTGCTGTTCTACAAACCTCTGCTCTTGGAGGCCCAACACTGTCTACAGGAATTGAAGCGTGCGTAGACATCAGACATCTTCGAGAAACTCCACCGGAGAAGCTCTTTCCTTCGAGGTCGCCGTCGCCGGGTTATATACCAGCTCCCCGGAAGCTCTCTATGCTCTCCCCTCCTTACCCTGAGCTACTGCTTGTTGCCTGTATACTAGTAGCTTTCGAGCGGGACTCCTAGCTTGCTTGCGGGAAGAGTTACTCGGGCGAAGCTTTCGAAGATGTCTAAGACGGCCGGCCATCTAAGACACCTTCGAGAAGCTTTGCTGAAGAGGCTCTTTCCTTCTTGGTCGTTGTCTCTCCTCTCTCTGCTCTCGGGCTGCTCTCTCTACTCTCCCCGGAGGGCTATATATAGCGATGTGCCTCCAGATAATCCCCTCCCTCCCCTAGATGAGGCCACCCCATATAAGGCAAACACCAGATAAGCCTCCCCCGGATTAAGCCCCCCATCTTTAGCACCGGTTCCTGCCAGGAACCGGGATAAAAGGGTATATAAACTAATCCACCATCTCAGATTTAACTAAATTTAAACTAAAACAACGACAACGAATTTATTAAAATTCAAACTAAAACAACGACAACGACTTTATTTAAATTTAACAAGATACATTAACTAAATTTAAACTAAAACAACGACAATGACTTTATTGAAATTTAACATTAACTAAATTTAAACTAAAATAACAACTTCTACTAGCTAGTTCTTCCGCGCATCCGCTTCCGCCTCCTGCCGCAGCTCCTCCTCACGACGATGCTTATGCATCTCCTCACTATCCAGATCCGCCACACACGGCCGCTTATGCAGCTCCTGGAGACTCTGCCTCTCAAATGCTTCTATGGTAGCCGCTAGCGCCGCCTCCTCCCACTCCTCTATCTGTGTGAGCTACAGGTCCACCTCATCCGCTGCTGCCCTCCTGGCTGCCGCCACCTGCCGCAGCTGCTGCAGCTCCTCCCACTCCTCTATCTCCGCGAGCTGCGGGTCCACCTCCACCGGCGGCGGGTGCGGCTTTGGGGGCATTGTGAAATGGGCTAGGGTTCGCTGATGAGTGAAGTGGGAGAGACGGGGACGTACTATTTATAGAGGGCGTGTAGGCGGGAAATCTCCGCGATGCGAGTCGTGGCAGGAAAATATCCCGCGCGGTGTCGCGTGGCGGGAAAATATCCCACGCGGCGTCGTGGTGGGAAAATATACCGCGCAGCATCGTGGCGAGAAAATATCCCGCGCGACGTCGTGTGGCGGAAACTATCCCACGCGGCATCGCGAGGAGGGAAAATATCCCGCACGACGTCGTGGTGGGAAAATATCCCGCGCGGCATCGTGTGGCGGAAACTATCTCGCGCGGCATCGTGGCGGGAACCTATCCCGCGCGAAACACCCAAAAAAAGGCGGGAAGAACCCAAAAGGGCAACCAAAATTTGGACCGTTTTGCACCGGTTCGTGGCTGGAACCGGTTCCAGCCACGAACCGGTGCAAAAGGGTCCTATAACTGCCCCGCCCACTCCTCCTTCTTCCCCAATTCTTGCGAGGAGGACTTAGACGCCGGCAGGCTGCCCAAATTCCGCACGCCCGCCGCCGTCCACCCAACTCCCGCGCTGCCGCCCTTCGGCCTCCCGCGCCGCCCGCACGCGCCGCCGCCTCCTCGGCTACCCGCGCGCGCGCCTCCTCTCCTCCCGCACTGCTCCGGCCTCCGCTCGCGTCCGCGCCGCCGCCCAGCCCCCTCCTCCGCCCGCCGCCTTTGGCCTGCTCCCGCCGCCCGGCCCCCTCCTCCGCCCGCGCCCGTCGCCTCCTCCCGCACCGCCCGCCTCCGCCGCCGGCCACTTCTCCGGCCCGGCCGGCAAAGGTGAGGCGCCGGCCTCCTTTTTTGTTTTTGTTTTAAATAATAGTTAGATTTCGTTAGTTAAAGTTAGATAAAATTAGGTTTATTTTCGTTTGGTTTTGTGTAGTTAGCTAATTAGAATTAGTTAGATTTTAATTAGAAGATTAGTTAGATTTTAATTAGAAAATTAGTTAGATTTTAATTAGAAAATTTTAGTTAGAAAATTTAGTTAGGTTTTATGTAGTTCGGTTTATTTAGTTAGAAAATTTAGTTAGGTTTATTTAATTAGGTTTATTTAGTTAGAAAATTTAGTTAGGTTTATTTAGTTAGATAAAAATGTATATTGTAGAAAAAAGTAGTAATATTTTTTAGTAATATATATTCATAAGTACTTTATTCAAATTCAATATTGTATCTGTTAGTTTGCATCAGATGCCGCGCCCGCCGCGTCCTGGAGCTAGGACCATTCTGGAGCAGATGCGGGAGATTGGGGAGGTCCGGGACTGGGCTCCGCCGGGGTGGCACTGGGAGATGTTATCTTCCGGTGCGCGCACCTTGGTGCGGAATCCGGGTCTCGTCGTCGACCCGGATATTCTATGGTGGAGGTTGCGTGGGCCACGGTCGTTCCAGAGGGAGCTGGCGCCGTAGGAGGTGGTAGCTCAGCATATTAGAGAGGAGGACGAGCACGTTCGTCGTTACCTGTATGCGTTAGACACTAGGTATAGGAACGGATGGTCAGTTATGCAGGGATCTCACATTAGCTATGATCCTGTTATTTTTCCATCGCTTTGGGTGTTCAGTCGGCGCGACTCAGGACCCGGACCACACCGTTGAGAGGTTCTAGTGATGTATTAGGGTTAAATAAAAATAGACTCAATCGAGCTATATGTGTAACTCAGATCTTTGATTATGTATTGAGCATTATCCTTAGTTAGTACATATATATATATAACTCTAATATTTGATCATGTATTGAGCATTATCCTTAATTACTGCTTCGTTGTGTTCATAGCATTAGAATAACTTGTAAGTCTTTGCAGAAACTATGGAACGAGACCTAGAAAAGGAATACATCGTCGAGGACATTATCCGTGATGATGACGATATCACCTCTCTTTACTCGAACCAATCCGGCGAGGGAGACGAACAAAACAGTGGAGACGGCTCCGGTGAGGGAGCTGAGCAAGACCACCTTGAGATGGCTCCGGTGAGGGAGAAGGTGACGACTCCGAGGGAGAAGCTCACGTCGCCGAGCTGTATATATATTAATTAACCAAGCCTCCAGATTTGTGCATATACATATATTAACGTTGTTTCTTCTTTTAGACCTCCCGATCAACAAACTCTACTGGAAGAACTAAACGAGGCGCGGCCAGAAAGATGGAAGACCATGAAAGGTGCACCATCACGGAAATCACCGAAGATGGCGAACCGATTTCTCCCAAGGCTCACACAAAAAAGTTTGTAAGTCAATGCGGAGTTATTGTTAGGGACACCATCATGATCACCACTCAAGAATGGAAGAAACCTGCAAAGGGGGAAGGAGTTACTTATGTCTACATGAGATCCAAAAATTTGATGTTTAGGAAGCTCCTGGTAAATTTCATCTTACCGGAGCCAACTGACTCTGAATGTGAGAATGACAGGCCAGACCTTGAGGATCCCGAGCTGAATATCGTACAACAAAGAGTCAAGAAGTGGGCTCTTAAGAAGATGGCAATACAGTTCAACGACTACAAGAAGAAATTGGACAACTTCTTTGTCAAGGAAAAAATGACTCCTGATTTCAATGGCCCCTATGAGAAGATAAAAGACCACTGGGAGGAATTTGTGAAGTACAAGACATCGGAGAGGGCAAAGAGAAGGTCAGACACCAATAAGAAAAATGATGCTAATAAGATGTACTTCCATACCATGGGGCGAGGAGGCTACAAGGCTGGAAGGCCTAAGTGGGAGAAATGGGAGAACGACATAATTGCTAAAGGGATCCAGCGGTCAAGCGATTGGTTTTACGCGCATGGGGGCACGTTGAACCCACAAGGGCAATATATATATACACCAAGACATAAGAAAAACCCACTTCCCATCAAAGACTTTAGAAATGTTGCAAAGGAAGTTCAAGAGGGGAAGTTCCGTCCCGAAAGAGAGAAGGACGAGCTCGCACGCGCCCTTGGGAATCCTGAACACCCAGGACGAACATGAACCATACCAGGTGGCAAGCCGTGGTGTATTGGGTTTCCTGCAGAAACGAAGAAATATCCCGATAGAAGCCGTCAGAGGAAAAAGGATGTGGTTCAAGAACACGTTTCTAAGCTAGAGGAGCAAGTGAGGCAGATAATGTCAGGCTCGGTCACCCAACCTCAAGCTAATCCGCAGATAGAAGAAGCTGCATTCGATGCTAGCGGCCAGGGATCTCAGCGGAAAAGCAGCATGGCTTCCACGGAGCTGTCGGGTGATGATGCAGATGTGGATCCGCAGATGGCTCCTCGCTACCTTGTGGATCCGCCGATAGCTCCTCGCTCCCCAGTGGATCCGCAGATGGCTCCTCGCTACCTTATGGATCATATCACAGAGTCGACACCTTGTGAGCTACATGTCAAAGTGATGGGCTACTTAACGCTCAAGGCGGCAATCAGCTATGTCTTACCTCCAGTACCTGATCAAAGATACCACTGCGGACCGGTTCCACATGGCTACGCTGTTGCCGGGGTGGATCAAGTTATAGATAAGTATGGGCCGCTGAAGCTTGACCACCCTGCCGGTGGAGTGGATTTGCTAGAGCTGGGAGAAGCCAAGAACACTACAGTTCTATGGCCAAAGGAATTCATTGTGATTCCGGGTTGGAGGGCGCCAACAAGCTCTCCACCGAGCCAACATTCTCCACTGATGCAGCCGTCTCCATCGCGCCAGCCTTCTCCGCCGCCGTGCGAGCCTTCTCTGCCGCTGTGTGACCATTCTCCGACGCCGCAGCCCACCACTAAGTCTAAGAGCAAAAAGCGGATCGCTCCAGCAATGAGTCGTAACCGATCACCGCAACGCCGACAAGAGCCCCTCCCAAGAGTACCTAAGGTTCCTCCCAAGAGACCTTACGACTATACAGATGAGGAAAATGACAAGATCGCAAAGGAACAGTACATGAAATCAAATTTTGGCAAGAAAAAGCCCTAGCATGAGCCCGGGCTGACTATATGTAAGGAAACAAAGTTGAAAATGTTGAAGAACCTTCATCAACCTGAGCCAAAGCTTTCATCGAACTATGACCGCTCTATTCGCAAGTCAACTGTGGTAGCAAAAGAGCGGTGGGAAAAAAGTAAAGTAGACGGGAAACAAGTTCCCCAGCTTGGAACCCAGAAAAACTCGTGCCCCCTGCTCCAAGTGTTTCTCGATGTCCTACAGTGCCTTGATCCGACGCTGGTAAAACTATACAAAGATGAGGCAAATGTGGCCGGTATGAGTATTTCTGAGTACTTAAGCCGCATCGAATTCATGAACACGGATGATGTCCAAATAGCATATCAGTACAAGTACGGGCAACCTCTTGTCAGAGCTGAGGAGTTGCCTAAACTATCAACACAACTGCGAAGACTGCATAAGTGGTACATGGATGCATGTGAGGACGGTCAGAACCTGATCATGATAGCAATCAAAGAAGAGCACTACGGGCGAATTGACGTGATAAACATGGAATTTTCTGAATTATTTCAGTTATTCAATCGAGACGCCCTCGACAAATCTATGTTGAGTGTCTATTGTCTGTAAGTACTATTTATGTAATTAAGTCTCTATTGCGGCTCGTCCATTGCATGCATATAACTATACTCACTATATTATGCAGAATGAAGATCCGCGAATGCCGACTTGGGCAAATCTATGACATTGGGTTCGTTGACCCATATACCGTGAATGAGTATTCTGTCAACCGCTTTCCAAGTACACGGAGAATAACTTGGTATATGCCTTAAGGAAAAACTCATCTTTTTCGCTTACTCCATGTGTTAAGTGTAATTGATGAGTTATGCATATGTCCGCAGGTTTCACTATATCCTGCTAGTCATTGAACCTGACGTCGGAGTAGTAGAAGTCATGGACTCGAAAAGTAAACCCCTTGAGTCGTGGGGGGACATGGCTGAGATACTCCAGAGGGCTTAGAAACGGTTCACCAACAAGGCTCCGGATTTGTGGAAAAAAGAGCTTCAAATTAAACCTGTATCGGTAAGTACTACTAGCTAGGCCGCGCATCTCTTAAAGTGATGAGTTACCATCCTTGATTATTATTTTGATTGAACTTTGTTCTCGTAAAGTGCTTGAGGCAAGAGGACGGGAATAATTTATGCGGATTCTACGTTTGCGAGTTCATTCGCCAGACTTGCCACCACGGGGGCAAAAATTTAGATCAACTTGAAGTATGTAAACAACATTCATAACTTTATTTTATCACCTTGTGCTTCATTCACATACTGTCGTCGTGGTGAACAAACAGATGCCATAGGATGGCTTAAGTTGGGGCCGAATGGACGCTAGAGGATTCGGGGGAGGGTTTGCGATTAGACGGGAAGAACTTCCGGATGCTTTCCTCAAGAACACGACCAAGGGTCGGTACACAAGAAGAGAGACAAGAGGAAGAACTCTTTACTAGATCGCTAGCTTCATTGATCTCAACATGGTTACAAGTTCTTGTTCACTGATCTCTCTCGTGGTCTCGCGCTCGTAGGAGGCAGTACTCCCTCTCCTTATATATGGGAGAGGGTGGCTTACACTGGAAGAAACCCTAATGGCATCTTTGACTAGACAAACTACTTTACAAAGCTACTTTAATCATAGATGACACCGGAGTCCTCTTTAATCGTGGGCGCCGACGTCCTCCGGCTTCTTTGACCGTCATCCTTCTCTTTATCGTCAGCCCTTCGTCTAAAGTTACTTTGCTTAGCTCATCTTTGTCTTCTAGCTCGGAGAGAATCTTTGACCAGTCCCGCCGACCTGCTCGTCCTTCCGGAGGTCCGGTATCTTCTTACTCGGTTCCGGTATACCCCTCTTGGGGATACCGGCTTAGCTCCACTTAGCTAAACTCTTATCCTTAAGTTCCGGTACGAACGTTAAACCGGTATCTTGATGGCTCAAACCATCCGGTTTGGCATGCCTTTGGCATACCGGGGGTCATCCCCCCAACATTAGTCCCCGAAGCTGGTATAGTCTGGCGGATCTTATCCAACAGACCATGCCAGGTTCTTTCTTTTTAGGATACCGGTTTAATCTATCCGTCCTTAGACTTGGATCCGGCATCTTTGCCCAGATCAACGCTATCTCTTCTCCTAAGGTATTATCCGGTGTCTTATCGTCCGGCATCTATGGTCATTTAATACTTCCTCGGCGGTGTCGAGAATATTTTGGGCCCCGCGCCTGTCAGTGACATGCGCACTGTGACTGTCGTGGCAGTGTCAGTTGTCACTTCGTTTCGACTCCCGCGCGCCCATTTAATGCACCACTGCGGATCCCACTAACTGCTCTGGATCCCGTGTGCGCCTCCGTGTGGCCTCCTCTTTTCTCGCGTGTACCTCTTCGCCACGTGGCGGCCCGCGGCGCGAACCGTCGCGGCCCGCGAGGCGAACCGCCGCGGCCCAGCGGTTTTCAGCCCATCTTCTCTCTCCTTTATAAGCACAACTGCCCCTTCTTCTTCCTCTTCTTCGCATTCCTCTTCCTTCGCGCACAGTGCTCCTCGTCTCTGTGCCTCCGCTGCTCTTCGTCCGCCGTCGCTTGCACCAGCTCCGGCGCCCGACGAGCTCACACCGCGCCTCCGCCGGACTTCGCTGTGCAGGAAGCCCTAGCAGCAGTTCCACCGCGCCCGCTACATTCTTGCTCCTTCGCGAGCCTTTTCGCCTCGCCATCGACGGAGCTCGTCGGCGACCGCAGGTCCGCTCCAACATCGGCGAACACCTTCCTCTGCGACTGCGCCACTCCAGGTTGGTACCAATCTTGCTTTGCTTGCTATTTGCTTGCTTTTCAGATCTTGGGTCTTCGGTGTTCTTATTTCCTCTTTTTCTTTGGTTTTCTTCTTACTCGTAGATCTTCACGCGGGGTCCAAGTGTGGGATTTCTGTTTTTTCACCTTCCCATTCAATGTCTGACGAATCATCCTCCGCATCTTCTTCTTCTTCCCCTTCCGTTAGACATCGTAGACAATCTTCCGGTGGATCCCCCGCTCCAGATCCGATGGAGACCGATTCCGGCAACCAGCAGGGATCCGGTAGCCACCAAGAATCCGGTGGCTCTCTAGAATCCGGTAGCTTTAGCCAGGCTTCCGGTAGCCAAGAAGCGAGTAGTTCTGGCGAAGCATCCGGTAGCTCCAGCCAATCATCCGGCGCTGAGCCTTCCCCAATCACCCGCGGAGCCTGGATGGGCTCCAGTGTCACTGAGTTCGAGATCGATTGGTTATACCGGTCTCGACGGATTCCGGAAGGAGTCTCTTGCCGGATTCCTGACGATGAAATCGAACCGGATCCTGAGCCCGATGAATACGTTGTTTTCCTTGCTCACTTTGAGCGCGGCTTCGGCCTCCCTGCCTCCCCTTTTTTCCGGGAGTTCTTAGATTTTTACAAACTCCAACCTCATCATCTTCCTGGCAACGCCATCTTCTACCTCTCTTGCTACGCCACCTTCATGGAGGCCTATATCGGCATTCGTCCCACTCGTGAGACGTTTGCCCGCTTCTTTGCTCTTCGGATCAATTCCGTTCAGGGCAAGGATATTCCTAAACCCAAGCCCCCCGTTCAATGCGGGTCTTGCATCATCGGCTCCCGTCAAGGGAGCCCCTTTTTTAAGTTTTCCGGCCTCGAATCTTGCCGGTTGTGGCAAGGGACTTTCTTCTACGTGAAGAACAGCGGCCGTGCCGATCTTATCGATCTTCCTCCTTTCCAAGCGGGGCCTCCCAGCAGGACCAACTGGAGCTACAACCCGAAGTCTGATCACGCTGAAACCAGCCGGGTCGTACGCTTCTTGACTTCTTTGAAGAAGGAGACCAAGATCTGCTCGGATGATATCATCCGCACTTTTATTTCACGCCGGGTGCTTCCTCTAAAGCGCCGCGCACATAGGATGAGCGAGATGTATGGCCCAGGCGATCCTACCAAGATCACAGGCCGTCCGCTTAGCAAAAAGGACGTTGTTCGCAAGGCTAAGCAGATCTGCCAAACTGCGATGCCATTTGACTGGGAATGGGGCCGCCTCCCCCTCAGCACCGATAACCCTCCGACCCAAGAAGTAAGGGATTATGCGACTGGGGTTGTTTTTGGCCGGTAGCTTTCTGCTCTTGCTAATCTTACTTTTTTCTTGTTTCAGGCCAAGGACCGCTTCCCCCTCATTGAAGCAGAGCGGCGTGGACCTTGCCAGCCTCGCGCCCTTGACTCCTTTGACCCAGATCCCTACATTTTTTGGAAGGATCTAAAGATGGGCAAGACTCCGGCAGCGCACCTTGGCCGGTCTTCGCCAAAGCCAACCGGGTCCGCTGACGACTTGACCACGCTTGAGGTATCTTCTTTTCCGGTTTCCTTTACCTTCCGTTATCGCTTTCCTGCGAATTGCTTCTTAGCCAAATTTAATTCATAGATCCATGAGCGCGTGCCGCCCCTGCGCGCCGAAGCCGGCTCCGAGTTTGTGGACAAGCTCATGGCCCAGGGCCAAAAGAACAAGCAGCCGGCATCTGATGCCGGTGCCAGCCAGGCCCGTCCCTCCAAGCGCTTCCGGACCGAGCCCGTGGGGGAGAAGCAAGTGGGCATGCATCGCTACGGGCGCAAGGCGATGCCAACCTCTTCCGGGTAAGTTACTCATTTTCCGGCTTGCCTCTTTTTCGCCAAGTTCTTTTTCCGGTTTCTCTTTTCCAACCGTCTTTCTCTCTTTTTCTCAGCCCTGCGCTCAAGCTTGGCCCAAGACAATCGGGCTCTGAAGACTCCGCAAGGACTTCAACCCCTCCTCCTCGCTCAAGCCCGGCACCACCTGGTGCCGGCAACACCTCTGCCTCCCTTTCGGGGGGCACAACAAATTCGGGGCGTGCGGCCCCTTCATCATCAGATCACCGCACGGAGGAGGATCCTTCCTTCCCTCCAGAGACCCAGGATACCGGCGCCAGCAACATCGGCGCCGGAGAAGAAGAAACTGCCGGGCGGGCGGAGCTTCCAGCTCCTCCCGTCCTTGAAAAGACAACAACCTCCGCGCCGGAAGGTCCCAAGCCGGGTGATGCGCCCAGCGCTCCCCAGTCTCCACGAACCATCCTCATGCCGCCGCCAGGTGCTCCTCGCGCCAAACCTCTCGGGGCCGCTCCTTCCGCGCCGCCGCCCAAGACCTCCAAGCTTATCAAGGGGAAGGCGACGGCCTCCAGCGCCCCTCCAGCCGGCCAGCAGCCTCTGGTGCTGCATGTCTCCAAGGCCGCCAGGGATACCGCCACGAAGGCCACCGGTCTTCTTGGCCGTATAACTGAGTTCCAACGCCGAGGCCGGGACTTGGGGCATCTCCTGCCCTACGCCCAGAAGTGGAACGCCGCGGATATGACTCCGGCGACCCGCGGCTTGGGCAAGGACAGGCTGCCGGCACCTGATCCAGTTGGGGACCGGTCGTCCGAGGAGCACTTCATGCGGCTCCGCAGCGCCGTGAAAGAGCTTGACAGCGCGTGGTATGATGCCACGAACAACTTGATGGTACGTTTTTCTAACTTTTCTTAATTGCTACCGGTTTCCTTGCTTCCGGATTTTTTCTATCTTTTCTTTAGTTTTGTGCCGGTTTGTCTCTTGTCTATCTTCCCAGTCCCCGAGTTTTGTGGTGAGAGCGCAGCTTTTAGCGCAAAACTTAACTTAAAATCTTAGCGCAAAACCGGCACTGCCAGTCCCCGAGTTTCGGGTTAAGAACTTTGTTCTTAGCGCAAAACTTAGCTTAAAAACTTAACGCAAAACCGGCACTGCCAGTCCCCGAGTTTCGGGTTAAGAACTTTGTTCTTAGCGCAAAACTTAGCTTAAAAACTTAGCGCAAAACCGGCACTGCCAGTCCCCGAGTTTCGGGTTAAGAACTTTGTTCTTAGCGCAAAACTTTATCTTAGAAACTTAGCGCAAAACCGGCACTGCCAGTCCCCGAGTTTCGGGTTAAGAACCTTGTTCTTAGCGCAAAACTTAGCTTAAAATCTTAGCGCAAAACCGGCACTGCCAGTCCCCGAGTTTCGGGTTAAGAACTTTGTTCTTAGCGCAAAACTTTATCTTAGAAACTTAGCGCAAAACCGGCACTGCCAGTCCCCGAGTTTCGGGTTAAGAACCTTGTTCTTAGCGCAAAACTTAGCTTAAAAACTTAGCGCAAAACCGGCACTGCCAGTCCCCGAGTTTCGGGTTAAGAACCTTGTTCTTAGCGCAAAACTTTACTAACCTCTTTTTCTTGAACAGCTCACGGCTGACGCTCGGAAGGCCCTCTTTGAGGAGCTCTTATGGGAGCACCGGGAGCTCGCTGAGGCGCACGATAAGTGCCAAGGTAAGTTTTTGTTCTACCGGCATCTTTCTTACCGGAACCCTTTTTCCCTTCTAACACTTGCAACTTCTGCTTAACAGTGATCCCGGAAGCTTCCATCAACGCTCTCAAGGAGCAGCTCGCCACCGCCCAACGTATAGCTTTTCTCTTTTCTCCTGTTAATTTGATTTTCTTCTCATGTTTATTGGCATAATCTTGCTAACATCTTCTTTTCCGGGTTGCAGTGGAGAAGGACCAGCTCATCCGGCAGCATAAGGAGGAGCTGGACGCCCTCAAGACCAGCCACCGGGAGCTCAAGGCCCAGCTCATCCAACTGGGGCTTGATCATGCCAATGCCCTCAAGGCCGCTGAAGCTGATGCAGCGGCCAAGATGGAGGAGGCCCTGGAGGATGCCGGCAATGCCAACGTGGTGCTGCTGGCTGAGCTGGAGGAGACGGCCAAGGCCCGGAAGGGTGCTGAGGAGAAAGCCGCGCGGCTGGAGGAGGAGCAGAAAGAGTGCAACCAGCTGATCCTGCAGACTGACGCGCTTGCCTACCGTGAGTCCCTTTCCTTCGCGTACTTTGACCATTGCCTACGAGGCTTTTTTCCTCCGTTTCCATTTTCTTTTCGCTATCGTTTCTTCCGGTCTCTTTTTCTTCCGGACTCTTTTCCTTAGTCTTCTTCTTTCTTCGCACAGGCCTGTTTCCGGACTCCCAGAAGTATGATGTTAAGAAGGTCGACGCGCGCCGCAAGGACCAAGGCCAAGCAGATCTTGTCGTGGCATGGACGCCCAATGACCATCTGGTCGCGCTCAACGCGTGGGTGTCTCACATGCGCGCCATAGATCGCAATCTTTCTGACATTCCTGATGTAGCTACCCAGCTCTTCAGGACCCTGTGGCCTGGCGAAGAGGTGCCTGATACCTTCTCCCTTATCAGCGACCGTCTCAAGGGCGCCGGCAAGATGATCCGCGAGTGGCAGTGCTCTGCTGCCCGCGCTGGAGCAGACGCTGCCCTCCGCGTCGCTTGCTCCTGGTACCCGGAGCTCGACCTGGGTGCCCTCACCGGAGTGCGCGAAGGCGCGGAAACCGATTCGGACCCGATTCTCACCGCTAAGCGGCAGGATTGTGCGTACCATATCGCGGAGTACGCCGAGATGCGCACCTTCATCCCTCCCCCTCCTGACGTTCAAGATTATCTTAAAGAGGAAGAGGATGAAGCCGAGGAGGAGCCTCTTGACGACGCTGGTACTGGCGACGCTCCTCCGGAAGCCCCTGCTGCCTGATTGCATGTCTTACAATTTACCTTATCGTGCTGTTTGGCCCTGCGTGGCTTAGAACAATGTTCCGTTAAATTCTGCCCCGGTATGCCGGGGCTTATGATGTAAAACTTAAGTCTGCTTTTGGTTGTCGTACAACATTTTGTGCCGGTAAGTTATACCGGTGCTAATTATCTTAGGTTTGCCTTAGCATTTTTGCGTTTGATTCTGCTTTTATCCTGCACTGCAAAGATTTCCAAATTGTTTCCGCATTCAATTTGATGCACACTTGGTTCTTTTGCCTTGGCTCTGCCTGCCTTCTCTGGGCGTTCTTTGGCGTATGAGCACAAGGTTCTTTCACCAAACAAGCATTTTCTTGAACTTAGAAATAACTTCGAAATTTTGCAAAAAACCGGGTTAACCGGGGTTAGTTAAATTTTCCGGATTGTTCTTTCCTGCTCTCCCTCTCCGCAGTTCATGTGCTTATCCCCTACCGGTTTATCTTGCTTGCCATGAAGCCGGTTTGCGGACAGCAGCAGAGTCGAAGACTCCGGTAGGGTTTAGCACACTACTAAACCGGAAAGAAAAAACGTTCAATAAGCAACCGGTAAACTGAAAAAATAGACAAGTTACATGCAACTTTGGTGGGGCAGTCCCCGAGATTCATTCGAGGTTCCGACATCTTTTATTCATAGCATATAAGGTACAAAAAGGAACTTCTTACTCCACAACTTCAAGAGTAGAAAGGACGCAACAAAGCTACGTTCCATGGACGCTTGCTCTCCTCTCCGGACTTGTCCGCCTTTCCTTCTTTCCATTCCTGTGCATCAATCAAGTAGTATGCATCATTGTGAAGCACCTTGCTTACAATGAAGGGACCTTCCCAAGGTGGCAAGAGCTTATGCCGGCCTTCAGTGCGCTGCACCAGGCGAAGCACAAGATCTCCTTCCCGGAAAACTCTTGGATTAACCTTCCGGTCATGATAGCGTCTGAGGTTTTGCTGGTAAATGGCTGTTCTTGCCAAAGCCAGCTCTCTTGCTTCTTCTAGCAAGTCCACATCATTTTCTCTGCCTCTTTGACCTCTTGCTCAGTATAGAGCTGTACTCTTGGTGAATCATGGATGATGTCGGTTGGTATGACCGCTTTGCTCCATAAACCATGAAGAACGGAGTGTATCCGGTAGATCGGTTTGGAGTTGTTCTTATACTCCACAGCACTGATGGTATCTCATCAAGCCAACACCCTGGTGATTTTTCCACTGCGTCAATGAGTCTGGGTTTGATACCGGATAGTACCAAAGCATTCATTCTTTCCACTTGGCCGTTGCCTTGTGGGTGTGCCACCGAGCATAAATCCAACCGGATGTTCTTGTCCTCACAAAACCTTTTGAACTCACCTTGAGCAAAGTTGGTTCCATTGTCAATAATAATGCTGTGCGGGTATCCATACCGCAAAATGACATCTTTTAAGAACTTCACTGCTGTGTGCCCATCACATTTTGCGACAGGTTTCACTTCTACCCACTTGGTGAATTTATCCACCATAACCAAGATGTGGGTCATGCTGCTTCTTGCAATCCTGAATGGGCCAACCATGTCAAGGCACCAAACGGCGAACGGCCATGTTAATGGTATTGTCTTTAAACCGGACGCTGGGGTATGATTTTGCTTGGCGTACCTCTGGCACCCGTTGCATTTTCTTACCAAATCCTCAGCGTTCTCCGAAGCAGTGGGCCAGTAAAACCCATGCCGGAATACTTTTGCTACCAGTGCCCTTGATGAGGCATGGTGCCCACATTCTCCTTGGTGAATTTCCTCAAGCATTTCTTTCCCCTCTTCCGGTTCCACACATCTTTGAAGGACACCGGTAACGCTTCTCTTGTACACTTCACCGTTGATGAACGTATACGCCTTGGACCTTCTTTGGATTCTCCTTGATTCATTTTCGTCAGCCGGCAAGGTGCCGTTGATCAGGAATTCCTTAATAGGTTTAACCCAGGACGGAGTTTCCCGAACCAGGAATACCGGTACGTCTATGTCCATGCTATCTACCAGCATTGTTTCTTCCGGTACCGGCGCGGCAGCGTTCGATCCTACCGGAACAGTCCCCGAGCTTACCGGAACAGTCCCCGGGTTTCCTTCGTCGATATCCATTGGCACAATGTGTGACTCCGGTACAAAAATTGATTCCGACTCTGGACTTGGCTTGATTGATGGCACTCTCAGGTGTGCCAAGGCTATTCCGGGAGGAATTTCTTGTCGGGATGAGCCTAGCTTGGACAAGGCATCCGCAGCTTCATTTTCTGCACGCGGTACATGGTGAAATTCACAGCCTTCGAAGAAGCCGGCAATCTTTTGCACGTGAAACCGGTACGAGGCCATGTTGGCATCTTTTGCGTCCCAGTCCCCAGAACACTGCTGCACCACAAGGTCTGAGTCCCCATAGCAAATGATCCGGTGTGCACCGATTTCTTTTGCGACTTTAAGCCCATGGATCAAGGCCTCGTATTCAGCGACATTGTTTGATGCCCTGAAATGCACTTGTAAAACATACCGGAGATGATCTCCCCTTGGTGAGGTTAGCACCACACCAGCACCTAGACCCTCCTTGAGCTTGGATCCATCAAAGTGCATCTTCCAGTATTCCCAGTCTTTGATCCGGGGGCTTGTATTGCATTTCCGCCCAATCGACCAAAAAATCAGCTAAAGCTTGCGATTTGATGGCGTCTCTTCTTTCGTATACCGGAACATACGGTGATATCTGTATTGCCCATTTAGCAATCCTGCCGCTAGCGTCTTTGTTGCACATGATATCAGAGATGGGTGCTTCACTCACCACCTTCATAGGATGTTCCTCGAAGTAGTGCTTGAGCTTTGTTGCGGCCATAAACACGCCATAGGTCATTTTCTGGAAGTGCGGGTAGTTTTGCTTTGAGAGGGAGAGCACCTCGCTCAGGTAGTATACCGGCCTCTGGACGGTTTTTCCTTCCTCTTCTCTTTCTACTACCACAACAACACTCACGACCCGGTTGGTTGCTGCTATGTATAACAACATCGGTTCTCTTTCCAACGGCGAAGCCAATATTGGCGCGGTAGCTAGCATTGTTTTCAGTTCCTTGAACGCCGCGTCCGCCTGAGGGGTCCAGACGAATTTATCGGATTTTCTCATTAGAGCATATAGCGGCAAGGCCTTTTCTCCTAACCTGCTTATGAACCGGCTTAGCGATGCTAAGCTTCCGGTAAACTTTTGTATGTCCTTCAGATCCTGTGGTACCGTCATTCTCTCGATTGCCCGGATCTTTACCGGATTGACCTCAATGCCTCGGCTTGAGACGAGGAAACCCAGCAGCTTGCCGGCAGGGACACCGAAAGTACATTTTGCCGGATTGAGTTTCATCCGGAACCTTCTTAGGTTATCAAACGTTTGCCGGATATCATCGATTAGGGTATCTTTTACCTTAGTTTTTATCACGATGTCATCCACATATACCTGCACATTCTTTCCGATTTGATCAAACAAGCATTTTTGCATACAGCGCTGGTACGTTGCACCGGCGTTGCGCAAACCAAAAGGCATAGTGATATAGCGGTAAGCCCCGTGCGGGGTAATGAACGCAGTTTTTATTTGATCTTCCTTTTTCAAGGGGATTTGGTGGAAACCGGAGTACGCATCCAGGAAAGACAACAACTCACACCCAGCAGTGGAATCAATCACTTGATCGATCCGCGGTAAAGGAAAAGTGTCTCTTGGGCAAGCCTTGTTGAGGTTGGTGTAGTCGATGCACATGCGCCACACCTTCGGAGCCTTTGCCTCCAGGTTCTCGTCCTTCTTCTTTTCAACCATCACCGGATTGGCTAGCCACTCAGTATGCGTGACTTCCACAATGAAACCGGCAACCAGCATCTTCGTCACCTCTTCTCCAATGATCTTCCTCCTATCTTCAGCGAACCGGCGCAATGGTTGTCGCACCGGCTTGGCATCCTTCCGAACGTTTAGAGAGTGCTCAGCCAGCTCCCTCGGAACACCTACCAAGTCATCAGTAGACCAGGCAAAGATATTCCGATTCTCACGGAGGAAGCTGACGAGCGTGCTTTCCTATGCCTCACTGAGACCGGCACCAATACGAACGGTACGCTCAGGGAAAGCCGGGTCCAGCATGATGTCCTTTGTTTCTTTTGTCGGTTTGAACGCCGGAGCGCTCAGACTTGCACTCATTGCAGCTAAGCTCAACTGTGAGGACTGAGCCAGCGCAACTGCGGTTTGCATCCTTCTTTTTTCCTCCGCGATCACCAGCGATTCCGCTAGGTTCGATCCGGCAGATGCTGTTTCCAGTGAGATCTTGTAGTTTCCCACCACGGTCGAGAGGTCCACGAGGTGCCGGCATCTTCATCTTGAGATACGCCGTGTGGGTCGAGGCCATGAAGGCCGCCTGCGCCGGTCTCCCCAGCAAAGCATGGTACGGACTATCTAAGTCCACCACCTCAAACTCCAGGTTCTCAACCCGGCAATTGTCACGTCCTCCAAACGACACATCCACCCGGACTTTTCCAACCGGTGCGCAGGACAAACCCGGAACGATTCCATGGAAAGTCGTGTGCGTTGGCTGAAGCATGTTTTCTGTTATGCCCAGGGAATGCATGGTGTTCTTGTACATTATGTTTATGCTGCTCCCATTGTCTATCAGCACCTTGCTGAACTTGACACGAGTCGTGGGCCCCTTCATGATTGGGTCCACCACGAGAGCGTAGCCACCCGGGTTCGGCATGATTTTAGGATGATCCCGGTATGACCATGAGAGTTCCTGCTCTGACCAGGGCATGTATTTTGGCACTGCCGGCATCACCGCGTTCACCTCCATGGAACGACGGCGCAAGCTTTGCTTATCTGTCGGCTCAGTTACGAACACGACACAGCACACATCAGGGTCCTTATAAACGTTCCGGCCCAATGGTGTCGGTGGAGGTGGTTGGCCGTAGCCTTCTCCCACCTGATTGACTTGCTGATACTGCTGCCTGTTTTGCTGAGGGTGTACCGGTAAGGCGTTTGCCCCGGTAAGCGGTGGTGGTGGTGGTAGCTGCTGCTGACGCGGCATGTCCGGTGGCGGCATCATTGCATTGCCTCCTTGCCCTTGGGTGTCTTTTACCGCCCCTTTTGCATCAAGTACTTGGTCCAGGTACAATCTTTTGTCAAGTGGTTCGACGGGTGAGCCGGATTCGGCGTGTGCCACCGGCAAGGTTGATCCATGGCAGCCTCCATGGTGTACTTCGCAGGTTCTTGCCAGTTCTTTTTCTGGCCCCAGGGTTTCTTTTCGACCCACTGTTTCTTAGGACCAGCCCATGGCTGCGATCCGGTTCTTTGCCTCTGGCTGCCGCTGGCATCAGAGTTTTCCTGCACAGCAGCAACTTGCTGCGAGCCATACCTTCGATCCGGGAAATCTTCCCTCCTTTTGTTGTTCCGGTTGTCCCGATACTGCTGTTGAGGCGGGTTTGACTGTTCCGGCTCAGCTTGTATCGCCGGTTGCATTGGGTCTCCCAATGCATAGTTATCCGCCACACGCATCATCTCCGCCAACGTTGTTGGCATGTTCCTCTGCAGCCTTTGCCACAAAGGCGAACCTCGCCGGCATCCTTGGCTAAACCAAGCGATGGCCTGCGCCTCTATCACCCCTTCACAAGAGTTTCTGGTGGAGTTCCACCGGGTCAGGTAATCCCGGTCTGTTTCCTGCGGGCGCTGCACGCACAAAGCAAGCTGCTGAGGCCTGTTTGGCCTTCTGTAGGTGCTGCTGAAGTTGCTCACAAAAGCTTCCTCAAAATCCAACCAGCCATTTATGCTTCCTTCCGGCAAGTTGTTCAGCCAGATTTTTGTCGGTCCTACTAAGAACGTTGGCACAATTCTCACGGCCCAACGCCGGTTTCCTCCTCCAGCTATAACTCCTCCGCCACCAGCAACGTATACCGCGGTCACGTAATCCGCGAGCCAGTCTTCCGGCTTAGTGGTGCCATCGTATGTTTTGGTGTCACGGGGCAACTGAAAGTTGCGAACCGGTGGTGGTTCTTTCATGATCCTTGGGCCAAAGCATTTTGGACCCGGAGGACCCTCTGCCTCAATCATTTCAGACAAGTACACTCTGTCCAGACGGTGCCTCGCATCCCGTTCTGGTAAGTTTCTTTCTCCCAACCGCTCTCCCAAAGGTTTCCGGTAAGCGGTGAGTCTTGTTGAATCAGCTTCATCGTAATGTTCTGGTGCCGCGGCCCTTGCCTGCCGGTACCTTGGCGGAGGCATCTCCTCCTCATCATCATACGCTGCCCTTGCAGCCGGATAGTTTTGCCCGGTTTCATGTCTACCGGCGTGATTGTTTCCGGCATAGCCTTCCTTGGCGTAGCCTCGCTCTGCCCCTTGGCTTTTTCTACCGGCATCATGTTGCCCGGCTTTTTGTTTACCGGCAAGGACCGGATCATACACAGTCATCTGCCGTGCGTTCACTTCTTTTTCTTTTCTTCTGTCCGGATGGGGGGATGAGGCCTGCCCATGGGACTTGCTTCCGGCATTCTTTGTTGAACGCGCGGATTTCGAGGCTATAGCTTTGTTCAGCTTAGCCAGCTGCTCAGCGTTCTGCTGCTCTACAGTGTCTAGCAGCTCTCTGACACGCTCTTGTTGTTTTGCCAGAGCCTCTCCGGTAAGCGAGTCACACAGATCTACAGCAGCCTTAGCAGCTTTTATGGTTTTATCCGGGCTACTGTACTTAGGCTTCTCTACAATGCTAACAGATGCAGAGGTACTCTTGCCGGTAAGAACTTCCTTACGCAAATCCTGATCTAGATTGCGAGCCTTAAGCCGGTTTTCCGGTATCCTAGCAGCATGAGCGCTAACAGAAGCAAAGCCATGGGCAGCGTTATACTCACGTACGGTTAGGTTCAGCTCGCGCTGCGCCCGACGACGTCTTTGCCGCTCTCGAGTATCTTCTGGCGCTGCGCCTCCAGCTCCGCCTGAGCCGTTGCCGGGTCGATGTTCTGCGCGATGGGGGTTGCCAGCGCGTTCATCGCCGCTTGAAGAGGTGTTGCCGGTGGTGCGGAGGACGCTCCCGGCGCGCCGGTGTCGCGCTCCAGCGGTGGCTTGGCCGCACGGGTCGCAGCCGCACGACCGGCAACTTCGTCCGCAGCCTCCTTGCCCGCGCCGGCTACGCCAGCCATCATCACCTCGACGCTGCCGGCGGCGCGGCCTGCACAGAGCCACCTTGGCGGGTCCGGTGCCACCAGCACCGGCGAGAGGCGCTGGCGCACGGGGACGGTACCGAAGTAGACGCGGTGGCTGCCGAACTCGATGATGCGGCCGTTCTTGGGGAAGATGCCGCCGTTGGCGAAGCAGCCCGCGTTGTCGTTGATGAAGTCGATGGAGTAGAAGCTCTGGACGAGCGCAGACACTGTCCGCTCGCCGGCGAACTCGAGGAGGCCCGCCCGAATATGTATTCCAGCATGCGCCACTTCAAGCCCCACGGTGGGCGCCAACTGTCGTCGTGGTGAACAAACAGATGCCATAGGATGGCTTAAGTTGGGGCCGAATGGACGCTAGAGGATTCGGGGGAGGGTTTGCGATTAGACGGGAAGAACTTCCGGATGCTTTCCTCAAGAACACGACCAAGGGTCGGTACACAAGAAGAGAGACAAGAGGAAGAACTCTTTACTAGATCGCTAGCTTCATTGATCTCAACATGGTTACAAGTTCTTGTTCACTGATCTCTCTGTGGTCTCGCGCCTGTAGGAGGCAGTACTCCCTCTCCTTATATAGGGGAGAGGGTGGCTTACACTGGAAGAAACCCTAATGGCATCTTTGACTAGACAAACTACTTTACAAAGCTACTTTAATCATAGATGACACCGGAGTCCTCTTTAATCAGGGGCGCTGACGTCCTCCGGCTTCTTTGACCGTCATCCTTCTCTTTATCGTCAGCCCTTCGTCTAAAGTTACTTTGCTTAGCTCATCTTTGTCTTCTAGCTCTGGAGAGAATCTTTGACCAGTCCTGCCGACCTGCTCGTCCTTCCGGAGGTCCGGTATCTTCTTACCTGGTTCCGGTATACCCCTCTTGGGGATACCGGCTTAGCTCCACTTAGCTAAACTCTTATCCTTAAGTTCCGGTACGAACGTTAAACCGGTATCTTGATGGCTCAAACCATCCGGTTTGGCATGCCTTTGGCATACCGGGGGTCATCCCCCCAACACATACATATATATATACTGACCACCTTCTTGAAATTATTAGATCCAACGGTTGCGGGACGGTCTTCTAGCAACCGAGCGTGTACGAGCAATTCAAGAAGAACTGGTGGGATTCTTACTTGAGCAAGTCATAGCTCAAGACGGAGCATTCTATCAGCCCCCCGCCCAATATTGAATATAACTTATTTTGAAAGTTGATGTAGATATATAAATAAATAAATATATATATATATATGCATGAACGTGTGTCACTTCGATCGATATACGTAATATAATGGTTTCTTATATATATATGTGTGTCTGCATTATAACATGTTTCAAATGGAGGCAGACTCTGCCGCGGCAGTGTTTTAGTGTAATTTCCTGCCGCGGCAGAGTCTGCCGCGGCAGCGTTTTAGTGCAATTCCCTGCCGCGGCAGGGAAGGGCACCAAAACGCTGCCGCGGCACAACCCTTCAGCACCGGTTCATATTAAGAACCGGTGCTAAAGGTCCTCCGTCGGGCGCTCCTCTGCGGGCCACGTGGTGCCCCCTTTAGCACCGGTTCGCAATTGAACCGGTGCTAGGGGGGGGGGGCTTTTGCACCGGTTTGGTATCCGGTGCATATGGCCCTTACCAACCGGTGAAAATGCCCCATTTTCCACTAGTGTCAGTGGCGCACCCACCAATTTATCGAAGCCTAGGCAAGCCGTAAGGTGACAAAAAAACTCACACATGTCAACAAATATAAGCATCACACACTACAATATTTTATTTTGAAAATTTTGACCTCTCGGCAAAATTAATGCCTCATCAGACCCTAATGAAAGTAATTCGGAATGTGGCCATGAATTCGGCACAAGTGAGAATGGAGATGAAATAGCGTAGGTCAGCACCAAAGCCGCCAAAGATGGTCGGCACCAAAGTGAGGTTGCACCATGGTGTGGGGCCCCGGAGTAGCACCCGTTATGCATTCTCATTCACGATCCCATGATCAATTAATATGTCGTGAAGGCATAACCGAACTTGCATCGAATACATCATCCATTACAATACCGTGTAAAAAGATTACAACAGGTCACATGATCAATACTTACATAAGAGCCTCAAGGGAAGGAGATCAACAATCACACAACAGAAATACTTCAGATGAAAGTGTTCACATGGCCCAAGTCATGCCATAACCTACATGCAACTGATTGGGAAGACGTTCCTAGCTCGCATAGACGTCGTCAACTCCTTCATCCGTCGAACTCCACCAAGTCTGGCCAAGTAAATAGCCATGGACAAAGCCATGAGTACATTATGAATTGCACTCACAAACCATCTTAGAGAAGTAAAGGATATGCATATTTGGCAGTAGCAAGGAACATGCACTATTCTAGGGTTACAAGGAGTGAGAGATAGTTTTCTCTCGAGAATATGACATTTCTATATCTTTATTGAAAATCCCTTTTGAAAACGAGTTTTTTTTTAAAACTAACAGGTAAGGGTGATGTAACATCCCAGGATTTGGGGTTACATAAAGAGAGGAAACAGATGTGTGCATTGCATTCATGCATAGAATATCCGCGGAATTTTTGCGCTTTCAAATAAAACATGTCACAGTAACTGAAGTTTCACTTGAGTTGATGGAACTGAAGTAGATCATCAAGTCAAGTGCTATAAACCTCAATGTGACTTTGCTAAAACCCTGTTTTGGGTAGAGATGATTTGATCTATGGGTTAGATCAAATGGAACTAAAACCAACACAACAACACATTATGCAAGGATCAATTACTTTATCTTCTAAAAGATCATAAGATGGTATTCCTTGCCATAACATATGGATATATATATTCAACTACAAACCAAAGAATAGAAAGAATTGAGATAATTATTCTATACTTATATTTTCCATGTCTTAAACTAATACATGTCCCTATCATGAGCCTCATGGTATTCCTTCCACTTCATTCTTGGATTGATGACAATGATATCCACACTAGTATTGTTCCCTAATTTCCATTTATTATATTCTTCTCTATTCAAATTGTCATACATCAAAACCTAGAGAAGAGAGAGGTCTAGATCAATTAGAGAAGCAATGGCAACACTTGAGCTAAACCCTTGGATATATATCCATATGCTCACATCATTATCTTTGGAGCATAACCTTAGGGTATTATTTAAGTCATTCCCAAATGAGAGTAACCATTCATACCAACCTTAGCTATATCTATTAAAGAATCAAGGATAAATTTTGAGCTAAAGCATTAGGATATAATCTATCTCATATTGGAGTGGTGAGATAATCCAGTATTAAATTGAATACGACCATATCCATGAATTGGTGAAGTAAGAAGGAGACTAATCCAACCAATACAGTGAAGTAGAGTATTGACATAGATACCTAAATAGATCTTATGAGTATCTCATAAACCTTGAGTAACCATGCATATGCAAGAGAATACAAGATGAGTGTTACATTCTAGTTGTATAAGCAAACACTTGTTATTGGAGGAGAGAACCATATCGTAGTGATAAGGACTAAGCCCAAGGATGTGCCCGATCTTCACGGATTTGGGTGGAATTCGTGGGGGAGGTGGATGAACGCGATGAACACGAAGGGGAATCGCGGGATACAACACACACACGCACACAAATCGGTTTTCCTCGTTGGCCCGAACCACCAACTCGATAGAGGTTGCGAGAAAAGACCTTCCGGTAGAAGTCCCGCAAAGAGATTGATGATACGTCTCAAACGTATCTATAATTTCTTATGTTCCATGCTACTTTTATGATGATACTCACATGTTTTATACGCATTATATGTCATTATTATGCATTTTCCGGCACTAACCTATTGACGAGATGCCGAAGAGCCAGTTGCTGTTTTCTCGCTGTTTTTGGTTTCGGAAATCCTAGTAAGGAAATATTCTCGGAATTGGACGAAATCAACGCCCAGGGTCCTATTTTTGCACGAAGCTTCCAGAAGACCGGAGGGGAGACGAAGTGGGGCCTAAGGGGGGCCCGCGCGGCCCTAGCGTGTGGGGCCCCCGTGACTCTCCCGAATCCGCCCTTCCGCCTACTTAAAGCCTCCGTCGCGAAACCCCCAGTACCGAGAGCCACGATACGAAAAACCTTCCAGAGACGCCGCCGCCGCCAATCCCATCTCGGGGATTCAGGAGATCGCCTCCGGCACCCTGCCGGAGAGGGGAATCATCTCCCGGAGGTCTCTTCATCGCCATGATCGCCTCCGGATCGATGTGTGAGTAGTTCACCCCTGGACTATGGGTCCATAGTAGTAGCTAGATGGTCGTCTTCTCCTCATTGTGCTATCATGTTAGATCTTGTGAGCTGCCTATCATGATCAAGATCATCTATTTATAATCCTACATGTTGTGTTTGTTGGGATCCGATGAATATTGAATACTATGTCAAGTTGATTATCAATCTATCATATATGTTATTTATGTTCTTGCATGCTCTCCGTTGCTAGTAGAGGCTCGGCCAAGTTGATACTTGTGACTCCAAGAGGGAGTATTTATGATCGATAGTGGGTTCATGCCTCCATTAAATCTGGGACAAGTGATGGAAAGTTCTAAGGTTGTGGATGTGCTCGTTGCCACTAGGGATAAAACATCGATGCTTTGTCTAAGGATATTTGTGTTGATTACATTACGCACCATACTTAATGCAATTGTCTCGTTGTTTACAACTTAATACCGGAGGGGTTCGGATGATAACCTGAAGGTGGACTTTTTAGGCATAGATGCATGCTGGATAGCGGTCTATGTACTTTGTCGTAATGCTCTGATTAAATCTCATAGTACTCATCATGATATATGTATGTGCATTGTTATGCCTTCTTTATTTGTCAATTTACCAACTGTAATTTGTTCACCCAACATCTGCTATCTTATGGGAGAGACACCACTAGTGATCTGTGGACCCCGGTCCTATTCTTTACATCTGAAATACAAACTGCTGCAATTGTTCTTTACTATTCTTCGCAAACAACCATCATCATCCACACTATACATCTAATCCTTTGTTTACAGCAAGCCGGTGAGATTGACAACCTCGCCGTTACGTTGGGGCAAAGTTCCGTGATTGTGTTGTGCAGGTTCCACGTTGGCGCCGGAATCCCCGGTGTTGCGCCGCACTACACTCCTCCGCCATCAACCTTCAACGTGCTTCTTGGCTCCTCCCGGTTCGATAAACCTTGGTTTCTTTCCCGAGGGAAAACTTGCTACTGTGCGCATCACACCTTCCTCTTGGGGTTCCCAACGGACGTGTCAACTACACGCATCAAGCATTTTTTCTGGCGCCGTTGCCGGGGAGATCAAGACACGCTGCAAGGGGAGTCTCCACTTCCAATCTCTTTACTTTGTTTTTGTCTTGCTTTACTTTATTTTATTTACTACTTTGTTTGCTGCACTTAAACAAAACACAAAAAAATTAGTTGCTAGCTTTATTTACTGTCTTGTTCTCTATATTAAAAACACAAAAAAATTAGTTACTTGCATTTACTTTATTTAGTTTGCTTTATTTACTAGTGCTAAAATGGGTACCGTTGAGAATACTAAGTTGTGTGACTTCACTAGCACAAATAATAATGATTTCCTATGCACACCTATTGCTCCACCTGCTACTACAGCAGAATTCTTTGAAATTAAACCTGCTTTACTGAATCTTGTTATGAGAGAGCAATTTTCTGGTGTTAGTTCTGATGATGCTGCTGCCCATCTTAATAATTTTGTTGAACTATGTGAAATGCAAAAGTACAAGGATGTAGATGGTGACATTATAAAATTAAAATTGTTTCCTTTCTCTTTAAGAGGAAGAGCTAAAGATTGGTTGCTATCTCTGCCTAGAAATAGTATTGATTCATGGACTAAATGTAAGGATGCTTTTATTGGTAGATATTATCCTCCCGCTAAAATTATATCTTTGAGAAGTAGCATAATGAATTTCAAGCAATTAGATAATGAACATGTTGCTCAAGCATGGGAGAGAATGAAATCTTTGGTAAAGAATTGCCCAACCCATGGACTGACTACTTGGATGATCATCCAAACCTTTTATGCAGGATTGAATTTTTCTTCGCGGAACCTATTGGATTCAGCTGCTGGAGGTACCTTTATGTCCATTACTTTGGGGGCGGCAACAACGCTTCTTGATGATATGATGACAAATTACTCCGAATGGCACACGGAAAGAGCTCCACAAGGTAAGAAGGTAAATTCTGTTGAAGAAACCTCCTCCTTGAGTGATAAGATTGATGCTATTATGTCTATGCTTTTGAATGGTAGATCTAATGTTGATCCTAATAATGTTCCTTTAGCTTCATTGGTTGCCCAAGAAGAACATGTTGATGTGAACTTCATTAAAAATAATAATTTCAACAACAATGCTTATAGGAACAATTCTAGTAACAACTATAGGCCATATCCTTCTGCTAATGGTAATAGTTATGGTAATTCTTATGGGAATTATTACAACAATAATAGGAGTGTACCCCTGGTCTTGAAGCCATGCTTAAAGAATTTATTAGTACACAAACTGCTTTTAACAAATCTGTTGAGGAAAAACTCGATAAAATTGATATTCTCGCTTCTAAGGTTGATAGTCTTGCCTCCGATGTTGATCTTTTAAAATTGAAAGTTATGCCTAATAGGGATATTGATAATAAGATTGTTACTACAGGAAATTCCATCCAAGTTCGAATTAATGAGAATATTAGATTGATGGCTGAACTGCATGCTAGGTGGGAAAGAGAAGAAAATGAAAAACTAGCTAAAGAGAATAATGTAGCTAAAGTTTGGACTATTACCACCACTAGTAATGTTAATGATTCACATGTTGCTACACCTCGTACTATCAATGGTAAAATAATTGGTGTTGGCAATGTTACTACTCCTAGTGTAAAGCGTGCAAAATTGCCTGAAACTCGCTAAAACTGCTGAAATTGATAAAACTGCTGAAATTTTTCAAAATATTGGGGATAATGATCCCATTGCTGTAGATCATAATGGTTTAGACTTTGATGATTGTCACATCTCTGAAGTTATAAAGTTCTTACAAAAGCTTGCTAAAAGTCCCAATGCTAGTGCTATAAATTTGGCCTTCACAAAACACATTACAAATCCTCTCATAAAAGCTAGAGAAGATAAACTAAAACTTGGAACTTCTATTCCTAGGAAGTTAGAAGATGGTTGGGAGCCCATCATTAAGATGAGGGTCAATGATTTTGATTGTAATGCTTTATGTGATCTTGGTGCAAGTATTTCGTTATGCCTAAGAAAATTTATGATATGCTTGACTTGCCACCATTGAAGAATTGTTATTTGGATGTTAATCTTGTTGATAATGCTATAAAGAAACCTTTGGGGAGGATTGATAATGTTCGTATTATGGTTAACAATAACCTTGTCCCCGTTGATTTTGTTGTCTTCGATATTGAATGCAATGCATCTTGTCCCATTATATTGGGAAGACCTTTTCTTCGAACTGTTGGTGCCACCATTGATATGAAGGAAGGTAATATTAAATATCAATTTCCTCTCAAGAAAGGTTTGGAACACTTCCCTAGAAAGAGAATGAAGTTACCTTATGATTCTATTATTAGAACAAATTATGATGTTGATGCTTCGTCTCTTGATGTTACTTGATTCACACTTTCTGCGCCTAGCTGAAAGGCGTTAAAGAAAAGCGCTTATGGAGACAACCCATTATTTTACTTCTGCACTTTATTTTATATTTGAGTCTTGGAAGTTGTTTACTACTGTAGCAACCTCTCCTTATCTTTATTTTATTGCATTGGTGTGCCAAGTAAAGGCTTTGATAGTAAAGCCAATACTAGATTTGGATTGCTGCGCAGGAACAGATTTCTTGCTGTCACGAATTTGGGCAGTAGCCCCTGTAGAAAAATCAAAAAAATCTTCCAATTTACGTGCGTGATCCTCAGATATGTACGCAACTTTCATTCAATTTGGGAATTTTCATATGAGCAAGTCTGGTGCCACTTTAAAATTCGTCTTTACGAACTTTTCTGTTTTGACAGATTCTGCCTTTTATTTCGCATTGCCTGTTTTGCTATGTTTGATGGATTTCTTTGTTCCATTAACTTTTAGTAGCTTTGTGCAATGTCCAGAAGTGTTAAGAATGATTATGTCACCTCTGAATATATGAATTATGCACTGACCCTCTAATGAGTTTGTTTCGAGTTTGGTGTGGAGGAAGTTTTCAAGGGTCAAGAGAGGAGGATGATACAATATGATCAAGAAGAGTGAAAAGTCAAAGCTTGGGGATGCCCCCATGGTTCATCCCTGCATATTTTAAGAAGACTCAAGCGTCTAAGCTTGGGGATGCCCAGGGCATCCCTTCTTCATCGACAACTTATCAGGTTCCTCTCGTGAAACTATATTTTTATTCCGTCACATCTTATGTGCTTTACTTGGAGCGTCTGTTTGTTTTTATTTTTGTTTTTGTTTGAATAAATCGGATCCTAGCATTCTTTGTTTGGGAGAGAGACACGCTCCGCTGTTTCGTATGAACACATATGTTCTTAGCTTCATCTTTAATGTTCATTGCGAAATTTGAACTACTTCATTCATTGTTATATGGTTGGAAACGGAAAATGCCGCATGTGGTAAATGGTTTAATGTCTTGAATAATGTGATACTTGGCAATTGTTGTGCTCATATAGATCTTGTTTAAGCTCTTGCATCATGTACCTTGTACTCATTAATGAATAACTACATAGAGCTTGTTAAAATTTGGTTTTCATGATTGATCTCTAGAGTCTAGATATTTTCTCGGTTGAGGTGTTTGAACAACAAGGAGACAATGTAAAGTCTTATAATAGTTACAATATGTTCATATGTGAGCTTTGATGCACCTTTTATACTTGAGTTTGCTTCAAACAACCTTGCTAGCCTAGCCTTGTATTGAGAGGGAATTCGTCTCGTGCATCCAAATCCTTGAGCCAATAACCATGCCATTTGTGTCCACCATACCTACCCACCACATGGTATTTCTCCGCCATTCCAAAGTAAATTACTTGAGTGCTACCTTTTAAATTTCTATTCTTTGCCTTTGCAATACATAGCTCATGGGACAAATAGCCTTAAAAACTATCGTGGTGAAGAATATGTACTTATGTGTCTTATTTCTTAGTAAGTTGCTTGTTGAGCGGTAACCATGTTTTCTGGGGACGCCATCAACTCTTTTACCTTTGTTGAATATCATGTGAGTTGCTATGCATGTTCATCTTGTCTGAAGTAAGGGCGGTTTTCACAATCAAATGGTTTGAGTATGCATACTGTTAGAGAAGAACATTGGGCCGCTAACTAAAGCCATGATTCATGGTGGAAGTTTTAGTGTGGACAGCTAATCCTCAATCTCTTATGAGAATATTAATTGTTGTTGAATGCTTATGCATTAAAGAGGAGTCCATTATCTATTGTCTATGTTGTCCCGGTATGGATGTCTAAGTTGAGAATAATCAAAAGCGAGAAATCCAATGCGAGCTTTCTCCTTAGACCTTTGTACAGGCGGCATAGAGGCACCCCTTTGTGACACTTGGTTGAAACATATGCTATGCAATGATAATCCGTGTTAACCCAAGCTAATTAGGACAAGGTGCGAGCACTATTAGTATACTATGAATGAGGCTTGCAACTTATAAGATGTCTTATACATAACTCATATGCTTTATTACTACCGTTGAAAAAATTGTTTCTTGTTTTCAAAATGAAAAGCTCTAGCACAAATATAGTAATCAATGCTTCCCTCTGCGAAGGGCCTATCTTTTACTTTATTGTTGAGTCAGTTTGCCTATTCTTTCTATCTTAGAAGCAAACACTTGTATCAACTCGTGTGCATTGATTCTTACATGTTTACTTATTGCACTTGTTATATTACTTTGTGTTGACAATTATCCATGAGATATATATGTTGAAGTTGAAAGCAACCGCTGAAACTTTATCTTCCTTTGTGTTGCTTCAATGCCTTTACTTTGAATTTATTGCTTTATGAGTAACTCTTATGCAAGTCTTATTGATGCTTGTCTTGAAAGTATTATTCATGAAAAGTCTTTGCTATATGATTCATTAGTTTACTCATTATCTTCATCATTGCTTCGAATCACTGCATTCATCTCATATGCTTTACAATAGTATGATCAAGATTATGAAAGCATGTCACTTCGAAATTATCTTTGTTATCGTTTACCTACTCGAGGGCGAGTAGGAACTAAGCTTGGGGATGCTTGATACGTCTCAAACGTATCTATCATTTCTTATGTTCCATGCTACTTTTATGATGATACTCACATGTTTTATACACATTATATGTCATTATTATGCATTTTCCCGCACTAACCTATTGACGAGATGCCGAAGAGCCGATTGCTTGTTTTCTGCTGTTTTTGGTTTCAGAAATCCTAGTAAGGAAATATTCTCGGAATTGGACGAAATCAACGCCCAGGGTCCTATTTTTGCACGAAGCTTCCAGAAGACCGGAGGGGAGACGAAGTGGGGCCACGGGGCGCCGCCACACTAGGGCGGCGCGGCCTAAGGGGGGCCCGCGCGGCCCTAGCGTGTGGGGCCCCCGTGACTCTCCCGACTCCGCCCTTCCGCCTACTTAAAGCCTCCGTCGCGAAACCCCCAGTACCGAGAGCCACGATACGGAAAACCTTCCGGAGACGCCGCCGCCGCCAATCCCATCTCGGGGGATTCAGGAGATCGCCTCCGGCACCCTGCCGGAGAGGGCAATCATCTCCCGGAGGTCTCTTCATCGCCATGATCGCCTCCGGATCGATGTGTGAGTAGTTCACCCCTGGACTATGGGTCCATAGCAGTAGCTAGATGGTCGTCTTCTCCTCATTGTGCTATCATGTTAGATCTTGTGAGCTGCCTATCATGATCAAGATCATCTATTTATAATCCTACATGTTGTGTTTGTTGGGATCCGATGAATATTGAATACTATGTCAAGTTGATTATCAATCTATCATATATGTTATTTATGTTCTTGCATGCTCTCCGTTGCTAGTAGAGGCTCTGGCCAAGTTGATACTTGTGACTCCAAGAGGGAGTATTTATGCTCGATAGTGGGTTCATGCCTCCATTAAATCCGGGACGAGTGACGTAAAGTTCTAAGGTTGTGGATGTGCTTGTTGCCACTAGGGATAAAACATCGATGCTTTGTCTAAGGATATTTGTGTTGATTACATTACGCACCATACTTAATGCAATTGTCTCGTTGTTTACAACTTAATACTCGGAGGGGTTCGGATGATAACCTCGAAGGTGGACTTTTTAGGCATAGATGGATGCTGGATAGCGGTCTATGTACTTTGTCGTAATGCCCTGATTAAATCTCATAGTACTCATCATGATATATGTATGTGCATTGTTATGCCTTCTTTATTTGTCAATTTCCCAGCTGTAATTTGTTCACCCAATATCTGCTATCTTATGGGAGAGACACCACTAGTGATCTGTGGACCCCGGTCCTATTCTTTACATCTGAAATACAAACTGCTGCAATTGTTCTTTACTGTTCTTCGCAAACAACCATCATCATCCACACTATACATATAATCCTTTGTTTACAGCAAGCCGGTGAGATTGACAACCTCGCTGTTACGTTGGGGAAAAGTTCTGTGATTGTGTTGTGCAGGTTCCACGTTGGCGCCGGAATCCCTGGTGTTGCGCCGCACTACACTCCTCCGCCATCAACCTTCAACATGCTTCTTGGCTCCTCCTGGTTCGATAAACCTTGGTTTCTTTCTGAGGGAAAACTTGCTACTGTGCGCATCACACCTTCCTCTTGGGGTTCCCAACGGACGTGTCAACTACACGCATCAATCAACAAGTCGAATCCCGAGAGATCTAGAAGGGCGAAAAGACCGGAAGGTTGATAGAAGTGCAAGCAAAAGACCAAATAGGTAGAAGTGCAAGCAAAAGATCAACAGTCGATAGAAGTCGCCAAAGAGATCTTCACGAGTCGACAAGGAGCCCGGGTGGTAAGTACAAGATCTAAGATCTAGGTTTTTCCACAAGGGTGAGCAAAGCTCAGGTTTAATTTCACATCAAGTCTAATCTCAGATCTGAGCCAACAAGGCTATTTATAGTGGTGGGGCGAAGGGGTAAGTTACACGCTGAAAAGTGCTGTTGTGCTGAAGTTCGATAGGGCGGAAGTTCCGGTCGTCCTGGGCGGAAGTTCCGGTCACGGGCGAAAGTTCCGGTCCGGTGGGCCGGAAGTTCCGGCCAAGTTCCGACCTAGTTCCGGAAATGGCCAATTTCCTTGCAGTAACATCCAGGGGCGTTTTGGCGCAATTTCGGAACTTGGGCGGAACTTGGGCGGAAGTTCCGGTGGGGCGGAAGTTCTGGTCCCTCGGGGCGGAAGTTCCGGCTGGCTCCTTTTCTCTGGGCGCTGGAAGGCATCTGGAAGGCATCTAGAAGGCATCTGGCCGGAAGTTCCGGTCCTGGGGGGCGGAAGTTCCGGCCTGGGCGTTGTAGCTCCATATTCATCATTTCCAGCTCTCTCTTCATTGGCTTGGTCTCCATGGCTTGCGTCTTGGTCGATGTACCTGATTGAACATAGGGTATTTGCATGAAGTAGCACGCCATCCAAAGGGGTGTCAAAGGCATACGTAGAAAGGAGCGAATTCACCTCTTGGTGTAGAGCTTTGGCTCGAGCTCGTGTCATTGGACCACGAGGAGGGCTTGTTGGTCTTGAGGAGGTGGTGTCCAAAGGACACCCCGTATCATCTCCCCCCCTTGGGAAAGAGTCGTCCTCGACTCTATGATCTCCTCATCGCCATGATAGGGTGAGAGGTCGGACATATTGAATGTGTTGCTCACCAAGTACTTGGATGTTGGTATGTCGATGACGTAGGCGTTGTCGTTGATGCGCTTGAGGACCTTGAATGGACCATCGCCTCGGGGCTTGAGCTTTGAGTTTCTTTCTTGAGGGAAGCGGTCCTTGCGGAGGTGTATCCATACTAGGTCTCCTTCATTGAAGATCCGTGCCTTTTTCTTCATGTTGAGTCTAGTGGCTTGACGAAGAACTTGTTGCTCGATTGTTGCCCTTGTATCTTCATGTAGCTTCTTCATGTATTGTGCTCGCTTGTTGATGTTCATGTTTACTTGCTCATGTAGCGGGAGAGGAAGGAGGTCAATCGCCGTAGGTGGTTCAAACCCGTATACGACCATGAATGGGCTTCTCATTGTTGTAGAGTGCTTGGCGCGGTTGTAGGCAAACTCCGCATGCGGGATGCAATCTTCCCATGCCTTCAAATTCTTCTTGACAAGGACTCGGAGTAGAGTGGATAGGCTTCGGTTCACCACTTCGGTTTGCCCATCGGTTTGTGGGTGCAAGGATGACGAGAACAAAAGCTTGACGTTGAACTTGGTCATTAGTGTCTTCCAAAGGAAGCTCATGAATTTGACATCTCGATCCGACACAATGCTTCTTGGTACACCGTGGAGTCTCACAATTTCCCTAAAAAACAAGGAGGCAATATGTGAAGCATCATCCGTTCGGGAGCATGGTATGAAATGAGCCATTTTAGAGAATCGATCAACCACTACAAAAATTGAATCATGACCATATTTGGTTCTAGGCAATCCTAGCATGAAATCCATACTTATATCAGACCAAGGAGCATAAGGAATAGGCAACGGTGTATAAAGGCCATAGGGATTGGAAGTGGACTTAGCTTGTAAGCTTGTTGTACACCGGCGGAAAATGCGCTCCACGTCGCGGTACATTCTTGGCCAATAGTAGTGAGTTGAGAGCATGGCATATGTCTTCTCTCTTCCAAAGTGTCCCATAAGACCACCACCATGCGATTCTTGTAAGAGCAAAAGGCGAAGCGAAGACATGGGAATGCAAAGTTTGTTGCCCTTGAACAAGAATCCTTGGTGCAAATAGAAATCATCGATGCCCTTATCACTAGAACACTTTGCAAAGATTGTGCCAAAGAAAGTATCGGAAGCATATTGGTCTTTGATTTCATCAAGACCCAAAACATGGAAATCCAAGCGAGTGAGTAATAGGGTGAGTTTGCGGGAAAGAGCATCCGCAACTACATTGTCCTTGCCCTTCTTGTATTTGATTACATATGGAAAGGACTCAATGAACTCAACCCACTTTGCATGTCTTTTGTTCAAGTTGTGTTGACTTTTGTTATCACCAGAATTTGACCGGATCAGAGGTGGGCCGCGATTGAAGATGGACTTGAAGAATATACATGGAAGAAAGACATGAATCAGCCTTATATGCAAAGTTTGGGCTAGTTTGCCCGTGTATCTGTAATATAGTAGGATACGTGCCGGTTAGATGAAGTTTGGGCTCGTGCCCGGTTGGGATTATTCCCACGTTAGAAAGTCTATGGACTATAAATATGTATCTAGGGTTTATGAAATAAACAACAATCACGTTCACCACAAACCAATCTAGGCGCATCGCCAACTCCCCCGTCTCAAGGGTTTCTTCCGGGTAAGCACCATGCTGCCTAGATCGCATCTTGCGATCTAGGCAGCACACGTTTATTCGTCGCTCATGCGTTGCTCGTGCTGAAGCCTTTTTGATGGCGAGCAACGTAGTTATCGTAGATGTCTTAGGGTTAGCATTGTTCATCGTATCATATGCTATCGTCGTGCAACCCTTAGATATCTAGCCGTCTTTACACCTATCTTGGGTGTAAGGGCGGCACCCCGCTTGGTCATTGTTTAGTAGATCCGATCCGTTATGATTGCTCCTTGTTCTTCAAGGATTAGTTTAATATCTGCATAGTTAGGCCTTACAAACGGGTTGAAGGATCCAGTGGCGCGTAGGGTGTAGTTTGCTAGCCCTAGACAGGATGTTCCGAGGATCAACTTCGTGTTGGTTTTTAGGCCTTGTCTAGGGTCGGTTTACGATCACCGTGCGTGGCCGCCAGGCTCAATCACGAGTAGGATGTTCCGATTATGCGGTGAAAACCCTAAATCGTAGTAGGTTGTTTTAGCTTTATCTTGATCAAGCAGGACCACCATCTGATCGTACACTTCGTACGTATCATGGGTGGATCGGCTCCTTGAGCCGATTCACAGGATAACCTGAGAGCCGATCGAGGCTCATATTTAATGTTTACGTGTATGCCATGCAGGAAACTAAGCGAGGCATCATCCAACACCTTCCTGGCCAGGTATAGGTCAGGTGGCACGCCCTTGCATCAGCATCGGACGTGCGTGCCGAAGGCTTTGCGGGCCGTCGCTCGGAGGGACCAGGGCCAGCCGCAGTCCTGGGAGATTCCCGGCTCTACTGTGTTGCCCGTCGCTGCCCGCCGGTGGGTTTCTGACCGCAACACATTCTGGCACGCCCGGTGGGACAATCTTCGACATCCACTGCATCTCCATCTACATCTGAGATGGCGGAAGGCACTCCAGTCAAGTACGAGGATCTGACCGACGAGCTCAAGAAGAAGCATGACGAGATCAAGGCAGTCCTCGAAGCCGACCTCATCGGCTCTTTTCACAGAACCCGCTCACATGGCATCAGGTGGAAAGGGTTCTCACCTGAAGGCGCGCTCGATGGAGTGGACCTGTCTACCCCGTCGAAGAACGCACCAGGTCGCTGCGTCGAGAGATTAACTTCATGGTGGCTCATTCGCTGCACCGCCATTCCGAGAGCCTCGGTGAACACTTTGGAGCGTGTCGCTCTGCGCGTGATCCAGGAAATCATGAGCCATCAGTATTCTCCGTCGGGACCAGCTCTCGGGACTCACCAAGGAGAGATGCCACTCCAGTCCCGTCCACCGCTGCCGTTCGCATTGGCAGCACCAGAAGTGCCGAGTTCATCGGCATACGTCGTCTACAAGATCGGTGGTGACCCTAGTGACTACCAATTCTTGCATGAGGCGCCTAAGGAGATCCCTCACGGATACACGTGCGCATACGTGCCAGACTGCAGTAACTGGGCGCTCTCGAACCAGGCTGCAACAGCAGGGACTTCCGGAACAGCAGGAGGAACTTCGGGAACAGATCTTGAGAAGTAGACGTGGCTAGCTAAGTATGCCACTCCGACAAACCTCCAGAGCTCAGCTCCTGCAGTTGGCTCAGAGATGGAAAAGCAAGCATGGCTGGCTAAGTATGCCACCCCGGCGAATCTTCAGAGTTCGACGCTCGCAGCCATCACCGCGGATCAGATTTGTACAATCCCGAAAGACCAGTTCGGCATGATGCCGAAAAGGAGGACAATCGGCTATTCCAAGCCGTACCCCAACGAGTACGAGTTGATCCCGCTACCACCCAAATATCGGCTCCCTGATTTCACCAAGTTCAATGGATCAGATGGTTCCAGCTCCATCGAGCATGTGAGCCGATATTTGGCACAGCTGGGCACGATCTCAGCATCAGACGAGCTGCGTGTGAGGTTCTTCGCACAGTCCCTCACATGATCGGCTTTCGGGTGGTACACATCGCTGCCACCAGACTCAATCCGGACTTGGAAGCAGTTGGAAGAGCAGTTCCACGTGCAGTATCACTCAGAGGCTTCCGAGGCTGGCATTGCCGATCTAGCACAAGTACGACGAAGCGCGGGGAAACGATGATCGGAATACATCCAGCGCTTCGGGACCATTAGGAACCGATGCTATTCGGTTCATGTGACCGAAAAAGAAGCAGTCGAGTTGGCGGTGGTGGGTCTCTCATCATCGATCAAGGACGTGGCCTCCCAAGCGGACTACCCTTCACCGGCGCACATGGTGCGAAGGCTGTCGAGCATGTGAACGAGCGCCACCCGGACGTTTACCGGGATAAATTCAAGCGTGCGGTGGTCCTGGTTGAGGCGGATGAAGATGAAGGTGCTTGCGGGAGATCAAGAGGTAGCGATGGCTGAATGGACTCGGGGGCAAGCCCTGTGTCCCGTAAATGGGTTAAGCCACAAGGTCCTCCAAAAGGGTTTGACTTCGACGTGACCAAAGCTGAGCAGATTTTCGACCTCTTACTCAAGGAGAAGCAGCTAAAGTTACCCGAAGGCCACAAGATCCCCACGGTGCGGGAGCTGAACGGAAAGCCATACTGCAAGTGGCATAACACGTTCACCCACGCCACCAACGACTGCAGGGTGTGGCGTCGGCAGGTCCAAATGGCGATAGAACAAGGGCGTCTAATTTTCAGCCAGTACGCCATGAAGGTCGACACACACCCCTTCCCCGCCGTTAACACGGTGGAGTACACTTATCCCGAAGGGTGCCAGCCAGGATTCTCGTTCAACATCAACATGGTAGGACCTCGGGCACCACTGCGGTAAGGACGGAGATGAGGGCAGCTGCTCCCATAGCAAGGACACGGAGGAAGCCGCTCCACGCGATCGGCTCCGTCACGATGGCAAGCGCTACATCACGAGGGAGAAGTGAGGAACGTAAGATATCAGCGACCTCTCTCTGATCACCTCCTCAACAAGTATGTGGGTCAATATGACCAACGCCGGCGATACAACGACGATGATGAAAGAGATCGTCTGGCCAGGGACGCCAGGAGACATCGTCGGCATGATCGTGACGAGGAGAGATATGAGCGCCACGCCAAGGAAAAGTCGAGAGAGCAAGACGACGTGGATAGGCATTGGGACTGCCCCTTCTTCAGACACTGCTGGGATTCAGGAATGAGCCGATTGCCTACAATCGGCAACTGCCCAGAATGTAGACAAAAGAAGAAGGATGCAGCTAACGTGTCCGTGTTCGAACGTCTAGGGCCTCTCCCGCCTCGGAACAAGCACGCCGAGTCCGCTCGGGTAGAAGATCTCGAGGAACTAGAGGACGATGATGGAGAAGAAGACAAGTATCATCGGCCAAGGTGGTGCCCTGATGGGCTCAGCCGTTCCCAAAAGCGTAGGGTTCAGCGACTACGTGGGTTGGAGGAAGCCGAAAGGTTGTACCTGCACACGTTGAGGAAGGCGCGGCCTGATCTGGCCGCTAAAATTCAGCGAACCGTGGACGAAGAAGGTCGGCCACAAAGGAAAGAGTGGCGCCCCAGACAAAAGAAAGCCGATGATGAGACATCGGCTGGCACAAACATGGTGTTCATCCTTCCAACGGAGTTTAGTGCTCCAGGATTAGACGAAGCACCTGTGGCACAACTTGACTGCGGCCCACGGCCGGTCATCTTTGAGAAGCCACGAGAAAGAAGCTACAGGCATCTGAAGGCCCTGTACTTGCGAGGTTACATCAATGGGCAGCCTGTCAACAAGATGTCGGTGGACACCGGAGCGGCGATCAACATTATGCCATACTCCATGCTACGTCGGTTGGGACGCTCTAGCTCGGATCTGATCAAGACCAATGTGACACTGAGCGATTTCAACGGCCAAGCATCTGACGCACAAAGTGTTCTAAACGTGGATCTGACCGTAGGAAGGAAAACCGTCCCTACGACGTTCTTTATTGTTGACAGCAAGAGCACTTATGCTGTCCTACTAGGGAGAGATTGGATCCACGCCAACTGTTGCATTCCATCCACGATGCACCAATGCCTAATACAGTGGGATGGAGATGAAGTAGAAGTCGTCCATGCAGATGATTCAGCCGAGATTTCAACGGCTGGCATGAACGTTTGGGAGACATCAGGCCAAGAGCCACTCTCGGGCATCAATTTGGACGACTGCGAGCGCATCGACGTGACAAAGGACGGGGTTAGGCTGGTTTTATCCACCGGCCTAATCGTGTAACAAGAGCAACATCTATGGACAAACGTGGCGATGCCGATCCATGTGATCGGCCCCAAAGATCTATGGAGGAACATTGCAAAACCTTCATTGAGCAATTCAACATGGAGGCCGATTCCAGCAATCGGCCAAAATTATCCTCACCATACATTCCGCCCGGGTTCAACGTCGATCTAATGGGCAATGGGTTTGCGTCGGCCGATGAGCTGGAAGAAGTCCACACTCGGTCCTAATAGAGCCGACGTTCACATATAGTGCCTTGGCTAACCACGAGCCGATATCGGCGGTTACCGCGCAGAATCGGCTCGGGGGGCACCTAATCAGATGAACATGTGCGATACATGTGCAGTGAAACATTGGGGGCCGATAGAAAAATCGGCCCGTAAAAAAAAATTTCTCATGATATACAGCCGATGCACGAACATCGACTTTAGAACTAAGGAACAAAGCCGATGCATAGTCATCGACTCTAGCACAATTACACAGGATCTACTCGCTGCGTGTTCAAGACGCGGATCACCTTCTGATTCCTGGAGGGAGTGAACAGTGAGAGCTTCCTCAGCGACAATGAGCCGATTTGGTGCCAGAACCTTCTCTTCAGCGACAATGAGGACTTCCAACCCTTTGTCGGTTAAGCCGATTGATGCTTCGCCTTTGATATCGGCTTTCAACGGAAGAAAAGGTGATCGATGGTGGCACGTTTGCTCAGATTCGCTCAAGTTCGGGTTCATTTATCTGAACTATATGTCTTCACCGCCGTTCTCGCCTTGACTGAGGCTCGGGGGGCAGCTGATTTGGTAGGCACTCTGTTTTTGGAAGCCGATTGGAGTGTCATCGGCTGACCCTGCATCGTAAACCTCTTCGGAAGTGGTGGGTTGTTGCAGAAGAAGATCACCAGAGTTGCTGGAAGGAGACCATGGCATGGGCATTGGGCGATGTTACCCTTGGGTCCGCTGCGGTTGCAAACTGCACGATTGACAGCTGAGGTTCATATGGCCGTAGGTTGGATCTGTTCAAGCGGCGATTTGGGGATCTGAGTTTTGCTCTTTCGGACCAGTCGCAGATCACCATTTGAAAAGACGATAGAATTGGCCTTGCTCGCGTTTATGGCAAGGGCCGATGCGCTGCTATCGGCTTCTAATGTGTTGATTCACTTCAAATCGGCAAAGTTGGAAAAGGGGACAGAATCAGCTGAGAAATATCTTCTTCATTAATAAAAGAGGATTTTTACAATGAAGAGCCGATTGCTCAAGAAAGAAAGAACAAAAAGAAGAGCCAATTGCTCAGGGACTACTAATCCTACATTGCTAATCCTCGCTAGCCTCGTCGTCGGCATCGGAGCTGCCGCCGGCGCTTCTTCCGGAGAAATCCTCGTCGCTGCTGCCCCAGCCCTCGGCCGGAGCCTCTTCTTCCTCGTCATCATCATCATCATCCTCGCTGTCCGCCCAAGCGTGGAAGCGCTTCGCCGGCGGATACCCAGCGGAAGAGGAGGAATCATCCTCCTCCTCTTCCTCTCCTTCCTCGTCGTCGTCATCGTTCTCGCTGTCCGCCCACGTGCGGGAGCGCTTCGCCGGCGGATACCCGACGGAGGAGGAGGAATCACCCTCCTCCTCTTTCTCCTCTACTTCTTCTTCTTCCTCCTTCTTGTCGGAGGAGGTGGGGTTCGCCCAGGAGTGGAGGTCGTCTTCGCTCTCGCTCATCAGCTTCCCTTCGATGAGGAACTCGAGGTTGTCCTCCCCATCGGTCAGAGGTAAGTCACCTTCTGACCCGACGAGTGATTGGAGGGAGAGGCCTGAGGAGATGGAAGAAGAGGAAGACATTGCTACAGGGAAAGAGGGTTTTTTGGGCGCTGATGGACAGAACAGAGCAAGGGGATGAAGTGGCGAACCGATCGGCACAGATAAATAAAGAGGGGATAGTGGAGATTTAATGCCATAACGGTTCTCGAGGACGTGATGCGGAAACTATCAATTCGTGCAGAGAAGCCAAGGAGGCGAGGCGAAATGATGAAAGATTCTGCGGCAGTTTTACTCTGCCACGACTGACCCGACGAAAGAAGAGCATAATGATTTTGGAAATGTCATTTCCAAAACCAGGGGGCATGTGTTATCACCAGAATTTGACCAGATCAGAGGTGGGCCGCGATTGAAGATGGACTTGAAGAATATACATGGAAGAAAGACATGAATCGGCCTTATATGCAAAGTTTGGGCTAGTTTGCCCGTGTATCTGTAATATAGTAGGATACGTGTCGGTTAGATGAAGTTTGGGCTCGTGCCCGGTTGGGATTATTCCCACGTTAGAAAGTCTACGGACTATAAATATGTATCTAGGGTTTATGAAATAAACAACAATCACGTTCACCACAAACCAATCTAGGCGCATCGCCAACTCCCTTGTCTCGAGGGTTTTCTTCCGGGTAAGCACCATGCTGCCTAGATCGCATCTTGCGATCTAGGCAGCACACGTTTATTCGTCGTTCATGCGTTGCTCGTGCTGAAGCCTTTTTGATGGCGAGCAACGTAGTTATCATAGATGTTTTAGGGTTAGCATTGTTCATCGTATCATATGCTATCGTCGTGCGACCCTTAGGCATCTAGCCGCCCTTACACCTATCTTGGGTGTAAGGGCGGCACCCCGCTTGATCATTGTTTAGTAGATCTGATCCGTTATGATTGCTCCTTGTTCTTCAAGGATTAGTTTAATATCTGCATAGTTAGGCCTTACAAACGGGTTGAAGGATCCAGTGGCGCGTAGGGTGTAGTTTGATAGCCCTAGACAGGATGTTCCGAGGATCAACTTCGTGTTGGTTTTTAGGCCTTGTCTAGGGTCGGTTTACGATCACCGTGCGTGGCCGCCAGGCTCAATCACGAGTAGGATGTTCCGATTATGCGGTGAAAACCCTAAATCGTAGTAGGTCGTTTTAGCTTTCTTTTGATCAAGCAGGACCACCATCTGATCGTACACCTTGTACGCATCATGGGTGGATGATGACCCACAAGTATAGGGGGTGTATCGTAGTATCTTCGATAAGTAAGAATGTCGATCCCAACGAGGAGCAGAAGGTGTTGACAAGCAGTTTCGATGAAGGATTCACTGTAAATGCTCACAGACAAGTATTCGGGGGTTTTGATGTAACGGATGAATAAAGTACGAGTAAGTAAAATGCGAGAGAAATAATTGCAGCGAGTGGCCCAATCCTTTTTAGCACAAAGGACAAGCCGGTTTGTTTACTTATAATGACCAAACGTTCTTGAGGACACACGGGATTTTAGTCTAGTGCTTCCGCTACATACAGCTGATTAATCTTCATTGTTTTGATAAGTGTTGTGTGGGTGAACCTATGCTAATGTACCGCCCTTCCTAGGACTAATACATACTTGTGATTATACCCCTTGCAAGCATCCGCAACTACAAGAAAGTAATTAAGATAAATCTAACCACAGACCTTAAACTCGAGATCCTGCGATCCCTCCCGCATCGATATACCAACGGGGGTTTAGGTTTCGTCACTCCGGCAACCCCGCAATTGGCAAACGAGTACAAGATGCATTCCCCTAGGCCCATAAATGGTGAAGTGTCGTGTAGTCGACGTTCACACGACACCACTAGAAGAATAACACCACAACTTAAATATCATAACATTGAATATTACTCAACCATAGTTCACTACTAACATTTAGACTTCACCCATGTCCTCAAGAACTAAACGAACTACTCACGAGACATCATATGGAACATGATCAGAGGTGATATGATGATGAATAACAATCTGAACATAAACCTTGGTTCAATGGTTCCACTCAATAGCATCAATAACAAGTAGAAATCGATACGGGAGAGTTTCCCCTATCAAACAATCAAGATCAAACCCAAATTGCTACAGCGGTGACGATGTCCAGCGGTGGAGATGGCGGTGATGATGGTGGAGATGATGATGATGGTGATGGAGATGATGTCCAGCTCGATGGTGGTGACGATGGCGTCGATTTCCCCCTCCGGGAGGGAATTTCCCCGGCGGATTCCTGCCCGCCGGAGAGCTCTTTTCTCTCTGGTGTTCTCCGCCCCGCGAGGCGGCTGTAACCCTTCGTGAGGATTCCTCTGTGGCTTAGGTCTTCGGGACGAAGGGTTTCGCGAAGAAAAGGAGGCGAAAGAGGCTCTGGGGGCCCCACACCACATGGTGGCGCGGCCAAGCCATGGGCCGCGCCGCCCTATGGTGTGGGCCCACCTTGGGTCCAGCTGGCTCCCCCTTCTGGCTTCCTTCGTCATCTGGAAAAATAGGATTTTTGGTAAAATTTCCTTCCACAGTTGATCTTCCGAAATATTGCATCCTGACGGTGCTTTTTCCAGCAGAATCCTGGCTCCGGTGTGCGATCTCCAAATAATCATGAAACATGCAAAATAGAAGAAATAACATAAGTATTGTGTCCCAATATGAAATATATCAATGAATAACAGCAAATTATGATATAAAATAGTGATGCAAATTGGACGTATCAACTCCCCCAAGCTTAGACTTCGCTTGTCCCCAAGCGAAATTGAACTCTGTAAACAGGTCCACATGTTTATGGAGTGAAGAGTCGATAAATAAAATATGGACAAGAAGCATCATATTCATTCACACAAGATATCATAGTAAACAACTTCCTCATATAACTCAACTTGAAACAAGTATAAGGTAATCACAAATAAAGGTGCATAAGAAATCATAATTGGTGATGGCAAACTTTGTTCTTGGTCAGAGAACGAGTTAACAGATTATACTTATCTATTGAGCAGCGCTCTCATATTAAAGCTTATGGTAAACTTGCATACTCAATCATATTAATAATTGATTACTTTCAAAGCTATATTCATTCGGGTAAAACTTGTACTAAACAAGAAAGAGTAAAGACATGATGAAGCAAATCACAATATAATAGTTTGATCACAACAACTCAAATGCTTGCTTGAGATGGAGGGAAATAGGTTTACCGACTCAACATAAAGTAAAAGACAGGCCCTTCGCAGAGGGAAGCAGGGATTAAATCATGTGCTAGAGCTTTTTCAGTTTTGAAATCATATAAAGAGAATAAAAGTAAAGTTTTGAGAGGTGTTTGTCGTTGTCAACGACCGGTAGCGGGTACTCTAACCCCCTTGCCAAACAGACCTCCACAGAGCGGCTCCCATGAAGGACATTATCTCTACCAGCAAGGTAGATCATCCCTCTTCTCTTTTGTTTACACATGTACTTTAGTTTATTTAAGGATGACACTCCCCCAACCTTTGCTTACACAAGCCATGGCTAACCGAATCCTCGGGTGCCTTCCAACAATCTCATACCATGGAGGAGTGTCTATTGCAAAATTAAGTTGCTTACTGATGAATCAGGGCAAAACATGTGAAGAGAATTATTAATGAAAGTTGATTAATTGGGGCTGGGAACCCCGTTGCCAGCTCTTAATGCAAAATTATAGGATAAGTGGATGAAGCCACTAGTCCATTAGTGGAGGCTGCCTAACAAGATCGAAAGATAAAACACCACATACTTCCTCATGAGCTATAAAACATTGACACAAATAAGAAGTAATAAGTTTTGAATTGTTTAAAGGTAGCACATGAAGTATTTACTTGGAATGGCAGAAAATACCATGCAGTAGGTAGATATGGTGGACACAAATGGCATAGGTTTGGGTTCAGGTTTGGATGCACGAGAAGTATTCCCTCTCAGTACAGGTCTTTGGCTAGCAAGGTTAAATAGCAAGCATAGGAGTTGAGGGAAACAAACAAATATACATGTGATAGAAACAATCATGCATCTTACTTGTAAGCACAAGCAGTTTTAACTTCAGAATACTAAGCTAAGAACTGATAAGAAAGATAATAATATCTTCTACATGTATTTCCTCTATTCTTCTTGAACTCAAAGTGTTGTTGCTATTGACCATTGCTAAGTTTGCCAAAACCAAATAGATTTACTTAATGCTCCCAAAGTGGTACCAATACTAAAATCAAGATCAATCATATAGTAGAAATTGCAAACTAAAATAAGGTGTGCAATATGTAAATGATAAGACTTCTCATTAATATTCCATAACGATAACTCACACCAAGGGATACATAGACAAACTAAAGGAGAGATACTTCCACACTGCAACCCATCTCATACGATAACTTCCCTACTCATGACATGATACTACTTGATAGTAAAAAGTAAAAGGTAGTGATAATGTGATACCGCGGCACTCCCCCAAGCTTGGAACAAACCAAGGGGATGCCAATACCGATGATGGATTACTCCTTTGGCGATGGTGGTGATGAATTCCCGTCTTCGGACTTCCAAGATAGAGGCTCTCCATCAACAAATGACATCTTGGTCTCGGGAATCCTGAAACTAGCAGCACGGCTTATATGTTTAAACCTGTTTTCATACTCACAGTTCTGATTATGAATGTCATAGAGTTGAGCTTGGAGTTTGTTGGTGGTGTCGTGAAGTGAGAGGATGTCTCCCCATAGCTTTGCAGTTTCCTTCTCGTGTTCAGCATCGAGTTCAGACACAATCTTGTGAAAGATATCCACTTCACGCTCGGCCATCTTCTTGTAATTGAAGACCTCTTGTTCTAGCTTCTCCATCCTGTCTTCCAAGCTTCCTTCTCCTTTGGGACCCTGAACATCTTTGATCTGCAGTTTTCCCTCGACGAGCATCAACTCCTTTGGGTGCATCCTCAGCTCCTCCATGTACAAGTTGCCAACATCCTTGCAGGAGCTGTCCTTCGGAGTTCCCGACGAAGACATGATGGCTCTAGATCCGAAACAAATCCTGGCAGAAACAGCTCGAAACAAAACACGTCGAGAAAACGATATACGGACCTCCAGGGGTCCGGGGGATTATATAATAAAAAAATTCAGAACAAACGGAAAGTACCAGGTCGAACCAGAGTCGGAAAGGGGCGACGAGGCGGTGCCACCATAGGGCGGCGCGGGCCCAGGCCAGGCCGCGCCGGCTCGTGGTGGCACGCCCTCGTGCGTCTTTTCCACTCCGTTTCGATCTCGTAATTTTTCATATTTTCTAAAAACAGCAAAAATATTGTTCGGAAAGTAAATCGCGAACTTTTCATTACCGATCATTGTTACCTATTCAAAGTCGAGTTCGCGGACTCGTCAATTTTTCCTTTGATGAAAGCCTCCGGTGTTTCCACTTGAATAATATCAACATAACATTATAAGAATCACCTGAGATATAATGCTTGAGTCTTTGTCCATTCACCACTTGCGTAGCATTGCCTTGGAGAGAGCTAATTTTAATTGCTCCTGAACGATACACCTCCTCAACAACATATGGTCCTTCCCATTTCGAGAGTAATTTCCCTGCAAAGAGTCTGAGACGAGACCGATACAATAGGACTTTATCCCCAATATTAAACTCTCTTTTGATGATCCTTCTATCATGCCATTTTTTAACTTTTCCTTTAAACAGTTTAGCATTTTCATAAGATTCACTTCTCCATTCATCTAGAGAACTTAATTGTAGCAACCTCTTATTACCGGCAAGTTTAGGATCTTTATTTAATTCTCTGACAGCCCAATAAGCTTTGTGTTCTAGTTCTAAAGGTAAATGACAAGCTTTTCCGTAAACCATTTTATAAGGTGACATTCCCATGGGGTTTTTATAAGCAGTTCTATAAGCCCATAGTGCTTCTTTCAATTTACTAGCCCAATTCTTTCTAGATTTATTAACGGTCTTCTGCAAGATAGATTTAATTTCTCTATTTGATAGTTCTACTTGCCCACTACTTTGAGGGTGATAAGCGGAAGCAATTCTATGATTAATACCATACCTAGCAAGAGTTTTTCTAAAACCTCCATGAATAAAATGAGAACCTCCATCAGTCATAATATATCTAGGTACTCCAAATCTAGGAAAAATAATATCTAAAAGCATTTTTAAAGAGGTCTCACCGTCGAGCACTTTTTGTAGGTATGGCTTCCACCCATTTAGTAACATAATCAACAGCAACAAGTATATGAGTGTTACCTTCGAAGAGGGAAAAGGTCCCATGAAGTCAAATCCCCAACAATCGAACGGTTCAATAACAAGAGTATAATTCATGGGCATTTCATTGCGTCTGGAGATATTACCAACCCTTTGACATTCATCACAAGATAAAATAAACTTCCTTGCATCTTTGAAGAGAGTTGGCCAATAAAAACCTGATTGTAGAACCTTTTGCGCGGTTCTATCTCCGGCGTGATGTCCTCCATAAGCACTACCATGACATTTACTCAATATCTCTTGTTGTTCATATTCGGGAACACACCTTCGCAGAATACCATCCACTCCTTCTTTATATAAGTGTGGGTAATCCCGGAAATAATGCCTCAAGTCATAAAAGAATTTCCTCCTCTCGCTGAGCTGAAAAGGTTGGAGGCAAGTACTTGGAAACAATAAAGTTAGCATAATCGAGCATACCAAGGATCTGTCTCGCGAGCTCACCTTTATAACAGCCAATTGTTCATTTGGAAAACTATCATTAACGAGAACAGGATCATAAGCAATATTTTCCAATCTAGACAAATTATCAGCAATAGGATTATCAGCACCTTTCCTATCTACAATATGTAAATCAAATTCTTGCAAAAGAAGTACCCATCTAATAAGCCTCGGCTTAGCATCTTTCTTTGTCATAAGGTATCTAATTGCAGCATGATCAGTATGAATCGTAACTTTTGAATCAACAATATAAGATCTAAATTTATCACAAGCAAAGACTACAGCTAACAATTCTTTTTCAGTAGTAGCATAATTTCTTTGAGCAGAATCAAGAGTTTTACTAGCATAATGAATAACATTTAATTTTTTATCTACTCGCTGTCCAAGAACAGCGCCTACAGAAAAATCACTAGCATCACACATAATTTCAAAAGGTAAATTCCAATCAGGAGGTTCAACTATAGGAGCAGTTGTTAAGGCTTTCTTTAGAGTTTCAAAAGCTTCCATACAATCATCATCAAAAACAAAAGGTACATCTTTTTGAAGAAGATTAGTAAGAGGCTTTGAAATCTTGGAGAAATCTTTAATAAATCTCCTATAAAACCCAGCATGACCAAGAACACTACGAATACCTTTAACATCCCTCGGGTAGGGCATCTTCTCAATGGCTTCAACTTTAGCTCTATCAACTTCAATACCTCTCTCAGAAATTTTATGTCCCAATGCAATTCCTTCATTAACCATAAAGTGGCATTTCTCCCAATTAAGAACAAGGTTAGTTTCTTCACATCTCTGCAAAACTTTATCAAGGTTTCGCAAGCAACTATCAAAAGAATTCCCGTAGACGGAAAAATCATCCATGAATACTTCCACAATACTCTCACAAAAACCATGAAAAATAGCAGACATGCATCTTTGAAAAGTAGCAGGAGCATTACAGCATAAGTTCCATAGGGACAAGTAAAGGTGGTTTTCTCTTGATCTTTAGCTTTAACAGCAATTTGCGAAAACCCAGAATAACCATCAAGAAAGCAAAAATGACTATTTTTAGACAATCTTTCTAGCATTTGATCAATAAATGGTAAAGGGTAATGATCTTTTTTAGTAACCTTATTAACTTTTCGATAATCAATGCACATTCTATACCCTACAACTACTCTTTGAGGTATGAGCTCATCATTATCATTAGGCACAACAGTTATTCCTCCTTTCTTAGGAACGCAATGCACATGACTAACCCATCTACTATCAACAATAGGATATATAATACCAGCTTCAAGAAGTCGTAATACCTCATTTCTTACCACATCCTTCATCTTAGGAATTAGACGACGCTGAGGTTCAACAATAGGCTTCGCATCATCTTCCATATTAATGGCGTGTTGGCAAATAGAGGGAGAAATCCCCTTCAAGTCATCAAGAGTATAGCCAATAGCACCTCGGTGTTTCTTCAATATTTGCAATAATCTTTCTTCTTCAAACTCTGTAAGATTAGAACTAATAATAACATGATATATTTTCTTATCATCAATATGAGCATATTTAAGATTATCAGGCAAAGGCTTTAAATCAAAAACAGGATCTTCCTTTGGTGGCGGTGTTGTACCCAAATCTTCCACCGGTAAATCATGCTAGAGAATAGGTTGGCGAAGAAAAATCTCCTCAAGCTCATCTCTTTCTTTCCTAAAAACTTCACTCTCGCTATTCTCCAAATGTTGCTGCAAAGGATTATTAGGAACAAGAACAATAGATGCACACTGCTCCATTTTAAAATCATTACTAGGCAAATCAGCTTTATAAGGAGTTTTGGTAAATTTAGAGAAGTTAAACTCATAAGATTCACCAGAAAATTTAGTCAAAATTTTCTCTTTCTTGCAATCTATAATAGCTCCACAAGTATTTAGAAAAGGTCTACCAAAAATGATAGGACAATAATCACTAGCGGCAGAACCAAGTACCAAAAAGTCAGCAGGATATTTAATCTTACCACATAGAACTTCCACATCTCGAACAATACCAATTGGAGAAATAGTTTCTCTATTAGCCAACTGAATAACCACATCAATATCTTCAAGTTCACAAGAATCAATTTCGTGCATAATCTCCTTGTAAAGCTCATAAGGAATAGCACTAACACTTGCACCAATATCACATAAACCATAATAGCAATGATCACCAATTCTAACAGATAGCATAGGAACACTAGCTTGTTTGGGTTTATTAGGATGTGAAACAATATTAGACGCATCTTCACAGAAAATAATATGACCATCCTTCACATTTTCAGTCACAAGATCTTTAACTATTGCAACAGCAGGTTCAACTTTTATTTGTTCTTCAGGTTCTATAGGTTTCTTTTCACTTTCATGAACCGCACTATTTATAACAGAGTACTCCTTCATTTTAGCAGGAAAAGGAGTTTTTTCAATATAAGCTTCAGGAATAACATGATCAGCAGTTTCAACTACAACACATTTATTAATAGATGAATCAATTTTATCTTTATACGGTTCATGATACTTGTCAAAATTCTTCTTAGGATATTCATAATGAGAGGCAAAAGCTTTATAAAGATTTGCAGCAACTTGAGAATCAAGACCATATATAGCACTCATATTACGAAATTTATCAGTATCCATAAAAGCTTCAATGCATTTATAATCATAAATTATACCCGATTCTCTATCCTTGTCGTTCTCCCAACCTTCGGTATTTTCTTGGATCCGATCAAAGAAGGTCCCTTTTAAACTCTTCTTTGTTGCGTGTAAATGATCCGGAACAAGAAGTATCCAAGCAAGGTCTTGTCTTGAAAAGAAAGTCTTGCATAGAAATTATCAATAATAACATTACCAGGAAGCTCATGAATGGGGCATTTGAGCATTAAAGACTTCAATCTCCCCCAAGCTTGGGCAATACTCTCTCCATCATGAGGCCAGAAATTATATATGCGGTTCCGATCTTTGTGAATTTCACTTGGAGGATAAAATTTGGAATAAAATAAAGGCACAATGTCCTCCCAATCAAGAGAATCACCATTCTTCAGCAATTTATACCAATGCGCTGCTTTACCAGACAGCGATATAGAGAATAGTTTCTTTCTAACTTCATTCATAGCAATACCTGCACATTTGAATAACCCGCATAATTCATGCAAAAACAGTAAATGATCACCAGGATGGATAGTTCCATCCCCTTCATAGCGGTTATCCATAACATGTTCAATAATTTTCATAGGTATTTTATATGGTATTACTTCCTCACCTGGCGCCTCATCCACTACCGTTGCAGTAGTAGTAGATTTCCCAAATAGAAATTGAAGAGAAGATCTCTCCATAATGACTTATAGCAGCAGGCACAAATAAAATCAGCACAAACAGTAAAGGTTTTCCTTACCAATTCCACTTACCAATAGCGCTTCACTCCCCGGCAACGGCGCCAGAAATTAGTCTTGATGACCCACCAGTATAGGGGGTGTATCGTAGTATCTTCGATAAGTAAGAATGTCGATCCCAACGAGGAGCAGAAGGTGTTGACAAGCAGTTTCGATGAAGGATTCACTGTAAATGCTCACATACAAGTATTCAGGGGGTTTTGATGTAACAGATGAATAAAGTACGAGTAAGTAAAATGCGAGAGAAATAATTGCAGCGAGTGGCCCAATCCTTTTTAGCACAAAGGACAAGCCGGTTTGTTTACTTATAATGACCAAACGTTCTTGAGGACACACGGGATTTTAGTCTAGTGCTTCCGCTACATACGACTGATTAATCTTCATTGTTTTGATAAGTGTTGTGTGGGTGAACCTATGCTAATGTACCGCCCTTCCTAGGACTAATACATACTTGTGATTATACCCCTTGCAAGCATCCGCAACTACAAGAAAGTAATTAAGATAAATCTAACCACGACCTTAAACTCGAGATCCTGCGATCCCTCCCGCATCGATATACCAACGGGGGTTTAGGTTTCGTCACTCCGGCAACCCCGCAATTGGCAAACGAGTACAAGATGCATTCCCCTAGGCCCATAAATGGTGAAGTGTCGTGTAGTCGACGTTCACACGACACCACTAGAAGAATAACACCACAACTTAAATATCATAACATTGAATATTACTCAACCATAGTTCACTACTAACATTTAGACTTCACCCATGTCCTCAAGAACTAAACGAACTACTCACGAGACATCATATGGAACATGATCAGAGGTGATATGATGATGAATAACAATCTGAACATAAACCTTGGTTCAATGGTTCCACTCAATAGCATCAATAACAAGTAGAAATCGCATCGGGAGAGTTTCCCCTATCAAACAATCAAGATCAAACCCAAATTGCTACAGCGGTGACGATGTCCAGCGGTGGAGATGGCGGTGATGATGGTGGAGATGATGATGATGGTGATGGAGATGATGTCCAGCTCGATGGTGGTGACGATGGCGTCGATTTCCCCCTCCGGGAGGGAATTTCCCCGGTGGATTCCTCGCCCGCCGGAGAGCTCTTTTCTCTCTGGTGTTCTCCGCCCCGCAGAGGCGGCTGTAACCCTTCGTGAGGATTCCTCTGTGGCTTAGGTCTTCGGGACGAAGGGTTTAGCGAAGAAAAGGAGTCGAAAGAGGCTGTGGGGGCCCCACACCACATGGTGGCGCGGCCAGGCCATGGGCCGCGCCACCCTATGGTGTGGGCCCACCTTGGGTCCAGCTGGCTCCCCCTTCTGGCTTCCTTCGTCATCTGGAAAAATAGGATTTTTGGTAAAATTTCCTTCCACAGTTGATCTTCCGAAATATTGCATCCTGACGGTGCTTTTTCCAGCAGAATCCTGGCTCCGGTGTGCGATCTCCATGTAATCATGAAACATGCAAAATAGATGAAATAACATAAGTATTGTGTCCCAATATGAAATATATCAATGAATAACAGCAAATTATGATATAAAATAGTGATGCAAATTGGACGTATCAGTGGATCGGCTCCTTGAGCCGATTCACAGGATAACCTGAGAGCCGATCGAGGCTCGTATTTAATGTTTACGTGTATGCCATGCAGGAAGCTAAGCGAGGCATCATCCAACACCTTCCTGACACGGTATAGGTCAGGTGGCACGCCCTTGCATCAGCATCGGACGTGCGTGCCGAAGGCTTTGCGGGCCGTCGCTCGGAGGGACCAGGGCCAGCCGCAGTCCTGGGAGATTCCCGGCTCTACTGTGTTGCCCATCGCTGCCCGCCGGTGGGTTTCTGACCGCAACAACTTTTCAAATACTTCAAAGACTCATGGTCGGAGTGAAATGACAAACTCTTTTGGCCAAAGATAATGTTGCCAAACTTCAAGAACACGAACCAAAGCATAAAGTTCCTTGTCATATATAGGATAGTTGAGGCGTGCGCCATCCAACTTCTCGCTATAGTATGCCACGGGTTTTCCATTTTGCATAAGTACACCACCAATTCCAAGTCCACTCGCATCACATTCTATCTCAAAAGTTTTGGAAAAATCGGGAAGGACGAGGAGTGGTGCCTCGGTGAGTTTCTTTTTCAATTCATCAAAAGCGTGTTGTTGTGCCTTGCCCCAAACAAACGGAACAATCTTTTTAGTAAGCTCATTCAAAGGGCAAGCAGTGGTGCTAAAATCTTTCACAAAGCGTCTATAGAAACCGGCAAGTCCATGAAAACTTCGAACTTGACCAACATTTGTAGGAGTGGGCCAATTGTGGATGGCCTCAACCTTGGAAGAATCAACCTCAATCCCATTGGCGGAAACCACAAATCCAAGAAAAACCAACTTGCTTTGTGCAAAGGTGCACTTGGGAAGATTTGCAAAAAGCTTTTCACGGCGCAAGATGCATAAGACTTCTCTCACATGTTGCACATGGTCCTCGAGATTTTTGCTATAAATGAGAATATCATCGAAATAGACAACCACACTCTTGCCAATGAGAGGTCGCAAGATGTGATTCATGAGACGCATGAAAGTAGATGGAGCATTGGAAAGACCAAATGGCATGACAAGCCATTCATATAGACCAAGTTTGGTCTTGAATGCCGTCTTCCATTAATCGCCAATTGCCATGCGAATTTGGTGGTAGCCACTACGCAAATCAATCTTAGAGAAAATCGTGGCACCACTCAATTCGTCAAGCATGTCGTCTAAACGCGGAATGGGATGGCGGTATCGAACAGTAATGGCATTGATGGGGCGACAATCCATACACAATCGTTGCGTCTCATCCGGTTTAGGAACAAGAATCACGGGAACCGCACAAGGGCTTAAGCTTTCACGAACATACCCTTTTTCGAGGAGGTCTTGTATTTGGCATTGAATCTCCTTTGTGTCTTCGGGGTTGGTGCGGTAGGCGGCGCGGTTTGGTAGAGGGGCGCCGGGTATGAGGTCGATGCGGTGCTCAATTCCTATAAGCGGTGGGAGTCCATGAGGAAGCTCGTCGGGGAAGACATCTTGGAACTCCTTCAAAAGAGACAACAAAGACGAAGGAAGTGTTGTTAAGTTGTTAGTCTCCGAGGATGGCCCCTTGCAAATGAGCACATAGTGCAATTTGGTGGATGGGTTGTGGTGCACTTCTCTCATCTCACTCTTGGTAGCTATGAGGACACTCTTCATCTCACTCACATATGGCTTGTGGCGCTCACTTTCTTTTTGGTGGGTCACTCTCTCACCGCTCATCTCACTAGTGGTAGTAGCTTCCTTATCCCTCGCTAAAGCCTTTGCATTGTCCGCAATTACTTGGCTAGGAGTCATTGGGCGTAGGATGAATGTCTTGTCGCCAACCTTGAAGCTATAAGCATTTGTGTAGCCATCATGGTTTGCTCTTTTGTCATATTTCCAAGGTCGACCAAGTAGCATGTGGCACACCGTCATGGGCACGACATCACAATAAACGGTATCTTCATAGGCGCCAATCTTGAAGGATATTGTGACGGTGTGTTGTATCTTCACATTTCCATTGTCACTTAGCCATTGCACATGGTAAGGATGGGGGTGTTTCCGTAGTGAGAGGTTGAGCTTGGAGCATAGTTCGGTGCTTGCAAGATTGTGGCAACTCCCTCCATCGATGATAACCTTTATTGACTTGCCATTGATTCCGGCTCTTGTTTGGAAGATGTTGCACCTTTGATCTTCATTGGGGAGGACATGGGTTGTCAACACTTTGGTCACCACAAGTGATGGGCTTGCATCATGCACACATAGGACTTGCTCTTGGTCTTCCAAGTCATCATCTTCATGAGTGGTTGCGGCTTGTACTAAGGCTTCATATTCACCTTCACTCAAGTACTCCACATCTCCATCATCTCGAGTTATCATAACTCTTGTGTTCTTGCATTCAAAGGATTTATTTCCTTGAGCACCACACTTGAAGCAAGTGATGTTACTAGATCCGGTGGAAGCTTTGGAGGACATAGTTGATTGATCCGGCTTGAAGCTTGTTGTCTTGAAGGCACTCTTCGTTTGCTTGGGAGGATCCTTGGAGGCAATAGCACTTGTGTTTTTGATGCTTGAGGAGGTGTTTGTTGCATTTCTTGCAGCGAAGAAGGACTTTGTTTTTGCACTTGCTATGTCTTCTCGCACTTGGCGTTCGGCTCTTGTAGCTTGATGAAGCAACTCAACCATGTTGGTGTAAGGCAAGAATTCCACTATCCTCTTGACGGGAATGTTCAATCCATTCAAGAATCTTGCCATAGTTTGCTCTTCTCGCTCATCCACATTATGGTGGCATGGGTCTTCATTGGAATCATGGTGAGACGGTGTAGGAGCTCGTGACCTTGAACTATGAAGGATATTTTCCAACGCCGTCTTCATTTCTCTTGTCTCTTGACCTTGTATGGCGAGTGTTGCCTTCAACTCGTTGCCTTGAGCTTCAATCTTCTCATTGAGGTCTTGAACTTGGTTGTTGAGGTCTATCCTTTGCACTTGAGCTCTTTCTTCATAGCGGATGTTGGTATCCTTGATCATTGCTTCAAATTGATTGAGCTTGGCGTGGATGGCTTGAGTAGCTATCCAATGTTGGTGCCGCGTCATCGGTAGTTGGTTCCCTTCTCCACTAGACATGGTTACAACTAAAACAAGAACTATGTGGTGGGTGGTTAGGAAAGACTACCAAAAGTGTCAAAACTTGCAAACCAAAATCGAAAAGGTGTTTCAAGGCGGAGGATAACCGATATGTATGCACACACACAAAACCAAAAACTCTATATGGTGTTAGGTATGGATGTGGAAAGCCAAATGGAAGAACCAAACGAAAAGTCTATTGTCAAAAGTGGGTAAGATCCAAAAGTCACAAGTCAAAGGCGGTGATCACAAAAGGCATACACAAGGTGGAACACACGCGTGGGACAAAATGGGGTTAGCGCGACTTGGAAAATGAGCACGAACAAAATTGGTCCTAGCGAAGACTACTAGCTCGGTGTCACGCTAACGCAAGAGAGACCGTGGCTTGGTTGCAAAATTGAGAAGCAACTAGATTTGCGCAAGACGCCTCTCTTCTCTTTTCTCTCTTTTGCTTATAAGCTTTGGACTCTTTTGTGTATAGGTGTCACTCACACTCTTTTTCTTTTTCTTTTTGTATTTTTCTTTCTTTTTCTCACTATGCAAGGATACTACTATCTATGTAAGTATGTCACACTTTTTTTGCTTATCTTTTCACACGAGCTTGCTTCGTATCTTTGCTCAACACACGCACACCCTCACGGTCGGGACGCTTGCGCAATGCTTCACAACACTAGAAAGCCACTCTCGATAGGAAAGGTACGCAAAAGAGGCTAGGGCTACAAGTTAGGGGGCAAGTTATACCACTTGATGATGGTGGCCGACGACCTTGAACTTGCTATGGTGGAGGTGTCAAATGAAACGCTTGGATCCTCGGGGTGCCATCGTCGTTGTCGATGTTGCGGAAGCTTTGTGGTAGCTGAAAGGCACTCAAACCGAAGTCCAAACACAAGGTGTTAGTGCCAAAATGAAAAAAGAAGGTTGCTGTCAAAAATTCGGCCAGCCGGAACTTCCGGTCCTGAGGGGTGGTACTTCCGGTCCCGGGCGGAACTTCCGGTTCTGCCGGGAGGAACTTCCAGTCGCAATCAGATCTGCGGGCTGTTCTTCGATTTGGGCGGAAATCCGGGCCGAAAATCTTCGAATTCGAGGAAAATTTGGCACTAGAAGCTGTGGGAAGGTGGGGGAATTGCAGATCAACACCAAAGACAAGTTTCTATTGGACCAAAACCACCAAAAACTCAATAAATCGCGAGATCCAACCAAGGCCAATTTGGGGCTATTTTTTGGGAAATTTTTTGGGCGAAATTGGTGGAATCGGGGGTTGTGGGGGTCAAATCCGTGGCAACCAAAGAGCTGCTGATACCATATGATAAGGGCTAAGCCCAAGGATGTGCCCGATCTTCACGGATTTGGCTGGAATTCGTGGGGGAGGTGGATGAACGCGATGAACACGAAGGGGAATCGCGGGATACAACACACACACACACACAAATCGGTTTTCCCTCGTTGGCCCGAACCACCAATTCGATAGAGGTTGCGAGAAAAGACCTTCCGGTAGAAGTCCCGCAAAGAGATCGACAAGTCGAATTCCGAGAGATCTAGAAGGGAGAAAAGACCGGAAGGTTGATAGAAGTGCAAGCAAAAGACCAAATAGATAGAAGTGCAAGCAAAAGATCAACAATCGATAGAAGTCGCCAAAGAGATCTTCATGAGTCGACAAGGAGCCCGGGTGGTAAGTACAAGATCTAAGATCTAGGTTTTCCCACAAGGGTGAGCAAAGCTCAGGTTTGATTTCACATCAAGTCTAATCTCAGATCTGAGCCAACAAGGCTATTTATAGTGGTGGGGAGAAGGGGTAAGTTACACGCTGAAAAGTGCTGTTGTGCTGAAGTTCGATAGGGCGGAAGTTCAGGTCGTCCTGGGCGGAAGTTCAGGTCGTCCTGGGCGGAAGTTCCGGTCACGGGCGGAAGTTCCGGTCCGGTGGGCCGGAAGTTCCGGTCGGGCCGGAAGTTCCGGCCAAGTTCCGGCCTAGTTCCGGAAATGGCCAATTTCCTTGCAGTAACATCCAGGGGCGTTTTGGCGCAATTTCGGAACTTGGGCGGAACTTGGGCGGAAGTTCCGGTGGGGCGGAAGTTCCGGTCCGTCGGGGCGGAAGTTCCGGCTGGCTCCTTTTCTCTGGGCGCTGGAAGGCATCTGGAAGGCATCTGGAAGGCACCTGGCCGGAAGTTCCGGTCCTGGGGGGCGGAAGTTCCGGCCTGGGCGCTGTAGCTCCATCTTCATCATTTCCAGCTCTCTCTTCGTTTGCTTTGTCTCCATGGCTTGCGTCTTGGTCGATGTACCTGATTGAACATAGGGTATTTGCATGAAGTAGCACGCCATCCAAAGGGGTGTCAAAGGCATACGTAGAAAGGAGCGAATTCACCTCTTGGTGTAGAGCTTTGGCTCGAGCTCGTGTCATTGGACCACGAGGAGGGCTTGTTGGTCTTGAGGAGGCGGTGTCCAAAGGCCACCCCGTATCACGTAGTAGCAATACCTTCAGAAGGATCATAAAACCCTAAGAGCCTAGAATGAGTGTGATGAAAGGAGTATATTATAGAGAGTGTAATGAGTAATGAGTTGACCATGTCTAATGCATGATCATGCATTGGAAATATATAAGTATTAGTTAAGATTTATATGATAAACACATATCCTCCATCACATAAAATCATAGGGAGACTACTGTTAACCCTAAACCATTCACAATACCTTAATTAGAGAAACAACTGAATGGTAACAACCCTTTGTATAGTCAAGCCTCTATTCCACCTAAGTGATCCTTGAAGAAACCATCCTATGAGTGGTGAGGAAGAGCAACCTTGGTAAACTTGACATATTTCTTACACACCTAAAACCCTATACCATATTTCAACCTATAGTCGTGTACCACTTAGGGACCACAAGTAAATTTAAGACCATACCTTAAACTCTAGCACCAGGGGGTGAATAGCTAAACAAACCCTAGTACCATGACCTATAATCCAATCCAAAGGATTTGATCAATCCTTAGAAACAAATCAAGGGAGATGAACCATAACCACTACTAGGGAAAGGCTTATAGCAGCACTCCTTACCGCCGGCGAGTACGGTTTGAAAATGCCGGCGGTAAGACCTTCCAGGGTGGCCTAAACCTACCGCCGGCGAGTTGGACGCAAGGCGCCGGGGGTGAGGGCTTTACCGCCGGCGAACACGAAAAGCAAAATGCCGGGGGTAACGAGTGGCTGGGCGGGCCACCCAGCCTGCACTTACCGCCGGCGTTTTGTGCCAAAAGCGCCGGGGGTAGCGGGCTGTACCGCCGGCGAACCCGGAAGTGAAAATGCCGGGGGTAACGAGTGGCTGTGGGCCACCCATCCTGCACTTACCGCCGGCGTTTGTGGGCCGTAGGTGCCGGCGGTAATTGGCCCTACCGCTGGCAAACACACATGTAGGCGCCGGCGGTAACCTGGGATATGCCATAACTCGGCCAGCCACCTACCACCACCCTCACACACTCATATGTGATGGAAAATCAACCCAAGCACTTGTTATCTCATTCCCCCACCCATTTTAGCTATTTCAACCAACAAAATATGATGTATTTGAGCAAATCATGCACTACCTAGCCCCTCTAGCATGATTTGCATGATCTAGATCTAGATCTATCTCCTCCCACCACCTTTTCCACTAGATCTAGCTAGATCTCTCTATTTGTAGATCTCTCTAGATCTCTCGAGCATAAAGTCGACGTGTGACGTCTCTCCGGTGCTTTTGGACGTCGCGTCAACTAATAGGTATATAACTAATGAGTGGAATGTTCATGAGTTGGTGAAAAGTCGCGGTTACACTAGTAGAATTGCAAAAGGCGCGGTTCCGTATATGTAAATGCATTGTTTTGCATTTGTTTACGCGTGCAGGAACATTGAGTTGCCAATGTTTTGCCGGAATGTTGATTAACTTCCGTTCCGGCGAATTTTGGAACTCCAACATGACAATATTTAGCAAAGGTCATGCCGAATTATTTCCATCAAAACCGAGACGGCGGTGTAATCAATTATCTTGTCTTGTAGGCGGCGATGGTCATCGCGATGAGGGAAAGCGTCGTGGATAGATACGTGGAACGCGCGACGGCCGACATGTATCGAAAAAAGCGAAAGGATATAATGTGTCCTTGTCGAATATGCAAGCTAGGATCGTTGTTTGACCCCTTCTCAGGCATAGTGAATCAACACCTGCTCAGGTATAGTTTCATGGAGGGGCATACTCAGTGGATGAGTGATGATGGAGATGATGATATCGATGGTGATGGAGATGATGATGGTGGAGATGATGATAACGAAGGTGCTGGAGAGGATGCCCCACACGACAATGGAGACGAGGTTGAAGAGGATGGCGCACATGTTGATGGTGATCAAGAAGGCCAGGAAGAACATGCGGCCGACGAGGACATGAGTAGAAATACCCCGCTAACCGCGGCCGTGCAGGACCGTCATGTTCAAGAACTTCTTCTCAGCAACACATCGACCGACCCCACAATCGCTGGTAGACGGAAAGCTAAGCTAGATCAACTCGAGGTAGACTCGAGAACTCCGTTGTATGATGCAGCTCGTGGGACGGAGGAGAGCCGTCTGAGATATGCTCTCGATATTATGGAGATGAAGGCAAAGCACAAATGGACGGACACAAGCGTGGACGAACTCTTCGGATACTTGAAGATCCACTTTCCTAAAGATAACACGTGTGCCGGTAGCCTACGAGAGGCCAAGAAAATCGTGTGCCCTCTCGATTTACCGCACCGGAAATACCACGCATGCATCGGTGATCGCGTAATATATCGGAACGAGCATGCCAATCTCGATACATGCCCACGAGTGTGGCGAATCTCGATACAAGAGAGGGACAAGAAAATCTCCTCGAAAAGTTGTGTGGTACTTCCCGCTCACGCCCCGTCCGCAGCGGTACTTCGTGGACCCCAAGGAAGCAAAGCTCATGCGCCGGCACGCGGAATGAAAGGAGGCGGTGATGCGTGATGTAGAACGGGTTGAAAACCCGGTGCTAACACACCCTTCGGATGCAAGCCGGTGGAAAACATTAGACGATGAGTATTACGAAGAATTCGGGAAAGAACCAAGGAACATCAGGTTGGGTGCGAGCACCGACGGACTCAATCCGTTTGGGAACCAAAGCAGCAAGCACAACACCTGGCCCGTGTTTGTATGGATGTACAACCTCCCTCCATGGCTATGCCTCGAAGAAGAAGTACATACACATGAGTATGCTAATCCAAGGGCCGACGCAGCCGGGGAGCGATATCAACCCGTATCCGGAGCTATTGAAGGAGGAGCTAGTCACTCTGTGGGAGGAAGGGATAGAAACTTGGGACGCCTACGGACAAGAAACTTTCCGTATGAAAGCCGCACTGTTGACGACGGTGAAGGACTATCTTGGATACGGATATATCGCGTGCCAGGTGTGCCACGGACACAAGGCATGTGTGAGGTGCATGGAAAAGACGCCATTTTTATAGCTGGGTAAGGATCCCGTGTCTTCAAAAACCGTCTACATGAGGCATCGACTGTGGCTTCCCAAGAATGACCCGTGGAGGAAGCGTGGAGACCTGTTCAATGGGAAGGATGAGGTCGAGGGACCTCCACCTAGGTGAAGCGGCGAAGAGATAGATACTCTGTTGAAAAACTGGAAAGACTGCCCTCCGGCGGGTAAGATAAAGATCCAGAAGCGGAAGAAAGGAGACAAGAGAAAGAAACAGGAACCCGGGCCGCTCTTGGGGGTATGGAAAATGAGGTCCGTGTTTTGGGACTTGCCGTACTGGAAGATCCTCGGTACGCCTCATAGCCTTGATGTCATGCATATCACGAAGAACGTGTGCGAGAGCTTGCTTGGCACTGTGCTCAACATGCCGGAGAGGACCAAAGACGGGTCGAAAGCAAGACACGACCCGATGGCCCTTGATATCAGAACAGAGCTTCATTTCACCCAGGTTGACCAGGAAACCGAGGAGGAGGAGACGGATGGTCGCAAATGCAAAAGGGTGGCCAAGCAGCGCGAAACTCCTCGCCCCTCCTGCTTCACTCTAAATCCCGATGAGCTCGAACAATTCTTCAAGTGCCTACTAGAAGTCAAATTTCCCCTAGGCTACGCGGGGCTGATACGTAGATGGCTAGACCCGACGAAAAAAATCTTCAGCGGGATGAAGTCTCATGACTGTCATGTCATGATGACGCAGATACTTCTGGTTGCTATCCGAGGGATAATGGAACCGCACGTTCGTGCGATGCTCGACCGACTCGTGTAACGTCTTCGACGTCATCACTCGAAAGTCGATAACCGTCAAGAAACTCGGGAGGCTGCAGGAAGAGATCGTCACCATCCTATGCGAGATTGAGATGTACTTCCCGCCCGCATTCTTTGACATCATGGTCCATCTCGCTGGTGCATATAGTGGACGATATCGAGGATCTCGGGCCCGCGTTCCTTCACAACATGATGGCGTTAGAAAGAATGAACGGCTTCATCAAAGGATACGTTCGTAACAGGGCACATCCGGATGGAAGCATCGTCCAGGGCTTTCTCACCGAGGAGTGCATCTCTTTCTGCAAGAATTATTTAAACGAGGATGACCCACGTCCAGTTGGATTGCCCGCCAACAAGCACCTCGGCATATTCGAGGGAGTAGGCCACAACGCTGGCAGGAGGGAACTCGACGCCGATCAAGATGATAGGAGAACAGACTTTAACAGGGCCCACTTAGTAGCACTACAGCACATGAACGAGGTAGAGCCTTGGGTGGATCAGCACATAAACATGATCAAGAGCAGGGCTGACAAGCCGATGACGGAACAAGAGGTAGAGCGCACAACTCCTCTTTCGCGAGCTGGTTCAAAGACCAGATTGATGCCAATCCCCCACCAATGGCAAGCGACGTAGACAAAATGATATTGGCCTTGTCTTATGGGCCCGCCCCCAACCTCATGACTTATCAGAAATACGACATGAACGGTTACACATTCTCCACAGAGGAGAGAGACAACAAAAGCGACTATCAGAACTCGGGTGTGACGATGGAATCGTACACGGGTGAAGAGAAGAAAAGGTACTACGGAAGGATCGAGGAAATCGGGAGCTCGACTACGTCGGGGAGAAGCTACCGATGTTTCGTGTCAGATGGGCTACGGACGTCACAAAAGAAGATGCGTATGTCACCACCATGCGACTGCCCGCCAAATCCAAGACCAAGAACCCCACCGCGCAAAATGAGCCTTGGGTATTGGCTAAGCACGTCGAGCAATGCTTCTTCATAACCGACCCGTCAAGGCCCGGCCGTGTTGTCGTAAGGAGAGGAAAAAGGGCCCTCGTCGGAATGGATGGAGTTGCCGATGAGCAAGACTTCGACGGCCTCGTCGGAGACCCAATGATGGAAGAACCCGATGAAGACGATAGAACCTACACACTAAGAAGAAGAAGGACAACGCTACCTAGGTCAAGTGTTCCTCCGTACACAAGGAGTCGCGACGATACCGGTGGGGTCACAAGGACCAAGCGAAAGGGACTTTGAAGTCATTTGTGTATTTATAATAATTATCTCTCGAACAACCATTTGTCCTTCTCAAGTGTATCCTAAATTTATGTCTTGGTTTTTCATCGGATATCGCCGAAAGGACTTTGAAGCCATTCAAGAATTAAAATCATAAATTTATGTCTTGCAATTTATCCTTCATTGATTTTTTATCGGATGTCGCCAAAAGGACTTTACAATTTATCCAAATAAATTTAAGAGGTCTTAGCAAGAAAAGGGAAGGGAAAAAAAGGTTGGACTTTTTGCACCTAGAGGGATTCGAACCCTGGGTGCAAGGCTGTGCACAAGAACGAGAGTGGCACCACTGTGCTAAGTAATCAGTTTTGATTAATCAACATGTTTATAGAACTAAAGGTGTCTCAGCAATCGGGAAGGAAAAGAAACTTACCCCCGGCGAATTAGGCCCTTTCCGCCGGTGGAAACAACAATTGGGCCCACCGTTAGTGGTCAGTAAACTTACCGCCGGCGTTTACGCCAAAATGCCGGGGGTAGGCTTTCCACGACTTAGTCGTGTGACGCGTTCCCCCACGGCCAAATCGTTCGACCAAATCCCCCACCCCGCACCGTCGATCCGCCGTCGCTGCCGTACCTCCCCTGGCGCCATCGTCGATCCGCCCCTCCCCTGCCGCCATCGTCGAGCCGCCGTCGCTGCCGTCCCTCCCCTGCCGCCATCGTCGAGCCGCCATCGCTGCCGTCGTCAAGCCGCCCCTCCCCTGCCGTCGTCGAGCCGCCGGCCATCGCTGCCGTCATCGATCCACCATCGCTACCATCGTCGAGCCAGCGTCGCTGCCGTCGCCCTCCACCGCAGGTGCGCCCCTCTCCCCTACCTTCCTCTCTCCCTTGTCTCGTTCCTCGATCCACCTTCGTTCCTCACCTTTCCCCATTCCTCGATCCGCAGCGAGGCATCCAGCAGGGGAAGCCACCGTCGTTGTCGTTGTCTCCTCCTCCCTCTGCTACGCCGCCGTCTCGCCAGCGTCCTCTCTCAACCGACCGCTCCCTCGGCCACTGGTGTGCAACCTCGGCTACTACTGCAAGGTGAGTTAATCCCCTTTTCTCTTTGTGCTCATAGCTACTACTATCTGGTTACTACTAGTCTGTAGTTGTACTAGTTCATGCAGTGTAGTGCTCTGAATACTTCCTCCGTTTGTGCTCATATGTGTAGTGCTCTGAATACTTCCTCCGTTTCATATATGTGAAGTTGTTAGGGTCAAATAATATACATTTTCTGCCCCTATGCCAAACATATGAATGGAAGACATGGACTAATTTATGCCATCGAAGAAGGTCCATGAAATAATCCAACCTTGTGCTTGTTCTGTCGATGGATGTAATGCTGCTAGATGATCCAGTACCTTGTGCTTGTTCTGTCGATGGATGTGTTAGAAAGGAGCATTTGCAATATCTGTATAAGTTCATGTTGTTTCGTTCTTGTTGCTAGCTGTTCTCAGTGTTAAGCTGAAACCTGCTCATATTACTTGTGCATTTATCTGTCTTGGCTGTGAATTTATTTTCTAATTTTTTGTGTTAAAAAATGCAGTGCTTTACGCTTTGGAAGCCGACGAGGAGTCACTAAGTACCCCACGCAGTCCCTGGCTCTGTTCCCCGGCTCCTCCTCCAGAAGTCTGCAAGGTACATTCCCAAGCTCCTCCCCCGAATGTATTTTGTGTTTGGATGGTCCAAACTCTGTCATTGCCTTTTGATGGTGGTAGACCTGAGCCTGATGTGGTGGTGGTAGACCTGATCCAAACACACGGTCCAATCTTTTTGTTTATGTTGATCCGTCTGTGGTTCAGATTCAATTTTCTGAAACGTAAAAATCTACATTCTTGGAATCGTTTCCTGGATGCTTGTGTTTCCTGGAATCGTTTCCTGGATGCTTGTGTTTCCTGGATGCTAGTTAGATGCTTGTGTTTCCTGGAATCGTTTGAAAACAAATCACAGCACGAGTGTCTTGTTTTCCTTGCTTGATCAGTGAGGTCCCAGTATCAAACCTGGATGCCTCTCTTTCAACAGTGAAACAGGATGAATTTTTAGTTTAATACTCTTTCCCTGTGAGCTAATATGGTGAAGAATAGTTAAGATATAAAACACATATATTCATATAAGAGCACAAGTTTGTAAAAACAAGGGTCCATCCTTAACAATTCACATAGCACATAATTTACTGGATGTAGCATTTAAGATGCTTATTTGGAATCAATATTCATATGTCTCATTTTTATATGCTTATTTGGAATCAATATTCATAATTTACTGGCTGTAGCATAGCTGTGAAATGGCTAGACCTGAGAATATGCTGGACCTGATGTGGTGGTGCTAGACCTGAGCATATGCTGGAGGCTCAGGTCATTGCTATATTGATATGTCTGGAAGGAAAAGTTGTGTGAAATGTGTCTGCAGGTACATTGAGTGCCAATGTTTCGCCGGAATGTCGATTAACTTCCGTTCCGGCGAATTTCTGGCACTCCGGCATGACCATTTTTAGCAAAGGTCATGCCAAATTTTCGCTGTAGGCAGAGAGATTGCAATTAAATGAAAAGCATAAGCTTAACAGAGCTAGGGGTAGTAACTACTAGTGGATTTCCACCCTGTTAATAAAGCATGCATATATATGTATGGTTTCATTATGACCTCTTTGATAAATCTTTCTTTTTTATTATGTATTTATATGCATCCTTCTTTGTGATGGATAGTGTAGGCACCCATATCCAAATCTTGTGCACCTATATGATCTGAAACCTGAATTGATGACTGAAACATATGTGGAGTGGTTTATGTCTGAAACCTGAATTGATGACCGTATCTATCGTACTCCAACTTGTAACCTACATTGAACAATAGGTTTCTGGATCAACTGAACATCACTAGTGACTAACCATGCTACTGTGCTACTTTATATGAATTTCTGAATTTGTCAAGTGATAGTTACAGTATATGAATTTCTGAGTATATTTTTAAAATGAACACTTACAGTAGCTTTTGCACTTACAATAGCTTGTGCACTTACAGTAGCTTGTGCACTTACAGAAGGTATAGCTAGCGATGTCGTCTTCTGCAGACCCCCACAAAGACGTTGACGGGTCTTCTCAACGGAAGTTGGATGAGCACTACAGGCTCATGGTCTCGGATCAGCTGGAAGACCTTCCAGGCAGCGATGACGAGTCCTCGGAGGAGGGGGATGATGAGATGGACAACGATGGTGAGGATGAGAGGGGGGCTGCCGACGAGACCACCGACAGTGGCGTTGCCGGGGGTAGCTCGGATACTACTACCGAGGCCAAGAGGAAACGGAAGCTGCGGCGCCCAAACAGGGTCGGCACCACCCGCGACATAATCACCGCGGTGGACGCCAAGACCGGTCTTCCTACCGAGCCCAAGCACGTGGCGAAGGGGTACGGCCTCCAACCGGGAGCAATCCTTCGGGACGTCGTCGACGTCGGCGAGACGAAACTCCGAAACAAGAAGAAGCGAGCATCTCGCAGGCCCAACTCCTTGCGCGGCTGCACGCACGGTATGAGTTCCCTGTGGAATACAGGAACGAGGATCCCAAGGATAACATCGTGAACAGACGAGCCCTCTCTAATTTCTCCAAGAACCTCAGCGGTTATAAAACTATGCTGAGGGGGATGCTTGGTGACAATGAGACTTGGGAAGAGATCCAGCGCCACTTCCCGTGGATGACGCTGGAGCAGTATAATAAATTCTTGGAAAACGAGGAGCTCGAGTACACCAAACGACAATCGACCTGGGGGAAGGAGCTGGCGGATAAGAACATCGGTCACCACAATCTCGGTTGCCGTGGCTTCGAAGGCAAGCAACCGGTATGGGACAAGGAGGACCAGGCCTACATAAGGGCTGGCCTCGAGCCCCCTTTTGCCAAGTACAAAGACCCACTCTTCGGAGGCATATCTCAGGTCTCGATACCATAGAGAATTGGCTGGGAAACATGTCACGAAACCTGATGTGGTGGTGGGAGTTGAGTTGGTCGCCGACGCGAAGGTGATGGCACTTGAGAAAGCAGTGGTAAGCAATTTACCAGCTTATTAATTTGATACTCGCTCACCAAGTCCATTACATTCTAAAATTGTTCATGTTAATTCGGCAGTTGACGGAACAAGCAGCCGCCGAATCAGCCGGCTCCTCGTCCCGTACGTCAACCGGCTAAGTCCCGTGGGACACGCCTTTTATCGTGGGTCCGAACACCGTGAAGGCGCAGCCGCTTTGGACAAGCCCCACCGTGTCCCCGGCGCCGGAGGAGGTCGCAAGCTTGCCGACTATGGCTTGGACGTGCCCGCAAGCACTAGGGAGTCGCGGCAGGCGCAGAAGGACCGGGAGCACGAGGCTCTTCTGAAAAAGGTGGCCGACTTGGAAACAACCATGGAGCAACGCGTCAGTGCCGAGGTTCAGCAACGAGTCAGTGCCGAGGTTCAGCAACGCGTCAATGCCGAGGTTGCTAGCAAGGTCAATGACGCGCTGGCCAACAGGGTCAATGAAATCATCCCTGATCTTGTGCTGTCGATGAAAAATTACTTCGACGCCGGCGGTAAGGGACCGATGCCGGTTATCAGCCTAGGCGCCAACAACTCGGACAACCGGCCTCCAACTAGACACGCTCAATGCGCACCCAACTTGGTGACTCCACCCGCCGGCAATGTCGGCGCTAGAGAGGATTCGCCGGACCTGGGGGGCCCCAGTACTAGCCCCTCGGCTCACCCGCATGCCCGGCCTCGGTCCTTCAACGCGAGCCGAGCTCGACGCCCTAACGGTAATTAATTTAGTCTCTCAAGCTCTACAAATTAGTTACTTTGTCGTCGCCCTCTCTCGACCTACACATGTTTTCACAGGAGAACGCGACTCCTTGCACCTTGCTACCGAATGTGGACAACAAGTTGAAGGCTGTAGCGAGCGGCAGGTGTCATCCTCGCCAACACAGCGGATTTTCCACCGCGTCAGGATGGATGATAGCGTGAGCCGGGTTCGCGTGAACCGGTCGTTACCGGGATGCCAAGACCTCCATCCTCCTTATCAACCCCCGGAAACTGAAACCCCGCTCACTCTCGGGGACCTCAAGAATCACATCCTTCTAGGGCCGAAAGCCCTAATACGGCTGAACACCGCCGCCTCAGGTTCGGAGGCAAGCTATGGCATGGTCACTCCTCGAGATGCGACGGCTGCCCCGAGTCCTCCACCGGCTGGTGGTCCTTTTGGGCCCGATAGCCAGCCCGACAGTCAGCCCGAGAGTCAGCACGGAAACGCGTTGGACATCGATCAAGCTCCAATCGATACGTTCATCGCTGAGATGGAGGGCGACGGGGTTTCTTCTTACAAGCCACCCGCCGATCGTACGCTAAAGAAGAAGTTGTTCCTTTCACAAGAAACTCCCGAGCAGGAAGACACTACCGCCTTCACCGCTCCACCCCGAGTTGGGCTTACCCCGAGGACACTCCTTGGTGCGACCACGGAGGGTATGAAACAAAACGCCACTCCCGGCTGCAGTAAGAAGAAGGCCAGGAAGCGTAAGAAGTCCGGAGATGTTGCCGCAAGCAAGAAAGTGGTTAATGACAAGTTGCCGACCCCGTGGAGGAAGATGCATCACATAGGCCAGCCTATGCTGCCGGCACACATTGTCCAGCAGGTGACGCCGGATATGAGGAGCTTGCATGATGCTGTTCTAATGAAGGAGGACCTACTTCTTCGAGATAGAAATCCCTCGTACCCGGTTTTGACGGCGAAGGTGCCCACTGGCTTTGGCTTTGTCACCACATACCCTGCGGACTTGATGTTCATTCGATATGTAGACATCTTCAGGCTCTTGAACATGCAACAGCTCGACCGAAACTTGGTCCGCCTCCTATCGCTCAGCATGGCGCACGATATCGCCATGGAGAACACAACGCACATCGCTATCATGGACCCCTTCTACATGACTCTAGCTGTCGTCCAGAACGAACAAGCGTTTCTAGCGAAGTACATCAAGGATTTCTTGGTGTTAAACAAGGATAAGAAATGCTTTGTCATACCATATTTCCGCGAGTAAGTATTTGGTTACTAGAGTACCCTCCATTACATTCTTTCATGAATTTCCTTCATAGTTGATCGAGTATGATGGTTTATTTCCATTTTGCGCAGATTCAAGTACCGCACCCTCCTCCTCTTTTACCCGTATCATTCAGATGTCGGTTACCTCGACTCCGGGCTTGATCCGGACAAGGACTTCACCGACCTTAAGTCTACACTTGATAAAGCCCTCGGCCGGCTTCATAGCCGAGGTTGGCATCGACAAAATCAGGCATGAGAAGAAAGTGAAAGGTTGCTATGTGTGCAACCACATAACCAAGTTCCCCTGCCTCAAGCAATCGGCGCATGACAATGGGATGGAGGCCTGGTTTGCCATCCTACAGATGAGGTCGATTGTAAGGTCTCAGAACGATCTCGTGTTGCCATCCAGTCTTCAGCGGATGTTCGTGAACATGTCGGACACCACCGATGAAAACGTGAGAGCCGAGTTCCGTGCCATCCAGCGGACCATTTGCACAATACTCGGAGGGATGTCTCGCGGTAATGGTGGCTTGTTCCACTATGGTCCCGAACTTTCTAAGGCCGAGATAGAAGGCCGATTAGAAGATGGATGTGACGACGGAACATTCAACACGCTCGAGGGCATCCGTCCCGTTCCCGCCGAAGCCGACTTGACTCAAACACTTTTGTCCTTTGCAAATGTTAGTCATAAAATTACTTAAGTAATTTCCATGCTTTTTCTTTGCACTACTCTATGTTATATCTCTCTCTACTAATGTACTAACAACTTTCATTTCTTTTTTCTGTGTTTGCATACATGACGTACTATGTTGTCTACCACGGCAGTGGTTCATGGAGTCTACGAGGACCGGGAAGACCGTAGGAGGCAGGTCCACCGTTTCAGCGGCAACAGCCTACAAGGGGTACACCACTTTGGAGGAGGCGGAAACTCGATACGCCAACTTTCGAGCGGGACGAGAGGAGGGAGATGTGGAGGACCCCTTTCATCGTGATGATGCTTGCCGCCACCGTCTCTCTAGTTTATTATGTCATTGTTGTTTAGCTAGGTCATCGACACTGGACTTATATGTATTTCTGTAACATGTGCTACTTCGAGTCGTGATGTTTGAACCATATGGTCAACTATCTACTATCTAAACTTGTCTTATTAATGCATGCATGTTGTGAACATTTGGGACTTCTTATATAACTGTGTATCTGTGTATCTGGCTGTATTTCTAGTAATATCTGTGTTATACTTTGATGTGTGTATTCTTGTGTATGTACTGTGTATTCTGGTATGTATTCTGGTGTGTATTCTGGTGTATATACATTACATTTCGAGTTTTATTTTTTTAATCCTGTGATCAATACCACCGGCGCTCCTAAACTATACCCCTGGCGAAATTGGAATCGCCAGCGGTGCAGCCGATTACCCCCGACGAATTGGTAGGACGCCGGTGCTAAGCCAGTACCGCCGGCGATTTGAGAAAAGCGCCGGGGATAATGACACTTACCACCGGCGATTTGGAAAACGCTGGCGGTAAGGGGTTACCACCGGCGAGGAGGTCGCCGGCGAACACGAAAACGCCGGCGGTAAGGGTTTCTGGTGCGCCGGCGGTAGTACATTTCCTAGTAGTGAACCATTGTATTCCAAACATATACAATCCTTAGAAACAAATCAAGGAATAGAATGCACTTAATCATTTCAAGTCAGGGTATCGGAAAATAAAACTACGAACTCTAGATAAATAGCCCTAAGTAATTTCCTGGTCCTTAGCAAAATCATGCCCATGAGATCATGTTCTCAAATCAGATATAAACCAATTTTTGGATAAAGAAAATAAAATGAACCTCTTACCTATGTTGGGGTAACCTAAAATTATTATAAAAGATCTTGAATTCCAAAAGAAAGATAATGAAAATAATATTTATCCAGAAATTCAATTCGGCACATGGGAGCATATGCTCCTGCCACCCGAAAAACAATTTTGAAATGTCGAAAAAATTCGTACAAAAAATTTCTCGCTTACGTATCGACATTTTACGTGCGCACATCAAGTTTTACGAAAAACCGACATTTTTTGTGACTTGTATGAAAAAGAGAAACAAAACGTCTCGTACACAACCTTTTCCTGCATCAAAATTTGTCTTTTTTACAAATGACACTCAAAATGTCGGTTTTCTGTGAAACCACTTTGTGAACGTGTAGAATTTCGAAATGTACCCACTAAATTTTGTGTTTGAATTTTTCAACATTTTGAAAGTGTATTTAAAATGAAGTTTAAAAAGTGGATTTTCTTGAGCTAAAAAACACTCCCTATCTATCAAGAGTAATGAACTAGGTGATTTATCCACATGCTTATTTAAATATTGAGTACATTCCAAGGACCATCATATTAATAGTCATAAAATATTATTAAAGTTATAGTTATTATTTAAAAGCCATTTTCAAGAATACAAATATTTACAAACAACTTTAAAACATAACTAAAATTCAAATTAGATTCAAATAGAAAATACAAAACGGAAAATGAAATAAATAAAAGAAAAGAGAAGAGAGGCTTACCAGAGTGAACCAGGCCAGCACAGCCCGAAGGAGCCCAGCAGCAGTCTAGTCGGCCAAGCCCACCAGTGGCCCAGCCCGACATAACCCTTTGCGTAGGACGCACGCATAGAGGAGCGTCGTCTTCAACCTAGCCACTGCATGGAGGCTTCACTGTCGACGAGAGCCACGACCTGGCCGCCAATATGGACTTTCCCGGACGTAGTTGACCATTCCAAAACCCTGAACTAATCACGATGAGTCCGTCGACCTATTTAGTGCCACGATTCATGCGCATCACACACACCGACTTCAGCGTAGCATCTGCGCCGATCATCACCGCCGTGGGGATGATTCCGACCAAGCCTAGGCCTATAAGACCACGCAGAGGCTCGCCGAAACCCTAGATACCGTCGCAGTTCACTCATTTCCACTCTAGCTCTCTCTATCTCTCACAGTTCGCCAGAGTATCTCGCCGGCGTCGAGCACAATATAGACAGTGGAGGTCTCCCCAGGGTCTAGGACGTAGCTGAGCGGCACCGCCGTGTCTTGGTGAGCATCCTGGTAGAAGGAATCGAAGAAGAAGAGTTCCAGATGACGTGAATCGACCGTTCCCTTTCGCTCGGGTTCGCCGGAAAGCTTGACATTGCCATCGTCTCCGACCACCGCAATCGCTACCGACCACCTAGGAAGACTCAAGGTATGATTGCGCACCTGTAGCATCTCTTATCTCTCCAAATCATCAACTGTTTCGAGTTTTAGCATGTTGGCCGGTGTGCGCCATCGCTGTTGAGCTCGCCGGAGCACATTCCGGTGACCAAATCCTAGTGGCGCAACTACCATTCGACTCAGCGTGAAGAGAGGATCCGAGGGCACCAAATTTCGCAACCCCTGGTGCCTTATAGCGTTGTCGATCGCCTGAGCCTCTCCGGCGAGGTGACGTGGCTGGTGGGGTCAGCGGTAGTTGACCTGGTCGTTCCCCGAGTGGCAACTGATGTGGAACCAGATCCCACCAATTAGTTTATCTAGCTAGGTTCTCTCACGGTACATTTAGTATTTCCATTTATTTCAAATTACAAAAAGTATCTGAAACTTTGCAAGTATATATATAATTCATTTTAACTCGGAAAAATACAAATGAGATATCAAAATGCTCACAAAAACAAAATCTATCTAATAAAAAATAATATGAATTTTTTATTAAAATAAAAAATTTAATTGTTTAACCTTTATTATTTAAGCCTTTTCTTTTATCCTAAATTCAAATAAAATTCAATAATTAGAAAAACATTATAAAATAAATAAAAAGCCATTAAGTAAATAAAGAAAACACTAAAACCAATTTTACTCTATCATTACCTTATTAAATCCTTATTAGAGGAATTTTAAACCTAAATGATATTTATCTTAATTATGAATCTTTTTAAAATAATAAAATGCTAAGTCCATTATTATTTCAAAGTTATTAATAACTTCAACTTTATCATCCTTTTATTATTTAACATTATATGACAAATAGGAAACCCTAGTTTTGTTATAAATAAAACACCAATCCATCATTTTATGTGGAGTTCTAAAACCTTAGGACTTATGAAATATAATTTTGTACCTTTATTTGCATTCATAGATTCATAACTAGTAACTCAATACATATCCATGTCCACATAAAATAATATAAGCCTTATTACTCATAAGTTGGTATTTCATGTGTTCATACTACTAAACCCTAAGTGATCAAGTAGGACCACTTAAATGTAAAAACTAGTTCCTATGCTCGAAGTCATCATCCTTAACTATCCATGTTTAATATCACACTATTTTGATCAACCCTAGTAGTAACCAGGTTTGGTACTTCCCCTTACATACCCATACTCCACTAAACCCTATAAGTACTAAAGAATTATGAACCATCCTATTTAGGAACCAACTATTCCTTACTTAGTGAAATCCAAGAGCAAACCCTAGAAACCATAAGCCTTAATTAAAATATTACTTATTACTTAAGTAATTTGTTCTTCAAAAGTTATTCGTTTGAAGTAAATAAAGAGTAGTCACCAACCCTGCCTAATAGGACCTATAGACCATAGTTATCTATCGCCAGTAAGATATAACCAACCATGATAGTAACCATGTATAATTAATTGCTTAATATGTCATGCTTTACTAAAACAACACTAGTTTCAAATGAAAGCAAAGTTGTTCATTTCATGTGATCCTTCTAATAGACCCTAAGTGATGTAGTAGTATGAAATGTAAGAAAACTCTAACATGTTAATTTATGGCATCACCTTTAATCATCACTAATTAAAATAACACGATTGTGATCAAACCTAAAGTAGCAACCTTATGTGCTTATGATTAACTAAAACCATACAAGCTCTAGATGCAGATGAATCCAAATTTGTTGTGATCCATCTAATACTTACTAAAGAAACTAATTTGGAACACATAGTAAACCATAGAGCTCACTAATCCTAAATCATCGGGGTTAGGTTACGCTTAGAGCGATTGCATCTCATATTATGCATGATATCATATTTGCCAATATTTTAAACATTGTCCTTATCGGACAATGATGCTATTTCAGAATTTGGAGTTATCCCGTATCGAAGTCCTTGACTGCATAATCTTGCAGTCAAGAAAGGCAAGTTCATCGCTTTCTTATGTCACTTTGAGTATTTTTACCAAATTACTTGCAAAGTACTATACTTATCACTCCTGCATTAAAAGCAAAGTATTACTTTCACAATTATGAATATGACTATGTGGTGGGAAATGGAACCATGGTATGAGTATGGTGGAGGTTCCATTGCAATGGGTTTATACTTATCTAGGATTAACAGCAAATGTCGTCCAGTGATTCTTGCGTCGTAATATCCGTGTTAACCATAAGATCTAGAGTGGGACGAAGTAGTCAGTTGTATTTCTTCCTTTCGCACATCAACGTACGCACTTTACCATAGCAGTCGTGTCCTGCTGGGAACAACCGGAGTGGTGGGGAACCCTAAAGTCCTCACGGTATTGTAGTCTATGATGGGTTGCAGAAGACCGGCAAAGGTACTGAGGTCAGATTATACCTAAGGGGGTATGTTGACCGGCGGGGGTATTAGTCGAGGTCGACACAGACCGGCGAGGACCCAAGGTCGGAACTGCAACATGGGTGGGTGGCGGGGTCGCGGAGAAATGCAATGATTGGCTAGGACCTTATACCTGGCCTCACACCAAGGAAGTGTGGACGGATTCTATAGCCCGACTGGTAACAAGGATAAGATCTCTTATGGGTAAAGTAACACACCTTTGTAGAGTGTATCAAATTGTGGCTTGTCACTCCTTGTTCCAGGTTTGGAACTGCGAACGCCGCTGGAAAGCAACTCCATGAAGTTCTAGACACCCGGTGAAGGCTGACGGACATAGTTCTTCAGAATAAAAGCAACCTTTTGAAGAAATGTTCACAAAAACATGCATTGCCTATGACTTTATGGTCCATGGCTGTAGCTAGTGCATTAAACACCTCTTTCCTATAATGAACTTGCTGAGTACACTCGTACTCATACCTCTTTGAATCCCCTGCTTAATTAGATCTGAAGGCATTAAAGGAAGATCTACAGTGCAACTCGAAGACTGATGAGTCAGCAACTACTTCAATAGACATGATTCTGCTAGACGAGTCCAACACCACATCCACCATGGAGAAAACTTAGAGGAAGGCCACTAGGGCGACGACGAGCTAGTTCCGTTCTACTACCCGCGTTGACGAGCGATGAATCCTCGGTACCCTAACACCTGTGCTACCGCTCTAGTCTTCGGATGGTAAACGGTTCGTCGGCGTGCCCAATGCACGCGCGTCCCATTATGTCCTTCCAGGCGCGCTTCGCGCGACCAAACGAGCCCCGGACAATCTATCCTTCATTTGGTCTCACTCCATCCGTGGAAAAGGTATAGAAAAAATTTCCCGTGGCAGCACAGTGGGGATACTACACGATGCATATAACTAAATGCACCGCCGTGCAAACCTACGGTGCGGCGTAGTATACCAAGGCAGAACGCCACTGATACTTCGACGGATACGGTTGTGCACCGTGTTCGCATAGGCTGTGCCATTCACAATGTTAAGGCAGTGCTTCTTAGTTTGGTTGCTTTCTCAAGTAGTTCGGGGTGGACTGCACCCCATCCGTGTAGAAGGTGTAGAATTTTTTCCCGTGGCAGCACAATGGGGATACTATATGCTGAATATAACTATATGCATGATGACCCACAAGTATAGGGGATCGCAACAGTCTTCGCGGGAAGTAAAACCCAATTTATTGATTCGACACAAGGGGAGACAAAGAATACTTGAAAGCCTTAACAGCGGAGTTGTCAATTCAGCTGCACTGGAAACAGACTTGCTCGCAAGAGTTTATCAGTAGTAACAGTTTTATAGCAGTAGCAGTGGTGAAATAACAACAACAGAGTAACAAAGACAGCAGTAGTGATTATAGTAAACAGCAGGATTAAAATACTGTAGGCACAGGGATGGATGAACGGGCGTTGCATGGATGAGAGAAACTCATGTAACAATCAAGGTAGGGCATTTGCAGATAATAATAAAACGGTATCCAAGTACTAATCAATCAATAGGCATGTGTTCCATATTTAGTCGTACGTTCTCGCAATGAGAAACTTGCACAACATCTTTTGTCCTACCAGCCGGTGGCAGCCGGGCCTCTAGGGAATCTACTGGAAATTAAGGTGCTCCTTTTAATAGAGCACCGGAGCAAAGCATTAACACTCCGTGAACACATGTGATCCTCATATCACCGCCTTCCCCTTCGGTTGTCCCAATTTCTGTCACTTTGGGGCCTCGGGTTCCGGACAACAATACGTGTATACAACTTGCGTGTAAGATCATAAAGCAATGAATATCATCATGAATTGATAACATGTTCAGATCTGAGATCATGGCACTCGGGCCCTAGTGACAAGCATTAAGCATAACAAGTTGCAACAATATCATAAAAGTACCAATTACTGGACACTAGGCACTATGCCCTAACAATCTTATGCTATTACATGACCAATCTCATCCAATCCCTACCATCCCCTTCAGCCTACAGCGAGGGAATTACTCACACATGGATGGGGGAAACATGGCTGGTCGATGGAGAGGCGTCGGTGGTGATGATGGCGATGATCTCCTCCAATTCCCCGTCCCGCGGAGTGCCGGAACGGAGTTTCGGTCCCGAGACGGAATTTCGCGACGGTGGCGGCGTACTGGATGGTTTCTGGCGATTTCGACTAACCCCCGTGCGTTTTTAGGTCGAAGGCGTTAAGTAGTCCGAAGGAGGGCGTCGGAGGCCAGCCGAGGGGGCCACACGCTAGGGCCGCGCGCCCCCCTCCTGGGCCGCGCCGGCCTAGTGTGTGGGGCCCTCGGCCTCCACCTGGCTTGCCCTTCTGGCTCCGTCAATCTTCTGGAAAAATAGGACCTTTCGCATAAATTCCGAGGATTTTCCTGAAAGTTGGATTTCTGCACAAAAACGAGACACCAGAGCAATTTTGCTGAAAACAGCGTTAGTCCGTGTTAGTTGCATCCAAAATACACAAATTAGAGGCAAAACAATAGCAAAAGTGTTCGGGAAAGTAGATACGTTTTGGACGTATCAACTCCCCCCAAGCTTAGCTTATTGCTTGTCCTCAAGCAATTCAGTTGACAACTGAGTGCGATAAAAGAACTTTCACGAACACATTTGTTCATATGATGTAAATATTCTCATGATATGGCAAGTACTTAAGCAGTTCATAATAAGATACATGCAAATAAAATCATCTAATAGCTATGTCAATCATGGAAAAGGTACCAACAAATTAATAATGAGCATCATGAATCATGTCTATCAGCAGGATTGCAATGTTCATAGAATGATATGATAAAGTGGTATCTCGCTTGCCCGTATTTGTACAACAAAACATAAATGCTTGGGCACCTTTGAAGTTCATGGGAAGACTGGAAATAGAGATTATCAAAGATAAAAGCATCAAAGTTATACCACAGTTAATCACATTTTGGGACAAGCATATTATACTAAGAATGACAGTTGTGCTCTCAAGAAATTGCCCAAAGAAAGGATGGAGACTCAATGTAAAAGTAAAAGATTGACCCTTCGCAGAGGGAAGCAGGGATTAACATGTGCTAGAGCTTTTCATTTGTAAAACATGAGTAAAATTATTTTGAGAGGTGTTTGTTGTTGTCAACGAATGATAATGGGTACTCTAACTACCTCGTCAACCGGACTTTCAAGAGCGGCTCCCATGAAGGACGTTATCTCTACCAGACAAGGTAAATCATCCCTCTTCTCTTTTGTTTACACACGTACTTTAGTTTTATTATGGATGACACTCCCCCAACCTTTGCTTACACAAGCCATGGCTAACCGAATCCTCGGGTGCCTTCCATCAATCACATACCATGGAGGAGTGTCTATTTGCAATTTAAGTTGCTTACCGATAAATCAGTGGCAAAACATGTGAAGAGAATTATTAATGAAAGTTGATTAATTGGGGATGGGAACCCCGTTGCCGACTCTTTTTGCTAAATTATTGGATAAGCGGATGTGCCACTAGTCCATTATGAAAGTCCGTCAGGAGTAAATGACAAGATTGAAAGATAAACACCACATATTTCCTCATGAGCTATAAAACATTAACACAAATTGAGAAGCATTTTGAAGGTTTAAAGGTAGCACATGAGAATTTACTTGGAATGGTTTGAAATGCCATGCATAGGTATTTATGGTGGACACTCTGGAATAACTTGGTTTTCATGGGTTTGGAAGCACGAGCAGCGTTCCCGCTCAGTACAAGTGAAGGCTAGCAATAGATCGGGAAGCGACAATCAAGAGAGCAAGAATCGTCATAATCATGCTTGTGACAAAATAAATTAACGGAGGCATAAAAGTGATACAAGAACTCGAGGTAAAGTAAATCATCGAGGCTTAATTGACATTTTGTTCAGTCATATGCATGCGTGAGCATGTGCCAAGTTGATTCAAGAGAATTATTCAGAGGAGGATACCACAATGTCATACCTATCTATGAATAAAGCAATGCAAGCAAATATTTATGACATGCTACTCATATTAATAAATTGGAGCTAATCATGAGAGAACATGAACTACTAGACTTTCTTAAATGACATATACCTCACATGAACCAACTAAGCATGCTCACATGGATGAGTATATGTACAAAAATGAAAACAAATAGAGTTCATACCAGCCTCTCACCACAATCGAATTGTCGTAGATCGTCATTATTGCCTTTTCACTTGTGTAGCTTGAATAATATGGAATGAAAACCACGCTCCAGCCACCGAAGACCATTGAACTCATAAAGAACTTTACAAAACCAAAGAAGAACAGCAAATATTTTTGGTGTTTTCGAATTTGGAAACAAGAACAAAAGGAAACAAGCAAACAAAGCAAAATCTTTTGGATTTTCTTATAGCAAACCAACGATAGCAAATAAAGCAAAATAAAAGCAAGAAACTAAAATAAACAAGTGGTGAAGAGAAACAACAGAAATATTTTTGGTCTTTTTGTGTTTTAGGAAAGAAACAAAGCAAAAACAAGAAAATGAAAACTAGAAGAGTCACATAAACACAAAGCAGCAGAAATTCGTCAAACTTGACAACCAATGACAAGAATCGATTTTTAAGAAATTCTTCCGCTGCTCAGCTCGAAAAGTGTTCAACTAATGAAAGTTAGATAACAACCTCGGGGAACATGCACAAAAATTGGCTTCGCAAAATATCGTTCTGGCTGTTTTTGGGAATTTTTTTGGTAACAGTCCGAATCTGTTTTCAATCAGCACTTCCCCAAATATCATCTCCCTCTCATTAGAAAACCACTTCAAGAAACTAAACAAGTATATACAAGTATCCAGCAACCATAATATGCAAAGAATGAGTGATGCCGGTATACCTCCCCCAAGCTTAGGCTTTTGGCCTAAGTGGAGATCAACCCCAGCGAGGGTCAGGATTCCACGCCGGTGGATCATACATGGCGTAGTCATAATAAGGTCCCGGTGCAGAAGAAAAGGGTGAAGGCTCCTCATGCCCAACTTGTTGATGCGAAGAACTTGCTGCATCGGATGACGAGTCGAGGCGTTCCTCGGCCTCCTCCGTTCCGTCCCTTGCATGATGGCCATCTCCCTCTATGTATGCATTCAGTTCACCTTCCGTGACTGACCAATCCTTCCTGGAATCAAAGTTAAATAGAACAGTGCGAGCAATCCTACTAATTTTTCAGTTTTCTTAGTTGTTCTCCAAGTTTTCTTGTAAAATGTTATCTTGTAAGACAGGTTACTCAAATTAGACAAATCAGAAACAAATTCATGCTTAATCATGGAGACTATGTCAAGTTTCTCTATGGGAAGCTGAATATCAAGATGGTGAGGTTCTACACCATGCATAGCTAATAAACGAGAGGCGATGAGACCTCCACAAATTCCTCCCTTCTCACGGTTAGTAGCAAGTCTATAGGCTATCAAAGCACCCAAGTTGTAAGTCCTATCACCTTGTAATGCAGCAGCTAGAAAGGCTAAATCCTGGATAGATAACTTACTTGCATTCTTTCTAGCAAGAACGCACTTGGTGATGAAATAAGCAAAGTAACGAATAGCTGGGAGTTGAATACTACTGATTTTACCACCATCCTCCGAGTAGCTTCTTCCATGACAAATCATCTTGAAGAGGTTCAAGAGCTCTTGCAGCGATCCCCTTATCTTCTCTGATAGGGCAAAGGTGTCCGATCTTTCGATGAGAGTATGATAGCGTCGATTTGTTGGTGGAGTTCGTGCTTGACGATCCGACTACACGTGCAAAGCTCGTGCGCCAATGCAATCGCTAGGACAATCTCCAGGAGTTACTGATCTTGCGGATGCACGATCAGCCGACTCGACCGAGGGTCTTAATTCCTACCTGAAATCGAGAACAAGTAAGAACTAATAATGCAATCGAATATTGCGGATGAAAGATGAAAGCTTTATTGAATAAGGTGGGATTCCGAATAGTCGGTCTTGTTCTGGGCGTTGGCCTCAAAAGAAGTACACGAGAGTTGCAGCAATGGCTAACTTTTAGTCTAATCAAAATCCGAGTCTAAACGTGATCGGCTATGGGGGTATTTAAAGGAGGAAAAGGTGGGGTTTCGGCCAGCCATACATGTGGTGGCCGAACCAAACCCTAGAAGGCCTTTCCCCTTCAATACGGACTCTAAAAAGTGGCCGACTTAATTCCCGTGAAAATGACATGGGCCTGGCCCAAAACTAAAGGTGACGCAAAGCACCATATTATGCTATGGACGAAATTATGAAGTGGAGAACTCTATATTTCGTCCATGTCTTCATCTCTTCTTATGGTGGCTTCAAAGTCCTGAAATCTCCACTTGTGGCATCATCTTCAATCCTCAAGTGCTTGCCGCCATCTCCTCCATGTGTGATCATGCTCCAATGCTTGTCCTCCTCATCCATGCTTGGTCCATCATTCCTAAGAGTAACAAACATATCCGATTTAGGCAAGATCATATTCTCGTGTATGTGAGGAATAGTTCCAAGAAACGAAAGTACCCGATAGTTCGATTGTTTGGCACGAGCTCGAGTGATTGGTCCTTGTATTTGTGTCGCCGTAGGTACAACGGTTGTATCAAGAGATGGGATGTCCTCATCATGCCCCCTTCTTGAATTGAAGTCGTCCTCGACGAAAACTCCTCTTCTTCACCAAAGTAAGGCTTCAAATCTGCAATGTTAAATGTAGGACTAACCGGACCCAATTCTCGCAGAAGCTCAAGTTTATATGCATTATCATTTATTTTCTCTAACACCTTAAAAGGACCAAGCAGCACGAGGCATTAACTTAGACTTGCGCAATGCAGAAAAACGATCTTTGCGCAAATGCAACCAAACAAGATCACCAACATCAAACACAACATGTTTTCTTCCTCTATCCCCAGCAATTTTATACTTAGTATTCATGCGTGCTATGTTGTCTTTAGTAGTCTCATGCAATTTTAGTATCAATTCAAGCACGGTTTGTAGCATCCAAATTATTTTGCACGTAAGATGGTAAAGGCAACAAATCAATAGGTGCACGTGGTACAAAACCATAAACAATCTCAAATGGGCACATCTTAGTGGTAGAATGCAACTAACGATTGTAAGCAAATTCAACATGAGGTAAACATTCTTCCCACAATTTTAAGTTCTTCTTCAAAACAGCCCGCAAGCATAGTAGATAAAGTTCTATTTACTACTTCAGTTTGTCCATCAGCTTGGGGATGACATGTAGTACTAAACAAGCAATTTAGTCCCCAACTTAGCCCATAAACATCTCCAAAAGTGGCTAAGAAACTTAGTATCACGATCGTAAACAATAGTATTTGGCACACCATGTAAACGCACAATTTCGCGAAAGAACAAATCAGCAACATGTGTAGCATCATCAGTTTTGTGACATGGAATAAAGTGTGCCATCTTAGAGAACCTATCCACAACAACAAAGATACTATCCCTCCCCTTCGTGTACGAGGCAAACCCAAAACGAAATCCATAGAAATATCCTCCCAAGGTACACTAGGAACAGGAAGAGGCATATATAAACCATGTGGATTAAGTCGAGACTTAGCTTTTTGACATGTAGTGCAGCGTGCCACAAATCTCTCAACATCTCGACGCATACGTGGCCAAAAGAAGTGTGCAGCAAGTACATCTTCCGTCTTCTTCACACCAAAGTGTCCCATCAATCCTCCTCCATGCGCCTCCCCGCAACAACAAAAGACGAACGGAACTATCCGGGATGCATAGCTTGTTAGCACTGAACACAAATCCATCATTGAGGACGAATTTGTTCCATGTTCTACCATCTTTACAATTCAAGCAACACATCTTTAAAATCAAGCATCATTCAAGTATTGTTCCTTTATTGTTTCTAATCCAAAAATCTTGAAGTCAAGTTGAGATAGCATAGTATAACTGCGCGACAAAGCATCAAGAATAACATTATCTTTACCCTTTTTGTGTTTGATAACATAAGGAAAAGACTCTATAAATTCAACCCACTTTGCATGGCGACGATTCAACTTAGCTTGACTACGAATATGCTTCAAAGATTCATGATCGAATGTATAACAAATTCTTTAGGCCATAAATAATGTTGCCAAGTTTCTAATGTCCTAACCAGCCGCATATAATTCTTTATCATAAGTAGAATAGTTCGTACTAGGCCCACTCAATTTTTCACTAAAATATGCAACAGGTTTGCCCTCTTGTAATAACACACCTCCCAAACCAATTCCACTAGCATCACATTCAAGCTCAAAAGTCTTATTGAAATCAGGAAGTTGGAGTAATGGAGCATGTGTTAACTTATCTTTCGTAATCATGAAGGCGTCTTGTTGTGCATCGCCCCACACAAAGGGCACATCCTTCTTTGTAAGCTCATTCAGCGGCGCAAAGCAATGGATCCAAAATCTTTCACAAAGCGCCTATAGAAGCCAGCGAGGCCAAGAAAACTCCTCACTTGTGTGACCGTCTTTGGCTGCGGCCAACTCTCAATTGCCTCAATCTTGGCCGGATCAACTTCAATTCCTCGCGCAAGAACAACATAGCCAAGAAACGCAACTCGATTGGTGCAAAAGGTGCACTTCTCAAGATTACCATACAAACGTGCATCACGTAACGCATTGAAAACAAGCACGTAAATGATCCAAATGTTCCTCCAAAGATTTGCTATAAATCAGAATATCATCAAAGTATACCACCACAAAACGTCCAATAAAAGCACGTAAAACTTCGTTCATCAGCCTCATGAAAGTACTAGGTGCATTAGTTAAACCAAAGGGCATTACTAACCACTCATATAAGCCGAACTTAGTTTTAAACGCTGTTTTCCATTCATCTCCTAATTTCATACGAATCTGGTGGTAACCACTACGCAAATCAACTTTAGAGAACATAACGTAACCACTCAATTCATCAAGCATATCATCTAAACGAGGTATTGGATGACGGTATCGAATGGTAATATTATTAATAGTTCTACAATCAGTACACATGCGTGAAGAACCATCCTTCTTAGGTACCAAGATAATAGGAACAGCACATGGGCTAAGAGACTCACGAATGTATATAACCTTTATCTTGGAGAACCTGAATTTGTCGTTGAATCTCTTTCGTCTCTTCAGGATTGGTACGGTATGGTGCACGGTTGGGCAGCGACGCTCCTGGAATCAAGTCAATCTGGTGTTCTATGCCACGGATAGGTGGTAGTCCAGGGGGAACATCTTGTGGGAACACATCAATGAATTCCCGCAAAAGGTTAGCAACCGCAGTGGAAAAGAAGGAGGCATATCCTCAAATGAAAACAGTAACTTCTTTGCAAATGATAGCATAGCATTGAGTAGTGTCCACATCAAGTTCGAGCAATATCAGATTTGCTAGCAAGCAAACAAGGATTTTTCAAACGAATTTCAAGTAGCATGGTTCGAATCAGATTTAGTATTAGTCTTATGTGGAACAAAATCTGCAGCGAACAATCTGATTCTCACTCTTAAGTTTCTCCTCGTTTTTTACTCTACTAGCTCTAGCAAGATCATCTTTTAGTATTTGTTTAGGAGTCATAGGTTTGAGACCAATTTTCTTTCCATCATGCATAAGAGAATACCGATTAGTTTTACCATTATGAACAGATTCTCTATCAAATTGCCAAGGTCTACCAAGTAACAAAGAACAAGCTTGCATAGGTACAACATCACAATCCACAAAATCAGAATATGTACCAATAGTAAAATGCACACGTGTAGTTCTTGTTACCTTGAGCTTCCGAGAGCTCTCAAACCATTGAATGTAGTATGGATGTGTGCGTTGTCTTGTAGGGAGAGAAAGCTTCTCCACCATGTCAACGCTGGCCAGATTATTGCAACTCCCTCCATCAATGATGATCCTTATAGCTCGCTCTTTTACAACGCCTCTTGTTTGGAACAGATTGTGGCGTTGATCATGCTCAGCTTTGCTCAATTGCACGCTCAACACACGCTGTGCAACTAAGCTCCTGTACTGATCAGCAGTGTCAGCTTCCATGACCTCCATCTCTCTCTCAGAATCAGAGTTGGCACCATCACGTGCAGCAATAAGGGCCAATGTATCTTCATCAAAGTCACTTGCAGAATCATATTCTCCATCTTCACGCACTAACATCACACGCTTGGTTCTGCATTCTCTCTCTATGTGACCAAATCCCAAGCATTTGCGACATTGAATGTCGCGCGTCTTCCCCGTGGAGGCCATGGAAGATGAACTCCGAGGAGGACCAGCCGATGGTGTTGGTGTAGAGGCAGGAGGTGCTCGTGATGCAGTGCGCGGTGTACTTGGAGGTAGGAGGTGCCGGTGCAGCACCACGAGATTGTGGCGCCGATTGTCGCGGAGACCACGACGATGTACGACCTGCGTAAACGTTAGCTCTTCTCCATGGTGGTTGACGATCCCGCACTTCACGTTCAGCTTTGCAAGCAAGATGAAACAAGCGAGTAATAGTGTTGTACTCCTTATAATCTAAAATATGCTGAATCTCTTTATTCAAACCACCAAAGAAACGAGCAAGCATAGCCTCATTATCCTCTACAATACCACAACGAATCATGCCAGTTTGCAATTCTTGATAATAGTCTTCTACAGAATTTTTTCCTTGTTCTAAGCGAGACAATTTTTTTAGCAAATCACGTTGATAATGTGGAGGAACAAAACGAGTACGCATAGCAAGTTTTAACCCAACCCATGTAGCAGGAATATTTGCTGCGTGTGTTCTACAATATTCAGACCACCAAATAGATGCGAAATCTGTGAACTCACAAGTAGCAGCACTAACACGCAAGTGATCATGGTATTTTAAACATGCAAAGCGTTGTTCTACTTCCAATTCCCATGTAAGATATGCATCAGGATTATATCTACCCTCAAATGGCGGAATATTCAGCTTCAGCTTAGCAACATGATCATCATCATTACGTACCGGGCGTGGAGGTGGTCGAGCGTGGCGGTTCAGCCGCCGTGGACGACCAGTGTGCAGGTTGTTGGACTTCCTCGCCCTCCGCGACGTTCTCATCTACCCGCTCGTCCGCGTCCCCTTCATAATCTTCGTAGCCTTCATCGAAGGCGCGCCATGTGCGGCTGCCGCAGCAGGAGCGGTACTCGCAGGAACGTCCGCACGAGGAACACGGCGTGCGCGGCGTTGCACGTTGGCGCGAGGCGGCGGTAACCGAGTCAACAACTCCTGGAACTTGGCGTCGAGCTTGGAGTTGAAAGCTGCCTCGAGGCCATCCAGTTTGTCCAGCGCGTCGGTGAGTTTGGCATCCACGTCATCAATGCGCGCATCGGTGTCGCGAGCATGCCCGCCCAAAAGGTGGGTGAAGTGAGCATGCAACTGCTCAGGCGTCATCTTGGCCGGGTCAACAGCGGTCGGATCAACAGGTCCTGACATGGTTAGTACACAAAAAGCACAAATGTATATGCCTACAAACTACGGAATATGGTGGTTCACGCGCAATTCGTCAAGCAAAATACAAAGCTCTTACAAGTTCTTACCAAACAGGAGGAAGGTGATGTAACAACCAACAAGGCTCAGCGTCTCCAAAGATTGCCAAAGCGATTACCAGGTGTCGACACAGTGCACGTGGGGACAATATGTAGAGCTGTAGGAAGGCTAATATGGTAGCAAAACAGCAATTGTCAAAACAGCAATGCAATACTGAAAGTATGCTCAACAACGGTACTGTGATGGTCCTAGGCTAGACCGTAGTAGAGACGCGAGCCTAGAGCACGAGCGAGGTCACGGCGCGGCACACAAGCAACTAGCAGCGATGAGGTGGCGATGAGGTGGCGACGCGAGGTGTGAAAAATCACTATGATGGCAAGCGTCTCAAACTGATCCCCAAGGTCTAAAAATAGTATAGCCTCAGAAAAAAAAATTGTCGAAATTTCGGAGGTGCTCCGGAAAGCGCGCAGGCGCCAAAAAAATGTCGCTATAACGGCCAGTGGCGAAAAGTGATCGCCAAAGTGAAAAACCAATGTAGCCAGAAAAATTTTTCGGAAATTTTTTTTTTTTTTTTTTTTTTGCTCTCCTTCCAATTCTTTACTGGCGGCCGAAACTTATCTCACGGAAATTTTTCTGCAGCGCAAGATGATATTAGAAGGTAACAGCTAAGTAGGAAAACAATAAAACCTAAGTCTGCACGTGCTCTGTCGCGGCAGAGAAACAGCACGAATCCGTGTCGCGGTAGAACACAGGGTATATGGGGGATACGGATGTATCTGGCAGGGTGTATATGGCAGTGGCGGAAGTATATGGCAGTGGCGGAAGAATATGGTGGTGGTGGTGGCGGTGATCTGCGTATGGTGCGAGTGGCGGCGGCGGCGTGACTAATATGACCAGAACTCGAAACTCTAAAGGAACTAGACACTAAGACCAAGAACTCGACACGAAGATGCGTACACAAATTCAACTATGCAAAACTGAAAAGACAATGCAAGGCGTGGCAAGGGTTTATGGGACTATGATCTAAAAACCCTAACAGTATTTTTGGCTTTTTCGTGGTTTATGGGTATGATGGCCACCGCAATCTACACTACGAAAACAAGAAAATCTCACCGAGCAACCCGAAATCCGATACCACTTGATAGGGCAAAGGTGTCCGATCTTTCGATGAGAGTATGATAGCGTCGATTTGTTGGTGGAGTTCGTGCTTGACGATCCGACTACACGTGCAAAGCTCGTGCGCCAATGCAATCGCTAGGACAATCTCCGGGAGTTACTGATCTTGCGGATGCACGATCAGCCCGACCAGCCGAGGGTCTTAATTCCTACCCGAAATCGAGAACAAGTAAGAACTAATGATGCAATCAGAATATTGCGGATGAAAGATGAAAGCTTTATTGAATAAGGTGGGATTCCGAATAGTCGGTCTTGTTCGGGCGTTGGCCTCAAAAGAAGTACACGAGAGTTGCAAGCAATGGCTAACTTTTAGTCTAATCAAAATCCGAGTCTAAACGTGACGGCTATGGGGGTATTTAAAGGAGGAAAAGGTGGGGTTTCGGCCAGCCATACATGTGGTGGCCGAACCAAACCCTAGAAGGCCTTTCCCCTTCAATACGGACTCTAAAAAGTGGCTGACTTAATTCCCGTGAAAATGATATGGGCCTGGCCCAAAACTAAAGGTGACGCAGCACCATATTATGCTATGGACGAAATTATGAAGTGGAGAACTCTATATTTCGTCCATGTCTTCATCTCTTCTTATGGTGGCTTCAAAGTCCCGAAATCTCCACTTGTGGCATCATCTTCAATCCTCAAGTGCTTGCCGCCATCTCCTCCATGTGTGATCATGCTCCAATGCTTGTCCTCCTCATCCATGCTTGGTCCATCATTCCTAAGAGTAACAAACATATCTGATTTAGGCAAGCATCATATTCTCGTGTATGTGAGGAATAGTTCCAAGAAACGAAAGTACCTGATAGTTCAGTTGTTTGGCACGAGCTCGAGTGATTGGTCCTTGTATTTGTGTCGCTGTAGGTACAGCGGTTGTATCAAGAGATGGGATGTCCTCATCATTCTCGCATGATCCCCATTGCGGCACTCTGATTGCTGCACAAAAATCATCGAATGGCAAGTTGACAGTTTTATTATAAATTTTGTACCGAACCATGGAGTTAGATCGCGACAATTTAATTCAAAATCCTGTACTACAGACATAGTCAATTTTGCATATTGGCATGGTTCACCAACAACAAAATCATCCAACCCTGCACGAGAAATTAGATTCTGAACATCTCGCAAGATTCCTGCACTTCTCATAAAATCAACGCACGGGTAGTAAGAGGGGTACACCCCTTCTTCGCGGTGAACTCTCATAACCTGTTGCACCTCCAATTCTTGTTGGTTGAGTTGGTGCTTATTCCACTTCATTTTCTGAAATTTTTCAACAACCATTATAAAACTTGATTTGGTGACATATAATTGAGGGAAACTACCATAGGAACTTGCTAGAGTACTAAACATGCATCAAAAATAGTTTCTACCACTTAGAACAAGCATGCAAACTCACTAAACATGTTACCTACAGTAGCAAAATATTCAAGATATACTCCACCAAACAAAATTCTACTTGGATAATCGAAGGAGTCACATACCGGAGAGCAAATGTGCCAAATTTCGGACGAAATCTGGGCTGAGCAAAGAGATCGAGAAATCTTGAGCTCTTGAGCAGAAACGCGAGTGAGAGGAACCTGGTGCGAGTTTTTTCGGGAGAGAGAAGAGAGTGGGAGGAAGAGATGAAGTGGTGGGGCAAGGAGGGGCCCACACGCCAGGGTGGTGCGCCACCCTCCTTGGCCGCGCCGGCCTGTGGGGTGCCACCCTGGTCATCCCCAGGTGTTCCCAGGTGCCTCGTCCAAAAATAGGACCAATGGTATAGTTTTTGTGAATTTTTGAAAACTTTGAAAAATGCACATTTCTGGGTGTCAAATTTATTATTACTGGGCAGAAAAAGATTTTGAAATCTCTAATTAACTAAAGAACTTTGCAAAACAAAAGTGCTACAGCAAGTAGATCAAGTGGAGGAAGAAAGAGATGTTGTTTAGTTCCTCTATGCATATAAAATGAATTTGTTAACAAGGTTGATCAAGTCTTGCCACCAAATAAATTTTACATAGCATAAGAAGAAATAAACCTCAAATCAATCATGTTACCTTGTATTGAATTGATATGGATCAAATCACAAGAGTTTGATATTCTTCTTTAGGCTCATATATTGGACAATCAATAGTTCCCACTTTGATAGTTCTCACATTAGAAATCGTATTAACTCCACATGCTTTCTCAATCCTCTTGGGAAAATAAATAGTATGTTCCTTGTCATCGACATTGAAAGTAACTTTTCCTTTATTGCAATCAATAACAGCCACTGCGGTGTTAAGAAAAGGTCTCCCAAGAATAATAGACATATTATCATCTTCATGCATTTCCAACACAACAAAATCCGTTAATATCAAACAGTTATTAGTAACTTGAACAGGAACATCCTCACATATACCAACAGGAATAGCAGTAGATTTATCAGCCATTTGCAAAGATATATCAGTCGATATCAACTTATCTAAATAAAGTCTCTTATAAAGAGAGAAAGGCATAACACTAACACCCGCTCCCAAATCACATAGAGCAGTTCTAACATAATTATTCTTAATTGAACAAGGAATAGTCGGTATACTTGGGTCGCCAAGCTTCTTTGGAACCTTACCATTGAAAGAGTAATTAGCAAGCATAGTGGAAATCTCCTCATTAGGAATTTTCCTTTTGTTAGAGACAATATCTTTCATATACTTTGAATAAGGAGGCAATTTAATAGCATTGGTCAAAGGTATTTGCAAGAATAAAGGTTTCATCCAATCGCATAATTTATTATAGTGTTCTTCTTCCTTTGATTTTAGTTTCTTAGCGGGAAAAGGCATTTGCTTTTGAACCCAAGGTTCCCTTTCACTACCATGTTTCTTAGCAATAAAATCTTCTTTAGTATACTTTTTATTTTTAGCATGCTTTTCGAGGTTCTTCTTCAACCTCTTCTTTATCGAAGCATCATTCTTATCATTATCTTTATCATGTTCATTACCACTTTCGGTTTCGAGCATCGAAATAGAAATACTATTAGGATCATTAACGAGCTCGGAGGATTCTACAACAATTTTATGTTTCTTTTTCTTTTTCTTAGATGGAGCACTAGTTTCGGTTCGTTGAGAATCTTGTTCAACTCTTTTGGGATGCCCTTCGGGATATAGAGGATCCTGGGTAGAAACACCGCCTCTAGTTGTTACTTCATAAGCATGTTTTTCTTTAGAATTATCTTTTAACAAGTCATTTTGCACTTTAGTGAGTTGATCAATTTGAGTTTGAACCATTTGAAAATGTTTTACAATCATCTTAACATCATTGGAGGTTCTCTCCACAATACCATGCAATTCACCAATAGCTCGAGAATTTTCCATTAAATGATTCTCTACTCTCATATTGAAATTACTTTGCTTAACAATATAATTATCAAACTCATCTAAGCATTGAGCAGGAGGTTTTGAATATGGAATATCTTCTCTAGTAAAGCGTTCAAGGGAGTGTACCACAATCATGGGTGAAGGGGGAGTGATCTTACATAAATCTTCTAATGGAGGTAAATTCTTCACATCTTCGGATTTAATACCCTTCTCTTTAAGAGATTTCTTGGCTTCCCTCATATCTTCATCATTTAATTTAATCATACCCCTCTTCTTCAATGTTGGTGTCGGGGTTGGTTCAGGTGTAGACCAATCATCATGATTCCGGCCTATTCTAGCCAATAATTCTTCAGCGTCGTCCGGAGTTCTTTTCCTGAAAACACAACCAGCACAACTATCCGGGTATGCCCTAGACTCAATGGTTAGTCCACTATAAAATATATCAAGTAAATCATGCTTTTCCAAATCATGTTCGAGCCGAGCTCTAATAAGAGAGCAAAATCTAGCCCAAGCCTCGAGGCAATTTCTCTCCATCTTCCTTATCAAAATTATAAATTCTCCGCAAAGCAATATGTTGAGCACTAGCGAGAAAGTATTTCCGGAAGAAAACATCAAGCAATTCTTTTGGACTATTAATAGAATCAGGTGGCAAACTATTATACCAAGTTTTAGCATCATCCTTTAATGAGAAAGGGAAAATTTTAGCAACGAAATAAGTACGCTTCTTAACATCATGAGAAAACAAGCTACTTAGAGTAGATATCTCAATCATGTGTTCTACAGCACTTTCTTTTTCAGTACCACAAAAAGGTGTTTTCTCAACAATAGATATATGAGATAGATCAAGAGAAAAATCATAATCCTTATCCTTAATTTTTATAGGAGATGTGGCAAATTTAGGATCAGGAGACAGTTTATATCTAATAGTATGTTGTGCAAGCAACTTTTTAATTTTTCTTGCATTAGTAGTAGCATTGCATTTATCAATAAAATCATCATCAAGTTCTACATAATCCTCATCAAGATTATCACTAGAGTATTCAACAGACTCAGGTGAATTAACAGGTGTAGCAGCATTTTCATTAGGAGTTTCAGTATTTTTAATTTGTCTAGACCTAGCAATTGTAGCATCAAGAAAAGATCCCAATGAACCACTATCATCAAGCACAACAGAAGCATCATCAATATTATAAGAAGAATTTTCAGATCTAGCAGAAGTACCAGCATGTGAAGCATGTGGTGGTGAAACAAGTTTATCTATCACAGATGGTGAATCAAGAGCAGCAGAGGTACTCAGAATTGTACCTTTTCTTGTAGTGGATGGTAATATGGCGACTTTAGGATCGCGAGGTTTACCCATGATGGAGAATTTGCAGCGAACAATATCAATCCAAGTGAACTTCCAAATAAAGCTATGCTCCCCGACAACGGCGCCGAGAAAATAGTCTTGATGACCCACAAGTATAGGGGATCGCAACGGTCTTCGCGGGAAGTAAAACCCAATTTATTGATTCGACACAAGGGGAGACAAAGAATACTTGAAAGCCTTAACAGCGGAGTTGTCAATTCAGCTGCACACTGGAAACGGACTTGCTCGCAAGAGTTTATCGAGTAGTAACAGTTTTATAGCGATAGCAGTGGTGAAATAACAGCGACAGAAGTAACAAAGACAGCAATAGTGATTATAGTAAACAACATGATTAAAATACCGTAGGCACAGGGATGGATGAACGGGCGTTGCATGGATGAGAGAAACTCATGTAACAATCAAGGTAGGGCATTTGCGAGATAATAATAAAACGGTATCCAAGTACTAATCAATCAATAGGCATGTGTTCCATATTTAGTCGTACGTGCTCGCAATGAGAAACTTGCACAACATCTTTTGTCCTACCAGCCGGTGGCAGCCGGGCCTCTAGGGAATCTATCGGAAATTAAGGTGCTCCTTTTAATAGAGCACCGGAGCAAAGCATTAACACTCCGTGAACACATGTGATCCTCATATCACCGCCTTCCCCTTCGGTTGTCCCAATTTCTGTCACTTTGGGGCCTCGGGTTCCGGACAACAATACGTGTATACAACTTGCGGGTAAGATCATAAAGCAATGAATATCATCATGAATTGATAACATGTTCAGATCTGAGATCATGGCACTCGGGCCCTAGTGACAAGCATTAAGCATAACAAGTTGCAACAATATCATAAAAGTACCAATTACGGACACTAGGCACAATGCCCTAACAATCTTATGCTATTACATGACCAATCTCATCCAATCCCTACAATCCCCTTCAGCCTACAGCGAGGGAATTACTCACACATGGATGGGGGAAACATGGCTGGTCGATGGAGAGGCGTCGGTGGTGATGATGGCGATGATCTCCTCCAATTCTCCGTCCCGGCGGAGTGCCAGAGCGGAGTTTCTGGTCCCGAGACGGAGTTTCGCGACGGTGGCGGCGTACTGGATGGTTTCTGGCGATTTCAACTAACCCCGTGCGTTTTTAGGTCGAAGGCGTTAAGTAGTCCGAAGGAGGGCGTCGGAGACCAGCCGAGGGGGCCACACGCTAGGGTCGCGCGCCCCCCTCCTGGGCCGCGCCGGCCTAGTGTGTGGGGCCCTCGGGCCTCCACCTGGCTTGCCCTTCTGGCTCTGTCAATCTTCTGGAAAAATAGGACCTTTCGCATAAATTCCGAGGATTTTCCTGAAAGTTGGATTTCTGCACAAAAACGAGACACCAGAGCAATTCTGCTGAAAATAGCGTTAGTCCGTGTTAGTTGCATCCAAAATACACAAATTAGAGGCAAAACAATAACAAAAGTGTTCAGGAAAGTAGATACGTTTTGGACGTATCAATGCACCGCCGTGAAAAGTTACGGTGCAGCGTAGAACACCAAGGTAGAACGTCACAACTACTGCACGGATACGGTGTTGCACCGAGTTCGCAGAGGTAGTGCCATTTACAATGTTGAGGCAGTACTTCTTAGTTCGGTTGATCTTTCAAGTGGTATGGGGTGGACTGCACCCCATCCGTGGAGAAGGTGTAGAAAACATTTCTCGTGACAGCACAATGGGGATACTACACGATGCATATAAGTAAATGCACCGCCGTGCAAAGTTACGGTGCAGCGTAGTATACCAAGGCAGAATGCCACTGATACTGCGATGGATACGGTTGTGCACCATGTTCACATAGGCAGTGCCATTCACAATGTTGAGGCAGTGCTTCTTAGTTCGGTTGCTTTTTCAAGTGGTTCAGGGTGGACTGCACCCCATCCGTGGAGAAGGTGTAGCAAAAAATTCCCGTGGCAGCACAATGGGGATTCTATATGCTGCATATAACTATATGCACCGCCGTGCAAAGTTACGGTGCAAAGTATAACACCAAGGCAGAATGTAATAGATACTGTGACGGATATGGTTGTGCACCGTGTCCGCAGAGGCAGTATCATTCACAATATTGAGGCAGTACTTCTTAGTTCGGTTGCCCTTTCAAGTGGTTTGGGGATGGACTGCACCCCATCCATGGAGAAGGTGTGGCAAAAATTTCCCGTGGCAGCACAATGGGGATAATATATGCTGCATATAACTATATGCACCGCCGCGAAAAGTTACGGTTCAGCGTATAACACCAAGGGCAGAACATCACAGATACTGCAACAGATACGGTGCTGCACCGTGTTCGTAGAGGCAGTGCCATTTACAATGTTGAGGCATTACTTCTTAGTTCGGTTGATCTTTCAATTGGTATGGGGTGGAGTGCACCCTATCCATGGAGAAGGTGTAGAAAACATTTCTCGTGATAGCACAATGGGGATACTACACGATGCATATAAGTAAATGCACCGCCGTGCAAAGTTACGGTGTAGCGTAGTATACGAAGGCAGAACACCACTGATACTGCGAAGGATACGATTGTGCACCGTGTTCGCATAGGCAGTGCCATTCACAATGTTGAGGCAGTGCTTCTTGGTTCGGTTGCTTTTTCAAGTGGTTCGGGGTGGACTGCACCCCATCCGTGGAGAAGGTGTAGCAAAAATTTCCCGTGGCAGCACAATGGGGATTCTATATGCTGCATATAACTATATGCACCGCCATGCAAAGTTACGGTGCAGTGTAGAAAACCAAGGCAGAACATAACAGATACTGCAACGGATACGGTTGTGCACCGTGTTCGCAGAGGCAGTGCCCTTCACAATGTTGAGGCAGTACTTCTTAGTTCGGTTGCTCTTTCATGTGGTTCGGGGTTCGAATGCACCCCATCAGTGGAGAAGGTGTAAAATATATTTATCGTGGAAGCACAATGGGGATAATATATGCTGCATATAACTATATGCACCACCGTGCAAAGTTACGCTTCAGCGTATAACACCAAGGGAAGAATGTCACAGATACTATGACGGATACAGTTTTGCACCGTATTCGCAGAGGTAGTGCCATACACAATGTCGAGGCAGTACATCTTAGTTAGATTGTTCTTTCAAGTGGTTCGGGGTGGAATGCACCCCATCCGCGGACAAGGTGTAAAAATATTTCCCATGTTCACAGATTCGGTGCAAGGTTACGGTGCAACGTATAATACAAAGGAAGTGCATCACAGATACTGGGACGAATACGGATATGCACCATGTTCGCGGAGGCAGTACCCTTCGTAGTGTTGATCCAGTACACTTGAGTTTGGTTCCTCTTTCGTTTTGGTTCGGGGTCAACTGAACCCTATACGTGGAGAAAGTGTAAAATTATATCCAATGGCATTACGTTGGGGTTACAAATACGATGAATAAAAAATGAATTGATAGGGCAAAGGTGGCCGATCTTTCGATGAGACGTGGATAGATCGATTTGTTGGTGGAGTTCGTGCTTGACGATCCGACTACACGTGCAAAGCTCGTGCGCCAATGCAATCGCTAGGACAATCTCCGGGAGTTACTGATCTTGCGGATGCACGATCAGCTCGACCGATGAGGGTCTTAATTCCTACCTGAAATCGAGAACAAGTAAGAACTAATTATGCAATCAGAATATTGCAGATGAAAGATGAAAGCTTTATTGAAAAAGGTGGGATTCCGAATAGTCGTCTTGTTCTGGGTGTTGGCCTCAAAAGAAGTACACGAGAGTTGCAGCGATGGCTAACTTTTAATCTAATCAAAATCCGAGTCTAAACGTGACGGCTATGGGGGTATTTAAAGGAGGAAAAGGTGGGGTTTCGGCCAGCCATACATGTGGTGGCCGAACCAAACCCTAGAAGGCCTTCCCCCTTCAATACGGACTCTAAAAAGTGGCTGACTTAATTCCTGCGAAAATGACATGGGCCTGGCCCAAAACTAAAGGTGACGCAACACCATATTATGCTATGGACGAAATTATGAAGTGGAAAACTCTATATTTCGTCCATGTCTTCATCTCTTCTTATGGTGGCTTCAAAGTTCTGAAATCTCCACTTGCGGCGTCATCTTCAATTCTCAAATGCTTGCTGCCATCTCCTCCATGTGTGATCATGCTCCAATGCTTGTCCTCCTCATCCATGCTAGGTCCATCATTCCTAAGAGTAACAAACATATCTGATTTAGGCAGCATCATATTCTCATGTATATGAGGAATAGTTCCAAGAAACGAAAGTACCTGATAGTTAAGTTGTTTGGCACGAGCTCGAGTGATTGGTCCTTGTATTTGTGTGGCTGAGGTACATCGGTTGTATCAATAGATGGGATGTCCTCATCATGCCCCCCTTCTTGAATTGAAGTCGTCCTCGACGAAAGCTCATCTTCTTCACCAAAGTAAGGCTTCAAATCTGCAATGTTAAATGTAGGACTAACCGGACCCAATTCTGCAGGAAGCGCAAGTTTATATGCATTATCATTTATTTTCTCTAACACCTTAAAAGGACCAGCGGCACGTGGCATTAGCTTAGACTTGCGCAATATAGGAAAACGATCTTTGCGCAAATGCAACCAAACAAGATCACCAACATCAAACACAACATGTTTTCTTCCTCGATCCCCAGCAATTTTATACTTAGCATTCATGCGTTCTATGTTGTCTTTAGTAGTCTCATGCAATTTTAATATCAATTCAGGACGTTGTGTAGCATCCAAATCATTTTGCACCGAAGATGGTAAAGGCAATAAATCAATAGGTGCACGTGGAACAAAACCATACACAATCTCAAAAGGGCACATCTTAGTGGTAGAATGCAGCGAACGATTGTAAGCAAATTCAATATGAGGTAAACATTCTTCCCACAATTTTAAGTTCTTCGTCAAAACAGCCCGCAGCATAGTAGACAATGTTCTATTTACTACTTCAGTTTGTCCATCAGTTTGGGGATGACATGTAGTACTAAACAACAATTTAGTCCCCAACTTAGCCCATAAACATCTCCAAAAGTGGCTAAGAAACTTAGTATCACGATCGGAAACAATAGTATTTGGCACACCATGTAAACGCACAATTTCGCGAAAGAACAAATCAGCAACATGTGTAGCATCATCAGTTTTGTGACATGGAATAAAGTGTGCCTTCTTAGAAAACCTATCCACAACAACAAAGATACTATCCCTCCCCTTCTGTGTACGAGGCAAACCCAAAACGAAATCCATAGAAATATCCTCCCAAGGTACACTTGGAACAGGAAGAGGCATATATAAACCATGTGGATTAAGTCAAGACTTAGCTTTTTGACATGTAGTGCAGCGTGCCACAAATCTCTCAACATCTCGACGCATACGTGGCCAAAAGAAGTGTGCATCAAGTACATCCTCCGTATTCTTCACACCAAAGTGACCCATCAATCCGCCTCCAAGCGCCTCCTGCAACAACAAAAGACGAACGGAACTATCTGGAATGCATAGCTTGTTAGCACGGAACACAAATCCATCATTGAGGACGAATTTGTTCCATGTTCTACCATCTTCACAATTCAGCAACACATCTTTAAAATCAGCATCATGCGAGTATTGTTCCTTTATAGTTTCTAATCCAAAAATCTTGAAGTCAAGTTGAGATAGCATAGTATAACGGCGCGACAAAGCATCAGCAATAACATTATCTTTACCATTTTTGTGTTTGATAACATAAGGAAAAGACTCAATAAATTCAACCCACTTTGCATGGCGACGATTCAACTTAGCTTGAATACGAATATGCTTCAAAGATTCATGCTCAGAATGTATAACAAATTCTTTAGGCCATAAATAATGTTGCCAAGTTTCTAATGTCCGAACCAGCGCATATAATTCTTTATCATAAGTAGAATAGTTCAGACTAGGCCCACTCAATTTTTCACTAAAATATGCAACAGGTTTGCCCTCTTGTAATAACACACCTCCCAAACCAATTCCACTAGCATCACATTCAAGCTCAAAAGTCTTATTGAAATCAGGAAGTTGGAGTAATGGAGCATGTGTTAACTTATCTTTCAGAATCATGAAGGCGTCTTGTTGTGCATCGCCCCACACAAAGGGCACATCCTTCTTTGTAAGCTCATTCAGCGGCGCAACAATGGATCCAAAATCTTTCACAAAGCGCCTATAGAAACCGGCGAGGCCAAGAAAACTCCTCACTTGTGTGACCGTCTTTGGCTGCGGACAACTCTCAATTGCCTCAATCTTGGCTGGATCAACTTCAATTCCCTGCGCAGTAACAACATAGCCAAGAAACGCAACTCGATTGATGCAAAAGGTGCACTTCTCAAGATTACCATACAAACGTGCATTACGTAAAGCATTGAAAACAACACGTAAATGATCTAAATGATCCTCCAAAGATTTGCTATAAATCAGAATATCATCAAAGTATACCACCACAAAACGTCCAATAAAAGCACGTAAAACTTCGTTCATCAGTCTCATGAAAGTACTGATACGCGTACAGCACGCGTCCGTTGGGAACCCCAAGAGGAAGGTGTGATGCGTACAGCGGCAAGTTTTCCCTCATAAAGAAACCAAGGTTTTTATCGAACCAGGAGGAGCGAAGAAGCACGTTGAAGGTTGATGGCTGCGAGATGTAGTGCGGCGCAACACCAGGGATTCCGGCGCCAACGTGGAACCTGCACAACACAACCAAAGTACTTTGCCCCAACGAAACAGTGAGGTTGTCAATCTCACCGGCTTGCTCGTAACAAAGGATTAGATGTATAGTGTGGATGATGATTGTTTGCAAAGAACAAGAAAGAACAATAGCAGCAGATTTTTATTTCAGATGTAAAGAATGGACCGGGGTCCACAGCTCACTAGAGGTGTCTCTCCCATAAGATAAATAGCATGTTGGGTGAACAAATTACAGTCGGGCAATTGACAAATAGAGAGAGCATAACAATGCACATACATGATATAATGAGTATTGTGAGATTTAATTGGGCATTACGACAAAGTACATAGACCGCTATCCAAGCATGCATCTATGCCTAAAAAGTCCACCTTCAGAGTTATCATCCGAACCCCTTCCAGCATTAAGTTGCAAACAACAGTACAATTGCATTAAGTATGGTGCGTAATGTAATCAATAACTACATCCTCGGACATAGCATCAATGTTTTATCCCTAGTGGCAACAAGACATCCACAACCTTAGAACTTTCTCGTCACCGTCCCGCATTTAATGGAGGCATGAACCCTCTATCGAGCATAAATACTCCCTCTTGGAGTTAAGAGCAAAAACTTGGCCGGAGCCTCTACTAATAACGGAGAGCATGCAAGATCATAAACAACACATAGGTAATAGATTGATAATCAACATAACATAGTATTTTCTATCCATCGGATCCCGACAAACACAACATATAGAATTACAGATAGATGATCTTGATCATGTTAGGCAGCTCACAAGATCCGATAATGAAGCACATGAGGAGAAGACAACCATCTAGCTACTGCTATGGACCCATAGTCCAGGGGTGAACTACTCACTCATCACTCCGGAGGCGACCATGGCGGTGAAGAGTCCTCCGGGAGATGATTCCCCTCTCCGGCATGGTGCCGGAGGCGATCTCCAAAATCCCCCGAGATGGGATTGGCGGCGGCGGCGTCTCAGTAAGGTTTTCCGTATCGTGGCTCTCGGTACTGGGGGTTTCGCGACGAATGCTTTAAGTAGGCGGAAGGGCAACACGGGGGGCCACACGAGGGCCCCACACACCAGGGCCGCGCGGCCAAGGGCTGGGCCGCGCCACCCTGTTGTGGCGGCGCCTCGTGGCTGTGACGCCCCGGAACCGGTACCATGAGGATCCCAGCGATCCCGCCGAAATCCGCACGATATCGATTCTGAGACGCCCTCCGACACGACGTGCGCGACGAATCACACACGTGATGCCAGAGGAATTAACACGAGCGGTAACATTACAACAGGATTACAATAGAGCCCACAAGATACATATATTACAACAACGACTCCACCGAGTCAAGATACAAAAAAAACAATACAAAGATCCAAATCATACAGAAGATCAAATACGTCCGAGTACGGACAAGATACAAATTGGACTAAGAGTCCTGAAGATAACCAGTGGCGTCCATAACCCTGCCCAGGCCAAGCCGGAAGGGTAACCTTGCTAACGTCGTCATCTCGTACTCGTCAAAGTCGGGCCATCGGTTGCCGACAAAAGGGAGGAAGCAAAAGAGAAAGGGAAAAGGCGAGAGTAAGTACCAAGGAACGAACTCCGGCACGTACTTAGCGAGACTTAGAAATGGCTATGCTCGCCGAGCGAGTATAAATATATATCGCCTGGGGCTATATGGTAGGTTTAGCGGCAGCAAAACTATAACCAATAGAGACACGCTACATCATCCGTCTACTCAGAGAAGATAAGAGAGCGCACAAGGTAACAGCTAAATACTACACAAACATAACCCAGCCAAATACACATATCCCCTTCAACAATTGCGAAGAGGCAATGTAAAAGGCACTCATCGGTGGACAAGTTTTATTAGGTATCGGTTGTAGTAATGCTATATTACTACGCAAGTTATTAGCAGATTATTAGCAACAAGATAACAGTGTAAGTTGTTCTATGATCAAGCTATACAATTCCAAGTCGTCCATAACCGCGGACACGGCTTATCGATAAGATGTACACCCCGCAGGGGTTGCCCAAATGTAACCATACGCATGCTCGACCCACTTACGACAGGTGGATGTCTCACAACAAGACCGTTCCCGGCTCAACAAGAAAGTCTAGGGGGCCACCCGACTAAGCTACCCGTAACGAAGTCCGGCCGTACTCCGAAGCGGACTCGTGGTTTGCGTTAACGGCTAGGCGTGCAAACCACACGCTTCGCTAAACGTTCCGCGGGTACAGTACATGTAATATAAACACCCGAAGGCAACAGGAAGTAAACACCCGAAGGCAACAGTAAGTAAAGCATGGCATACATGGCATAGGCAAATAAAACCAAGGTTGTGGCCCCCTTTTCAACCGACTTGAGAAAAGGTAATGGGTGAGGGGGGTCCCAATAATCGTCCCCACGCATGGGTAGAGCGCTCAATCTCGGAACGGATAACAAGAACTCGGGTCCTAGGGGACATTAGCGAGTCAAAGTTCCGATGCTTTCGCAAAGGGGCTCACGGATGCCTCTCGCTTACAATTTTAGTTGTTAACAAATAAGTAAAGCATGTGTATCTCCAACAACTGATATAGCATGTGATAACCTCCCAACAACCCAACATATCCCGATAACAGATCGAGATAAACAACGTAACCTAAACACGCCTACGACTCGCAAGGCTCAAACATCAAGCAACGGCTATGGGTAAGGAATGATACATATAGGATTATTAGGGTAAACAAGTGGCATAGGACACGTGACTCGATAAAGAAGCGCAACATAAGGATAGCAGTGAAGAGAGAGGGCTCGCCTGTGAAAAGCTGAAGAAGAACTTGTCGTATCTCACAACACCACTTCGTGATCCTATCCCGAGGAGAAGCAAATGCTACAACAAACATCGGATGCACATCTTACAACTACGGATAAAGAAGATCCAGCATGATCAAGATGGTATGCATGGCATGGCAGCGATGATGCAATGCACTTATCCAAATTAATCGTAGTCGGAACCCTGGACAATCAAGTTAAGGTTGGAGTTGCATTTTGTACCGACAAATTTAAGGGTTGATTAGCATGGCATAGCATGGCAGGGGTGTGCTACTTCCAAAATTAAATGGAACCGGGACAACATTTATATAATATCCCACATATTCCATATGTTCCATATTAGGTGTTAATGCAAACTATCATGAGATGGTATGATGCATTATGCAACAGCAGGTATGGATGGCATATTCATGTTCAGCACATTTTTCTGATCAGAATTGATATATAACACTTTTTAATTGGAGTTACAGATTAAAAGTTATTCACATATTAGTTTTTATCATTTTAAAATAGAAAAATAGATTTATTTTTATTAGAAAAGGGCCCAGAAACAATTTCTGGAAAGGGGGAAGGACCCCGGGTTAATTTACAAAACATGGCAGGGGGGTAGCGGAAAAACATCTGCGCCAGGGGCTGCGGGTTGAGGTATCCAAAAGCTCAGGGTGCTATGTGCAAGATTTTTCAGATCTGGAGAGGAAGAGACTTTTCTCACCCAACGGTTCTTACCCCGTGAGGCCGGCAAGTGGGCCCGAGGCCACGCTGGCAGGCCGACATGGCGAAGCTTGGTCGACAGGGGGGTTGCCGCTCGCGGCGAGGTAGGAGGCGGCGACCGCGGGGTGGCGAGGATGCGCGCCGGCGTCTGGGGGCGTCCCAGGGCGCGAGGAAAGGGGCGCCAGGCGCCTCTCATCGGCGCGGACCGGGGCCTGGCGGCGCCGCTTGCAGGAGGTCGCCGGAGGGCCGCCGTCGACGAGGATCTGCGGAGGACGGAGGCCGGCATCAACGGCGATGAACCAAACGAGAAGGGGAACGAGACAGGGAGGAGGTCCAGGGGGTGCGCGAGCTCACCAGGACGGCGGTGGTGCGCTCAGAAGGGGCGAAGGAGGACCAACATGGCCGGAATCGGCGGAGAAAACTGCCGGGGTCGGAGAAGAAATCGCGGAGGCGGCGGCGATTGGGGAGGCCCCGGTGCGATTCCTCGCGCCAGGAGAAGGAGGGGAACGGGGCGCGTCGATTGGTGGCGTTGGCTTGGCGTGGGGAGGCCGGAGTCGGCGGGTCGACGGCGGGGGAGACTCGGAGCTGTGGGGGTTTCTCCCTCGGATACTTGGCTTGGAGGAGGGGAAAAGGAAAAGAGAGGGGGCAGGTGGGAGCGGATGAGGACGAGGGTCGCTGCGGTGCGTGCCAGATAGAGCCAGAGAGGAGCGGAGCAGGTGCGGTGGTCCATGGCAGAGGGGGAAGAGCTCACGCGTTGGGCGTGCTCTCTCTCCATGCGGTCGCTGTCGAAGGGAGAAAAGGGGAAAAGAGAGAGAGGCCGAAACGAAGGGGTACTGGGCTGAAGGAGCCAAGGTGGCTGGGCTGGTGCGGCCTGCTGCAGTGGAAGAGGGAGAGAGGAAAGGACTGGGCCGCCGGGAAGGATGGTTGGGCTGCGGGGGAAGAGAGGGGGAAAAGGCCAGAGAGAAAAGGTGGGCTGGGTAGACTAGGTTAGGGTTTAGATAGGGTTTTCTCTTTTGTTTTATTTTAGAAACCTGATTTTGCAAATTGATTTGAAAAACAAAACAAAAAAAATTTGAACTTGAAACATAGGGATGAAGTAGACAAAACAAAATGTTTAGGTTTATAAAATAATTTTATTTATTTTGGTTTTAGGGTTTATTAGATGGAAAAGCGAGAGAAAGTTTTAATCCAAACCATATGAGAGGAAAAATAAAAGAGTTAGGGTTTTTATAAAATAATTTTATTGGCAAGACATGGATGTGATGATGCATGATGCATGATGATGCATAAAAGAAAAAGAACAAACAAAATCTATTAGGGGTACTACCCGGGGCCGTTACAGTGGCCCCACTTCCTTTCCCCCTCGGTCTTCTGGAAGCTTCGTGCAAAAATAGGACCCTAGGCGTTGATTTCGTCCAATTCCGAGAATATTTCCTTTGTAGGATTTCTGAAACCAAAAACAGCAGAAAACAAAGAATCGGCTCTTCGACATCTCGTTAATAGGTTAGTGCCGGAAAATGCATAAATACGACATATAATGTGTATAAAACATGTAGATATCATCAATAATGTGGCATGGAACATAAGAAATTATCGATACGTCGGAGACGTATCGCATCCCCAAGCTTAGTTCTCGCTCGTCCCGAGCAGGTAAACGATAACAAAGATAATTTCGGAGTGACATGCCATCATAACCTTGATCATACTATTGTAAGCATATGTAATGAATGCAGCGATCAAAACAATGGTAATGACATGAGTAAACAACTCGAATCATAAAGCAAAGACTTTTCATGAATAGTACTTCAAGAAAAGCATCAATAAGTCTTGCATAAGAGTTAACTCATAAAGCAATAAATCAAAGTAAAGGTATTGAAGCAACACAAAGGAAGATTAAGTTTCAGCGGTTGCTTTCAACTTATAACATGTATATCTCATGGATAATTGTCAACATAGAGTAATATAACAAGTGCAATATGCAAGTATGTAGGAATCAATGCACAGTTCACACAAGTGTTTGCTTCTTGAGGTGGAGAGAGATAGGTGAACTGACTCAACATAAAAGTAAAAGAAAGGTCCTTCAAAGAGGAAAGCATCGATTGCTATATTTGTGCTAGAGCTTTTATTTTGAAAACATGAAATAATTTTGTCAACGGTAGTAATAAAGCATATGTATCATGTAAATTATATCTTACAAGTTGCAAGTCTCATGCATAGTATATTAATAGTGCCCGCACCTTGTCCTAATTAGCTCGGATTACCGGGATCATCGCAATACACATGTTTTAATCAAGTGTCACAAAGGGGTACCTCCATGCCGCCTGTTGATGGCGTGTAACTCACACGTTCGTTGGGAACCCCAAGAGGAAGGTATGATGCGCACAGCAGCAAGTTTTCCCTCAGAAAGAAACCAAGGTTTATCGAACCAGGAGGAGCCAAGAAGCAGGTTGAAGGTTGATGGCGGCGGGATGTAGTGCGGCGCAACACCAGAGATTCCGGCGCCAACGTGGAACCTGCACAACACAACCAAAGTACTTTGCCCCAACGAAACGAGTGAGGTTGTCAATCTCACCGGCTTGTCTGTAACAAAGGATTAACCGTATTGTGTGGAAGATGATTGTTTGCAGAGAAAACAAGTAAAAACAAGTATTGCAGCAGATTTGTATTTCAGTATAAAAGAATGGACCGGGGTCCACAGTTCACTAGAGGTGTCTATCCCATAAGATAAAAGCATGTTGGGTGAACAAATTACAGTCGGGCAATTGACAAATAGAGAGGGCATAACAATGCACATACATGTCATGATAAGTACGGTGAGATTTAATTGGGCATTACGACAAAGTACATAGACCGCCATCCAACTGCATCTATGCCTAAAAAGTCCACCTTCAGGTTATCATCCGAACCCCTTCCAGTATTAAGTTGCAAAGCAACAGACAATTGCATTAAGTATGGTGCGTAATGTAATCAACAACTACATCCTTAGACATAGCATCAATGTTTTATCCCTAGTGGCAACAGCAATCCACAACCTTAGAACTTTCTATCACTGTCCCAGATATCAATGGAGGCATGAACCCACTATCGAGCATAAATACTCCCTCTTGGAGTTAAGAGCAAAAACTTGGCCAGAGCCTCTACTAATAACGGAGAGCATGCAAGATCATAAACAACACATAGGTAATAACTTGATAATTAACATAACATGGTATTCTCTATCCATCGGATCCCGACAAACACAACATATAGCATTACGGATAGATGATCTTGATCATGTTAGGCAGCTCACAAGATCCAACAATGAAGCACAATGAGGAGAAGACAACCATCTAGCTACTGCTATGGACCCATAGTCCAGGGGTGAACTACTCACTCATCACTCCGGAGGCGACCATGGCGGTGAAGAGTCCTCCGGGAGATGATTCCCCTCTCCGGCAGGGTGCCGGAGGAGATCTCCGAATCCCCCGAGATGGGATTGGCGGCGGCGGCGTCTCCGTAAGGTTTTCCGTATCGTGGCTCTCGGTATCGGGGGTTTCGCGACGGAGGCTTTAAGTAGGCGGAAGGGCAACGTGGGGGCCACACGAGGGCCCCACGCCATAGGTCGGCGCGGCCGTGGCCCGGGCCGCGCCGCCCTATGGTGGCGGCGCCTCGTGGCCCCACTTCGACTCCTCTTCGGTCTTCCGGAAGCTTCGTAGAAAAATAGGACCCCGGGCGTTGATTTCGTCCAATTCCGAGAATATTTCGTTACTAGGATTTCGAAACCAAAAACAGCAGAAAACAGCAACTGGCTCTTCGGCATCTTGTTAATAGGTTAGTTCCAGAAAATGCACGTATATGACATAAAGTGTGCATAAAACATGTAGATATCATCAATAATGTGGCATGGAACATAAGAAATTATCGATACGTCGGAGACGTATCAGCATCCCCAAGCTTAGTTCTGCTCGTCCCAAGCAGGTAAAACGATAACAAAGATAATTTCTGAAGTGACATGCCAACATAACCTTGATCATACTATTTGTAAACATATGTAATGAATGCAGCGATCAAAACAATGGTAATGACATGAGTAAGCAAGTGAATCATAAAGCAAAGACTTTTCATGAATAGTACTTCAAGACAAGCATCAATAAGTCTTGCATAAGAGTTAACTCATAAAGCAATAAATCAAAGTAAAGGTATTGAAGCAACACAAAGGAAGATTAAGTTTCAGCGGTTGCTTTCAACTTGTAACATGTATATCTCATGGATAATTGTCAACATAGAGTAATATAACAAGTGCAATATGCAAGTATGTAGGAATCAATGCACGAGTTCACACAAGTGTTTTCTTCTTGAGGTGGAGAGAGATAGGTGAACTGACTCAACATAAAAGTAAAAAAGAATGGTCCTTCAAAGAGGAAAGCATCGATTGCTATATTTGTGCTAGAGCTTTTATTTTGAAAACATGAAACAATTTTGTCAGCGGTAGTAATAAAGCATATGAGTTATGTAAATTATATCTTACAAGTTGCAAGTCTCATGCATAGTATACTAATAGTGCCCGCACCTTGTCCTAATTAGCTTGTACTACCGGATCATTGAATACACATGTTTTAACCAAGTGTCACAATGGGGTACCTCCATGCCGCCTGTACAAAGGTCTAAGGAGAAAGCTCGCATTTTGGATTTCTCGCTTTTGATTATTCTCAACTTAGACATCCATACCGGGACAACATGGACAACAGATAATGGACTCCTCTTTAATGCATAAGCATGTGGCAACAATTATTATTCTCATATGAGATTGAGGATATATGTCCAAAATTGAAACTTCCACCATGAATCATGGCTTTAGTTAGCGGCCCAATGTTCTTCTCTAACAATATGCATGCTCCAACCATTAAGGTGGTAGATCTCTCTTACTTCAGACAAGACGGACATGCATAGCAACTCACATGATATTCAACAAAGAATAGTTGATGGCGTCCCCGAAACATGGTTATCGCACAACAAGCAACTTAATAAGAGATAAAGTGCATAAGTACATATTCAATACCACAATAGTTTTTAAGCTATTTGTCCCATGAGCTATATATTGCAAAGGTGAATGATGGAATTTTAAAGGTAGCACTCAAGCAATTTACTTTGGAATGGCGGATAAATACCATGTAGTAGGTAGGTATGGTGGACACAAATGGCATAGTGGTTGGCTCAAGGATTTTGGATGCATGAGAAGTATTCCCTCTCGATACAAGGTTTAGGCTAGCAAGGTTATTTGAAACAAACACAAGGATGAACGGTGCAGCAAAACTCACATAAAAGACATATTGTAAACATTATAAGACTCTACACCGTCTTCCTTGTTGTTCAAAACTCAATACTAGATATTATCTAGACTCTAGAGAAACCAAATATGCAAACCAAATTAGCAAGCTCTAAGTGTTTCTTCATTAATGGGTGCAAAGTATATGATGCAAGAGCTTAAACATGAGCACAAAAATTGCCAAGTATCAAATTATCCAAGAAATTTTAGAATTACTACATGTAGCATTTTCCAATTCCAACCATATAACAATTTAACGAAGAAGAAACTTCGCCATGAATACTATGAGTAGAGCCTAAGGACATACTTGTCCATATGCTACAGCGGAGCGTGTCTCTCTCCCACAAAGTGAATGCTAGGATCCATTTTATTCAAACAAAACAAAAACAAAAACAAACCGACGCTCCAAGCAAAGTGCATAAGATGTGACGGAATAAAAATATAGTTTCAGGGGAGGAACCCGATAATGTTGTCGATGAAGAAGGGGATGCCTTGGGCATCCCCAAGCTTAGACGCTTGAGTCTTCTTAGAATATGCAGGGGTGAACCACCGGGGCATCCCCAAGCTTAGAGCTTTCACTCTCCTTGATCATATTGTATCATACTCCTCTCTTGATCCTTGAAAACTTCCTCCACACCAAACTTGAAACAACTCATTAGAGGATTAGTGCACAATAAAAATTAACATGTTCAGAGGTGACACAATCATTCTTAACACTTCCGGACATTGCATAAAGCTACTGGACATTAATGGATCAAAGAAATTCATCCAACATAGCAAAAGAGGCAATGCGAAATAAAAGGCAGAATCTGTCAAAACAAAACAGTCCGTAAAGATGGATTTTATTAGGGCACCAGACTTGCTCAAATGGAAATGCCCAAATTGAATGAAAGTTGCGTACATATCTGAGGATCACTCACGTAAATTGGCTTAATTTTCTGAGTTACCTACAGAGAATTAGACCCAGATTCGTGACAGCAAAGAAATCTGTTTCTACGCAGTAATCCAAATCTAGTATTTACTTTACTATCAAAGACTTTACTTGGCACAACAAAACACAAAACTAAGATAAGGAGAGGTTGCTACAGTAGTAAACAACTTCCAAGACTCAAATATAAAACAAAAATACTGTAGTAAAAACATGGGTTGTCTCCCATAAGCGCTTTTCTTTAACGCCTTTCAGCTAGGCGCAGAAAGTGTATATCAAGTAACATCAAGAGACGAAGCATCAACATCATAATTTTTTATAATAATAGAATCATAAGGTAACTTCATCCTCTTTCTAGGGAAGTGCTCCATACCTTTCTTGAGCGGAAATTGATATTTAATATTACCTTCCTTCATATCAATAGTAGCACCAACGGTTCGAAGAAAAGGTCTTCCCAATATAATGGGGCAAGATGCATTGCATTCAATATCCAAAACAACAAAATCAACGGGGACAAGGTTATTGTTAACCATAATATGAACATTATCAACTCTCCCCAAAGGTTTCTTTTTAGCATTATCAGCGAGATTAACATCCAAATAACAATTTTTCAATGGTGGCAAGTCAAGCATATCATAGACTTTCTTAGGTATAACGAAATACTTGCACCAAGATCACATAAAGCATTACAATCAAAATCTTTGACCCTCATTTTAATGATGGGCTCCCAACCATCCTCTAGCTTTCTAGGAATAGAAGTTTCAAGTTTTAGTTTCTCTTCTCTAGCTTTTATGAGAGCATTTGTAATATGTTTTGTGAAAGCCAAGTTTACAGCCCTAGCATTAGGACTTTTAGCAAGTTTTTGTAAGAACTTTATAACTTCAGAGATGTGGCAATCATCAAAATCTAAATCATTACAATCTAAAGCAATGGGATTATCATCCCCAAGGTTGGAAAAAATTTCAGCAGGTTTTATCACGAGCGAGTTTCGAGCTTTTAGCAGTTTCGGGTAATTTTGCGCGCTTTGCACTAGGAGTAGAAACATTGCCAACACCAATTATTTTACCATTAATAGTAGGAGGTGCAGCAACATGTGAATCATTAGCATTGCTAGTGGTGGTAATAGTCCAAACTTTAGCTACATTTTTCTCTTTAGCTAGTTTTTCATCACTACAAGAAAAGTTCTGATAGACAACGTCTCAAAATCGTCCGCTAAGGGGTATTTTTCGTCGCCTATGGGCCTAACCCGACGATATGGGTTCTGTTGTGGAAACTGCGTCAGGCAAAGTCCTACGACGATTTTTTCGGTCCGTCGCGCTTGGGCGCCCTTCCGCCACGGAAAATCGGACCGTTGCCCAAGTGTTTCCGGGAGCCCGTTGACCGCTGACGTCATGCAAACTGACACGTGGCAGACGCCGTTAACTGGCACTTAACGGCGTTAACCGGCTGAAACCCCGTGGTAGATGGTAGGCCCACACGAGGCCTGCCACGTCTTAAGCGGGCCGGCCCATTAAGTTTGCGGGCCGGGCCGGCTGACTTAGTTTGACCGGTCAACTATATAGCTGGGCTGGTCCATTAGTTACGTGGGCCGGGCCTAACCTCTAAGGTTGACTGGTCAAAACTTTAATGGGCCGGCCCACTAAGCATGTGGGCCGGGCCGAATGCACTCGATTGACCGATCAACAGGCAAAAGGGCCGGCCCACAAGACATGTGGGACCCACTTTCTTGGTATCGGGCCGGCCCATTTACAAAGTGGGGTCCACATTAAAGCAATTGGGCCGGCCCAAGAAGTTAGTGGGCCGGCCCAATTAGCATGTGGGTCCCACTTTCTCGCTATCGGCCGGCCCATTTAGTACGTGGGGTCCACATTTGATCAAATGGGCTGGCCCAACAAGCCAGTGGGCCGGGCCAAAAGCACCGGTGGGTCCCACTTTCCCGTTAAAGGGCCAGCCCATTTAGTATGTGGGGTCCACCATATAGCAAGTGGGCCGGCCCAACAACATAGTGGGCCGGGCCAAAAACAAAGGTGGGTCCCACTTTCCAGTTAAAGGGCCGGCCCATTTAGTATGTGGGGTCCACCATATAGCAAGTGGGCCGGCCCAACAAGATAGTGGGCCGGGCCAAAACACTGGTGGGTCCCACTTTCTTGTTAAAGGGCCGGCCCATTTAGTATGTGGGGTCCACCATATAGCAAGTGGGCCGGCCCAACATGCTAGTGGGCCGGCCCAAAAACACAGGTGGGTCCCACTTTCCTGTTAAAGGGCCGGCCCATTTAGTATGTGGGGTCCACCATATAGCAAGTGGGCCGGCCCAACACGGTAGTGGGCCGGGCCAAAAACACAGGTGGGTCCCACTTTCGTCTTAAAGGGCCGACCCATTTAGTATGTGGGGTCCACCACAAAAGCAATTGGGCTGGCCCAACTAGTTAGTGGGCCGGCCCAGTAGTGGGTGGGGTCCACCTTAAAGAAAGTGGGCCGGCCCAATGTCCACAGTAAATCAAGTGGGCTGGCCCAATAAGTAAGTGGGCCAGCCCGTTTAGTTGCTGTTTATATGCCGGCGTAATAGGCGCTTTAGGATTTTGCGGGCCGGCACATATGTGATTTCGCTTAATTGGGCCGTTTAAGGGATGGGAATTCGTGATTTAGATATCGAGAATATTTACGCAAGCATTGATTTCTGTCGGATAGCCTCACTTACCACAAGCACCAAAGAAAAAATGCGCGAAAGAACTATAAAAACTAACTAAATATTACATCACTCGCAAGGCATTGAAAAAATATTACAGAACCCGAAGAAATTGAATGGTAATTAAACCTAGCAATACAATGAAGGGATCCCGGCAATCTTTTAAGTTGTCCATGCAGCACCTATATCTGAAACAAAGACATTACAAGTTAAGACAGCAATAATGGAAAGGCAAAGACACTACAATATTGTTTGCCAAAGAATTTGGAACTCATCATTTCGTCGTTATAACAAGATCATTGTAATGCGCACAATAAGCAAACAAAGAGTGCATGCCGCATACCAACGACCAATATAACAGAGCACGTTAGAATGAAACAATAGACTTACTACTGTCGAGTCCCATGCAAACCAACATGTTCAGGGAGTACAAAATTGGCATGAACAACATAGTAGCAGGCTATAAATTTTGTAACAACGACTGAGCAAGATGAAGTTATGATGGCTACATCTACGGAGCAGGGAATGTAAACCAAAAATAGAAGTTACGATGGCAAAAGCTAAAGAGGAGGGAATGTGAACCAACATGTGCCAAGTGCAATTACTTCATTTTGGCCGTGAACTAAATAATACTCCTGAACTTATAGTGAAGGGGATGCAAATCAAGATGTTTCGGGATATAAACTTGTAATGAGCAACACATAGAGGATAGTTAATGCCGGAGCTTAGGATGGACCAGATACAGAATATAGTGGGATCACCAGTGAACTTGTATAAGAGGGAATGCAAACCAATATGTTCAGCTTTCCATATGTGAGCGTCATGCCAAGTCGGAGAAACAAGTCAATAATGCAGCTTTTGAAGAACAAGATGGCACGCAAAATTATTATCTAGTAGTATGACAAGTTTATTTGTACTACAAAGCTAGATAGCGAGTGATAGCATGCCAAACTAAGTCCTTACTTTGTTAGCTTACAATGAACTAGATACAAAACAATGGCATCACTCGTAGTACAGGGAATGCAAGCCAACATGTTCATGGAGTAAAAAATTGGCACAAACAACATAGTAGCAGGCCATAATTTTTGTAACAACGACCGAGCAAGATAAAGTTATGATGGCTAGATCTACAGAGCAGGGAATGTAAACCAAATATAGAAGTTACGATGCCAAAAGCTATAGAGCAGGGAATGCGAACCAACATGTGCAATTACTTAAAATTGGCCATGAACTTAAATAATAGCAGGATGTTACTATAATACCTATAATTTTTGTAACAACGATCGCAGCAAGATAGAAGTTATGATGGCTACATCTACAGAGCAGGAATGCAAACCAAAATGTTCAATCGCTTAAAGTTAGCAATGAAGTAGAAAATAGCAACGTGTTACTGGTCATAGCTAGGAATGAACTAAAAGAGCTTCAGACAAACAAGCATCTGAACCCATAACATGGCGCTAAAACAAGGGACTTACATTAGGAGAAGCACTCTGTGGGAGTCACAGCAGATCTTCCTGGGGTTGATAGATCCGGTGATGAAGTACGCTACATGTGCTACTTGGGGTTGGAGAGACGGCCATTACACTTCATGGTTACTCATCTCATCCGCAAAAAGTAACGGCACGTCGTTAGCACAAACAGGTTCCCCCAAGATTAAACAAGAACTTGCGAGGCAAGCAATAGAAAAGCGACGAGTAGAAGAGTTTAGATCATGCACGGCGCCGGTGAAGCGAGATCCGGTTCATGCACAGCGGTGTCGGTGAGCAAGATACGATGCGGTGGACGACCGATCCGGCGAAGCGGCTCCGGTGGGGTGGACGATACCGCAGCTGAAGCGACTGCGGTAGACCGCCGGATGAGCATATGGTTTCGAGGTTCGGCGGGGATGATCCGGTCCGGTTGATGACGGCGTCGATGAAGCGGCTCCGGCGGGCAGCCGGATGACGAGGATCGCGAGGGCTCGGGTAGGCCAGGGAATTCCGGCGGGGATGTTCCGTGCGGTGGTCGTGGAGGTGGGAGAGAGGGACTTGGGAAGTTCCGGTGGGTGGTCTGAAGGAAATGTATTTTTTTGGGAGGGTTTCCTGGGCTAGGGAGGTGGTGATCCAAAAAATGACGGGCAGACCCCCCCACCAACCGACTTTGCTGCCATCTCCACAGGGGTAGAATAGGAATTTGGAAGCGTGTGAAATTTTTGTATTTTGTGGGCGGCAAGTTTTGCCGCTATGAGATTTTGAATTTGGCCACCGTCCAAGTATAATGATAAAAAATTGTGACACCGTACTAGTACCTCTCGTTCAAGGCCGAGTGCAAAATCAAATCATCATCACGTTGAATATAGGTCACTACCATGATCATGATCTATCTTCCGGACAGAGATCCAGGTGCCCCCACGTTCACAGTGGCACAACGTGACCCGAGGCTTCCCATCCACCATTCGTTTCAATCCAACGGCAAGGAAAGCAACAGCGTGACCCGATTAATTTCTGCTGAGCTGAAGAGCTGCCGTGTTCTCTCGAACCCGAAGAAATAGAGAAGGGAACGAGAAGATGATTTCGGTTCCGAGCGCATCCGTCCGGGCCAAAAATGTATCTGGTACAAACTCCGGCGGGACGACGCATAGTGACTGGGCCGTTCGCAGCGACGCAAACATGCCCAAATATGTGTCTCGGATCCGTCGCGCGGACGCTGCGTGGACGCGTAAAGTGTCCGCTCGCGTCTGGCGAACGTTTCGTCGGGCCCGCTGGCAGTGACCCAGCGTCGATGCGTCTTCTCAGCGGCGCTGCTCGGCGCTCCGCGGTCGCGTAAAATGGCGATGCCTCGGGTGGCACGCGTCGTCACCTACCTCTCGCGAATGGCGATGCCACGCGTGCGGCGGCCGTCGCGTGCCTCCGACCTATATAAACAGGAGCGTACGCATATCATCTCCTCCCACACTAAACCCTAGCCGCTGCCGCTCAACCTCCTACTGGGTTTTGTATAGAACTAGAACGCATAATTTAATCTCAAGTTTGATGTGCCCTGTGAACGTGGGGGCACTGGATCTATGTCCCTATCTTCTTAATCCCAATCAAAAATGCATTTGAAATATTTCATGATTGGTGGGAGATTTTGCCGCCCGACTGAGATTAAATTAAACCACGCGTTCGACAATTCAAAAATGCATTTGAAATATTTCAGGATTGGTGGGAGATTTTGCCGCCCGACTGAGATTAAATTAAACCACGCGTTCGACAATTCAAACTTGAGACCAAGGCTATGATACCATTTAAGTTCGAACTGATTGAAAAAGGCTATGCAATTAATTTATATAACATCCACAGGAACAACTACCAAGTTGATCCCAACCGCGGATAAATGCATCCACCAACAAAAGTAGGAACGGTGCCTTATTCTAAGGAAACATTTCACAAGACCAATGTACTCACTATGTAGTGTTCATCTCCAATTATCTATGGCATTTTCTAAGTCTTTGGGAGATTATAACGAACTTGATTGGCCTCGTGCAATAGGGCATCACATGCTTCTAATCTCGATCTCAACATGTTAACTTTTGTTCTTAGCATAGCTGTTGCAACTCGTTCTACTTGGAGTTGTTCCTCCAAAACTTGAGCGAGAGAAAGACTTGGACTTGGGCTTCAAAACCAAGCATTTCGCAGGAAAGAGATATCTTTATCTTTCCCATGTTTTGCCATCTCGAATTTCATATTAGCATGACAAGTTTTGAGTTGTGTAAAAAGAAAAGTTATTACAGAGAAAAATGCAGATGGTAGATTTAATGTGTACGAACTACTTTTAATCATACAAGTTGGCATGTCTGACTATAATAAGGACCGTCTATCTTGCTAGCAGGCATAATTATTAAGGTATTATTAATGGGCTACCATGTTCATAGTGTTCGAAGAAACAGCCTTTATTGCATTACGAGCAGAAAACAGTTCACACGTGCGCTCGTATTCAAATTTTCAGCATGCAACCGATTTATGGTTTAATTGAAGTACACATCATTATATTATTTCACACAAAACACAAGCAGCCACATGGAACATATCTAATTTTAGTACAACAACAAAATTTGCAATTATTACGGACCAGGAAATTTTGAACGAAATTTTGAGCAAGTAATTAATTACAAGCATTGGCATCAGCAGATCCACTTGACCGAACAACGGAATCAAAGTTTATTTAGACACCTTCAATTCCCGGACACATCACAACCGGCTTACCATGACAAGTGCATAGGAGATTCTTTAGAACATTTTCTCGTCAAAGTTTGCCTATTTTTCAATTCATGTATCTCTTGGCGTGTGTTGGCAATTATTTCATCAAGCATCTTTGTTTTCCCGCCCAAATATATCAACTCGCCTCTTGGAGTGCATCCCCCAAATCTCTTTGTGCCGGATTAAGTTGAGCAATAGATACCATGGGCCTATGCGAGCAATATGCACTCTCACCGCTCGCTTTGTGAAACATCAATACTTGAGGCATTGGCCATTGCTTCGGCTTTGTAGCTTTATTTGAAGCCTCGAAATTTAGATAAAACAAGTTACAACATCATATGATGCAATAAAAGACCTCCAATTTCAAGAGCATCATTGAGCTGATATAACATAGCAAGCAATCCAAAATAGAGCCTCGTACATCTATTTCTTCTGGAACGGTTGGTGTACTCGGACTCGGTGGACCAATGAGAGCACGTGCCATCGTCACTCGTTGCTCGTGAAATGACCGCAACACTTGATAAATGGGTTGTCCCTACCGACATTACAGCTTTGTTTGCAGTGCTGAAACTAAGACAAAACAAGTTAAAATGCAATACAATACACGGCAAACATGTATCATTTAATCTCAGCCGTTCTTTTGTTTTACTCAAGAAAACATTTTTATTTTGGGAGTTTATAGAAGCACAAGCCATCGTCTACATTGGCACTTGTGTTATGAAAAATATCATCTTCATCGTACATGGTTATGTGAAGATATTGATATATAATTCTGTGCTAGGAAAACAAATAGCAATTACTATGTTACAAGAACCATCTTCAAGCTCAAAGATACGAAGTTCATTGGTCCACCAACCAAGGCTGATAAAATATTATATATTAATTTAGTACTAATATTTCGTATTTACTCATATTAAGGTCTAACTTTTTTCCCCATGACAACCCAGCTTTGATATAAAATCTAACGGTGGCCATGTGTGGGTCACATAAAAAGTATTGAGGTAGTAAATTTATACATAGATATTGGATAATGTATTTTAAATTTCAAAAAATATGGTAGAAATATATAAATTAGATAGTCTTGCCGTGCAATATGCATGCCGCAAAAGGTAAGATAGATCCTTAAAAATTCTCGACTCTAATCACAAAAATATACATAATCCTAATGGGGTGTCCATGAAAAAGTTTTGTCACTTTCGTATTAGGGTATACTTCTATTTCATACCGACTAAAAAACTTAATTGTAATGAACTCACATATTACTCCTTCCATTACTTCTTTTAGGGTGTATTAGTTTTTCAAAAGCCAAACTTTAGGCTTTGTGACTAATTTTAGCAAAAAATAATAATTATCAACATCAAATAAAATATGGAAATATATTTTAAAATTATATATGTCGTGACGTGCAAAGCACGTGCTACTTACTAGTAGATTACTAGAAAATGAATGAAGCAATTGAACATGGAGCGTATTATATAAACAACCGGATCATTTGAATATGGATATACCACATCATGTCAATGGGACTCGGAAAAACAAAGCTAGACATTTAAACAAGTAATATAACTATTTTTTCACAATGTTTCAAGTAGAATAGGAAGCTAGGTTAGGAATAAAGCAATCATGTTTCAAGTAGAATAGGAAGCTAGGTTAGGAATAAAGCAATCATGTTTCAAGTAGAATAGGAAGCTAGGTTAGGAATAAAGCAATAAAAAAACACGAAGTGCATCATTTCAGCTAGGATCATTTCTATCAAACTTCATGCACTAGCCATGGAACAACAAGCAAACTCAATGAAGCAACAGGCAAAAAATTAACATAATAGAATTTTAGGACTTGTTTAACATAGCCAAATCATGTAACTTATACCCAGGCATGCCGGATGCCAGATGGGTCAAAGGCAGTGTGCAATGTTCCATATGGTCATTGTTTATATTTTATTAGATTCCATTAGGCAACTTAGGTAGTGCAACATACAGAAAATGATGCAATTGAACTACGCACAGGAGGTAAATTAACATTCCAAAAAAAACAGGGAACTTACGTGAGCTTTTTTTTGAGTCACACGGACCTCATCAGGTACTTGGGCAGAAGAACCCGGTGCCACACTCGTTTCTCCTCCGCATGAAGGAGAGGCCAATTGTAAACAGAAACAGGATCCAAGATATAGAAGTTTGCATTAAGCAATATACAAAAAACAGCAGGTACTTACATGATTATAGGCGAGCTTTACTCTACGTTTCTGAGTGTAAGATGTGCCTCGTCGCACGTGTAATAACAACAAACGATTACGAGTCAAGGATTTGCTATAATTAAATTGACACCAAACAAGTAGTAGAAACATTATGACGTGCATAAACATGTAATACAGGATCGCAAAAAGATATCAAACATGATGTAACTAGAGCAGTAGCCTACGGCCAAATAGTGAGAAATTGTAATCGTGTCAATGGTGGACTTGTATAGCCTACCCCAACTTGTTTGGGAATAAAGCTTTGTTGTTGGTGGTGTTGTTGTTGTTGTCAATCGTGGACATGTAGAGCATTCAACGGCTCATGATTGGTGGCTCATATTTTGTAGAGTTTCAGCGAATGGGTGGGTTAGGTCACTCAGACCACGACACTCGTATTTATATCATCCGAGTTAGGGTTACAATACCATTGGACATGGGCCTCTATGGGCCTCACACTGGATACAATATTACTACAGCGCTACTACTAAACTCACTCATGGTCCAACACACCCCCTCAAGATGATCATGGGTAAACAACCATGGCCATCTTGCAACAACATGACACATATGACAACTACGAGTAATGAACTTTCAACATAACTCCTAGGATACATGACAGCATTGCACTTTTCATCATCTTGTCATCTCGATTCATCTCTTCATCGACAGCGAAGACATCCAGCTTCAACCATCCGGGATACGCACAACTCCTAACCATACACATCCTCAACAACCCCGGCTGCCTCACCACACAAGTTCCGCGAACCATCCACACTCGCCTCAATGTCCTCAGCCTCTCTTCTCCACTCTGCCCGGCCACCGACCTCTTCCGTCTCTCCCACAAACCCCCGACCAACTCCTCGCCTCAACCATCCACTCCTCAAGCACCCATGCCTATCCCCCGGTCGAGGCCTCAACCAGCTCTCACCTCGAGCACGCATGCCTTTCCCCCGGACATATCCACAACCATCACCATCACCACTAAACCGCAGCCTCATCAACTCCATCACGACTCAATCGCAGCCTCATCAACTCCATCACAACATATCCTCACAGCCTCACATCTCCATTTTCTCCTCACTTCCACTCGGATGGCGCCTCGTCCGCGCGCCCTGGCCAACCTGGCAGACCGCACCCGGCCACATCGACCGGCTCGCGCTGGTCAACGTCCAGCACCAACCTCCGGCTCCGCCCTGCGCTCAAAGGCTCGGCCCACTCCGCACGCCTCCAACATCTCCCCTCGCACGGATCCGGATCTCTCTCGCCACGGATTCACTTCCTCGTCTCTCCTTTCTAAACCGAAACGATCTTGACCCTCTTCTTTGTCCCCGCGCGAGCAGCCGCCGATCTCACACAACTCGCATCGCTGTGTGTGATAGCCGCAACCCACGCAGAGCACCTGATGCGGCCTCCCGCCGCCAGGATTTCTACATCTCAACGGTGGTTTTTGTGGTCAAAGGAAGAACTTGTATGGTACTGTTTGGGGCGGCTAGCACTAGCAGGAAGGAAACCTAGGCTCTGATACCATGTAGAGTTTCAGCAAATGGGTGGGTTAGGTCACGGAAAAAAAATACTTATGCGTCGTGTTTAAATCTAAAGGATGAGGTGGTTACAAACGAAAGCACTTGTAAGTTAAAAATATACTAGCACGAATTCAGAAATACAGTCACACTGCAATACTCCTAACAGAACAAAACGCGCAGGGATGTCTGGTTACCTATTTCTGGGCGGCGTTTAGACGTGTTCCGCGTTCTTACGGGTGACGCGGAGGTCGGCGAGGGGACTGCTGTTGCGGTGGGTGCCGGGGAAGCAGATCTTGGGGGGTCGGAGAAGGACATGCTGGGCGGTCGATGAAGTGTTCAGCGCGCCGGCCGAAGTAGAAGGTCGGTGAAGCAGATGATGTGCAGTGCACGGGGACGTCGGTGTCGGCGAAGCTGGTCAGGTGCGGTGGTCGATAGAGTCGGCGAACGAGATACGGTGCGGTGGACGCCGGAGTAGGTGCAGATCAAGCGGATAGGGCAGCCTCGAGGTTTGAAGCCGTGGCAGCTTGAACGGCGAAGTGCGGCGGTGATTTTCCGGTGCGGCGGCCGTGAAGGTGGGAGGTAGGTAAGAGGAGCGGTTTCTCTGAGGGCTTGCGGGCGAAACTAGGGCGAAGCGGGGCGATAGAGGAGAAAAAGGGAATTTCGCAGTCCTTCTTTTGAGGGAAAAAAATATTCGCAGATCTGAAACTTTGCGGCGCGAGATATTTGGGCGTTGGCGGGGAATTTTACCGCTCGATGAGATTAAATTTTGCCTCGCAGTAGGTAATAATAATAATAAATAGTAGGCCCTACTAGTAGTACTGTAAGTCTGTTCAGGAATCCAAGGGGGTCGAGGTAGAGGAATCCATTATGTGAATCCACATTTCAAAGTGTCCAAAAATTCTAAACTGAAATTTTACATGTATATCTAGACATTTTATGTTGGTACATAAGTTTTTTTTTAAAAAATGTGGCTCCTGTAAAAAAGACAAATTTTGATGCTGTAACACGACTACGTACATTTTTTGCCTTTTTTGTACACACCACACAAAATGTTGTTTTTCCACGAAAACTTATGAACGAACATAGGATGTCACAATGTATACCAAAAAATTTATGTCAGATTTTTTTAACATTTATATAATTGTTTTTTTATTATTTTCAATAATCGGTGCATATGCACGTGTGTGCCAAAACGCCACCTCCAGGGGCTAGGAGTTTCTAAACTTCTTATGGCACATCAAATAAAATGTTGTTCAATCAATAATAATAATGTGCTTATGATTGTTACTCCCTTCCACCATTAATAAAGTCCACATCGGTCTCGTGTCAAACTTTGACTCGAGATTTAGGTACCCACATGATAGTGCTAGTATCATAGCTAGTATCATACACATTGGTCCCACAAAACCGCTGATGTGGCAGCTAATTAAGTAGGAGAGAGGAGATTAGTGTAACATAGGTAGATATTGTATCATAGCGCAAACAACCGAGATACATGCTTAGGGTTAGGGGTAGATACATGATTTTTCTGGTTTGAATATGTCTAGACCTTATTTATCAACTTAATTGAATGCTTACTATATAACATAAGAAGACCTTGTTTTTTTATTTTGTTTTTTAATTTTTATACGGATTTGAATCTTGGTCAAATCCTAGGTTTCACCAAGATTTGAATAAGTTTAAAACATGAATATGAAAAAGTAAGCATGCATGTATGCTTCATAATTAATCACTTCAAAATGAAGCTCTTGGGAGGGTTTTTGAAATTTCCATGTTTGAAACCAAAAACCACATATCATCATGCTTGACTTCATGAGACAGAGTTTAGGTTAGGGGGTAGATACATGATTTCTCTGGTTTGAATATGTCTAGACCTTGTTTATCAACTTAATTGAATGCTTACAATATAACATAAGAAGACTATGTGCCTTGGTTTTTCATTTTTTGTTTTTTAAAATTATGCCCATTTGAATCTTGGTCAAATCCTAGGTTTGACCATGATTTAAACAAGTTTAAAACATGAATATGAAAAAGTAAGCATGTATCCTTCGTAGTCACTCCAAAATGAAGCTCGATCTTGAGAGGGTTTTTGAAATTTCCATGTTTGAAACCAAAAAACCACATACTTATCTTCATGCTTGACTTCATAAGACAGAGTTAATTAGGGGTTAGGGGTAGCTTGATACATGATTTTTCTGGTTTGAATATGTCTAGACCTTATTTATCAACTTAATTGAATGCTTACTATATGACATAAGAAGACCTTGGTTTTCATTTTTTATACCCATTTGAATCTTGGTCAAATCATAGGTTTGACCAAGATTTGAACAAGTTTAAAACATGAATATGAAAAAGTAAGCACGTACGTATGCTTCTTAGTCACTCCAAAATGAAGCTCTTGGGAGGGTTTTTGAAATTTCCATGCTTGAAACCAAAAACCACTTCTCTTCATGCATGCTTGACTTCATAAGACAGAGTTTAGGGTTAGGGGGTAGATACATGATTTCTCTCGTTTGAATATGTCTAGACCTTGTTTATCAACTTAATTGAATGCTTACTATATGACATAAGAAGACTATGTGCCTTGATTTTTTTTTAAAATTTTGCCCATTTGAATCTTGGCCAAATCCTAGGTTTGACCATGATTTAAACAAGTTTAAAACATGAATATGAAAAATTAAGCATGTATCCTTCGTAGTCACTCCAAAATGGAAGCTCTTGAGAGGGTTTTTGAAATTTCCATGTTTGAAACCAAAAAACCGCGTACTTCTCTTCATGCTTGACTTCATAAGACAGAGTTTGGGGTTAGGGGTAGCTTGATACATGAATTTTTTGGTTTGAATATGTCTAGACCTTGTTTATCAACTTAATTGAATGCTTACTAGATGACATAAGATGACTATGTGCATTGGTTTTTCATTTTATTGTTTTTTTTTGAATTTTTATGCCCATTTGAATCTTGGTCAAATCCTATGTTTGACCATGATTTAAACAAGTTTAAAACATGAATATGAAAAATTAAGCATGTATCCTTCGTAGTCACTCCAAAATGAAGCTCGATCTTGAGAGGGTTTTTGAAATTTCCATGTTTGAAACCAAAAACCACGTACTTCTCTTCATGCTTGACTTCATAAGACAGAGTTTGGGGTTAGGGGTAGCTTGATACATAAATTTTCTGGTTTGAATATGTCTAGACATTGTTTATCAACTTAATTGAATGCTTACTAGATGACATAAGAGTTTTTGAAATTTCCATGCTTGAAAACCAAAAACCACTTCTCTTCATGCATGCTTGACTTCATAAGACATAGTTTAGGGTTAGGGGGTAGATATATACATGATTTTCCTACTAGTTTGAATATGTCTAGACCTTGTTTATCAATTTAATTGAATGCTTACTATATGACATGAGCAGACCTTGGTTTTAATTTTTTTTATACCCATTTGAATCTTCGTCAAATCGTAGGTTTGTTGACCAAGATTTGAACAAGTTTAAAACATGAATATGAAAAAGTAAGCATGTATGCGTCTTAACTAGTCACTCCAAAATGAAGCTCTTGGGAGGGTTTTTGAAATTTCCATGTTTGAAACCAAAAACCACTTCTTCTCTTCATGCTTGACTTCATAAGTCAGAGTTTAGGGATATATAGGGAGTAGATACATGATTTTTCTGGTTTGATATGTCTAGACCTTGTTTATCAACTTAATTGAATGCTTACTATATGACATAAGAAGACTACGTGATTTGTGCTCATCTGAAGTGTGGGACCTCACGCATGGGAACTACACGTAAGTGACAAATCTTGTTGCTCTAATAACTCAGGTGATCATTATAATGTATTAGTACATAGTTTCCTATGGATCCTTCTTAGTCACTCCAAAATGAAGCTCTTTGAGAGGGTTTTTGAAATTTCCATGTTTGAAACCCAAAACAACTTCTCTTCATGCTTGACTTCATAAGACAGAGTTTAGGGTTAGGGGTAGATACATGATTTGTCTGGTTTGAATACGTCTAGACCTTGTTTATCAACTTTAATGCTTACTATATGACATAAGAAGACTATGTGCTTTGGTTTTTCATTTTTCTGATTTTTTTTTATTTTTGATGCCCATTTGAATCTTGGTCAGATCCTAGGTTTTACCAAGATTTAAACAAGTTTAAAACATGAAAATGAAAAGGGAAGCATTTATCCTTCTTAGTCACTCTAAATGAAGTTTTTGGGAGGTTTTTGAAATTTCCATGTTTGAAACCCAAAACCACTTCTCTTCATGCTTGACTTCATAAGACATAGTTTAGGGTTAGGGGTACATACATGATTTGTATGTTTTGAATATGTCTAGACCTTGTTTATCAACTTGAATGCTTACTATATGACATAAGAAAACTACGTATGTGCTTTGGTTTTTCATTTTTCTATTTTTTTTTTTGAATTTTCCGCCCATTTGAATCTCTGTCAAATCCTAGGTTTGACCAAGATTTAAACAAGTTTAACACGTGAAAACGAAAAGGTAAGCATGGATCCTTCTTAGTCACTCCAAAATGTACCAATTGATAGATGTGTTAACTTTGCTTCATGGAAAAAATAATGTCATGTAAATGAGTTAACTTGGATTTCCTACCCTTGAATCCATAGGAAACTTTGTTCTAATGCACTATAATAATCAACCGAGTTTTTACACCAATAGGTCTGTCACTTACGTGTGGTGCCCATGCGTGAGGTCCCACACTTCAGTGAGCACAAGTCACGTGCAATAGGTACGCAAACTCCCAACCATTTTCTTTGTCAAGAGAAGACGCATCAGGATGCGTATTGGAAGTCTCTGGGTCCTTCAGGATCCTTCGGTTGTCCCTCTCACAAAAAAAAACAAATCTCTCTCATTCTCGGCCTCGCTCGACTCGCTCGCTCGCTCGCTCGCACCTCCTGCTCACTGACAAACCCTGCACAACAGTCAACATCATCACCCGAAAAAGGGGAGACACCATAATGCTCTCCCTCCTTCTTCTCTCCTTCCGAGTGATCCCTCTTCCTCCGAGTTTCACTCGACGGGCAAACACATATGTGCTGCATAGTCGAGTAATAATAAAAAAGGTACGTAGAAAAATCGACCTACGAATCTATAATTAAATAGGTTAAACTAGGGTTTTGCCCAGTACTACAGATCAAGGTTCAAAAAATCCAACTACGGGGTTCGAACAACCCCATTTCTAATCAAAGAATTTTTTCGACGTCATCCAAATGGCCTCAAACTATAGCATGGGCGGATCCAGACTATAGCCAAGGGGGGCAGCCGCCCCCACTCGATTTTATGAAACCTTGTACTTAGAAATATGTTAAGCTAAAGGCTGGTTTGCCCGCACTTAGAAATGATATTTGCATCACTTATCATATGTTTGCCCATTTGAATCTTGTCAAATCCTAGATTTGACCAAGATAATTTAAACAAGTTTAAAACATGAAAATGAAAAGGGAAGCTTGTATCCTTCTTAGTCACTCTAAAATGAAGTTTGGGGAGGTTTTTGAAATTTCCATGCTTGAAACCAAAAACCACTTCTCTTCATGCTTGACTTCATAAGACAAAGTTTAGGGTTAGGGGTAGATACATGATTTTTCTGGTTTGAATATGTCTAGACCTTATTTATCAACTTAATTGAATGCTTACTATATAACATAAGAAGACCTTGTTTTTTTATTTTGTTTTTTAATTTTTATACGGATTTGAATCTTGGTCAAATCCTAGGTTTCACCAAGATTTGAATAAGTTTAAAACATGAATATGAAAAAGTAAGCATGCATGTATGCTTCATAATTAATCACTTCAAAATGAAGCTCTTGGGAGGGTTTTTGAAATTTCCATGTTTGAAACCAAAAACCACATATCATCATGCTTGACTTCATGAGACAGAGTTTAGGTTAGGGGGTAGATACATGATTTCTCTGGTTTGAATATGTCTAGACCTTGTTTATCAACTTAATTGAATGCTTACAATATAACATAAGAAGACTATGTGCCTTGGTTTTTCATTTTTTGTTTTTTTTAAATTATGCCCATTTGAATCTTTGTCAAATCCTAGGTTTGACCATGATTTAAACAAGTTTAAAACATGAATATGAAAAAGTAAGCATGTATCCTTCGTAGTCACTCCAAAATGAAGCTCGATCTTGAGAGGGTTTTTGAAATTTCCATGTTTGAAACCAAAAAACCACATACTTATCTTCATGCTTGACTTCATAAGACAGAGTTAATTAGGGGTTAGGGGTAGCTTGATACATGATTTTTCTGGTTTGAATATGTCTAGACCTTATTTATCAACTTAATTGAATGCTTGCTATATGACATAAGAAGACCTTGGTTTTCATTTTTTATACCCATTTGAATCTTGGTCAAATCATAGGTTTGACCAAGATTTGAACAAGTTTAAAACATGAATATGAAAAAGTAAGCACGTACGTATGCTTCTTAGTCACTCCAAAATGAAGCTCTTGGGAGGGTTTTTGAAATTTCCATGCTTGAAACCAAAAACCACTTCTCTTCATGCATGCTTGACTTCATAAGACAGAGTTTAGGGTTAGGGGGTAGATACATAATTTCCTGGTTTGAATATGTGTAGACCTTGTTTATCAAAATAATTGAATGCTTACTATATAACATAAGAAGACCTTGTTTTTTTTTGAATTTTTATACCCATTTGAATCTTGGTCAAATCCTTGGTTCCACCAAGATTTGAATAAGTTAAAAACATGAATATGAAAAAGTACGCATGTATGCTTCTTAGTCACTTCAAAATGAAGCTCTTGGGAGGGTTTTTGAATTTCCATGTTCGAAACCAAAAACCACATACCTTCATGCTTGACTTCATGAAACAGAGTTTAGGGTTAGGGGTAGATACATGCATGATTTTTCTTGTTTGAATATGTCTAGACCTTGTTTATCAACTTAATTGAATGCCTACTATATAACATAAGAAGACCTTTTTTGTTTTTTTTTTGAATTTTTATACCCATTTGAATCTTGGTCAAATCCTAGGTTTCACCAAGATTTGAATAAGTTTTAAAACATGACTATGAAAAAGTAACCATGCATGTATGCTTCTTAATTAATCACTTCGAAATGAAGCTCTTGGGAGGGTTTTTGAAATTTCCATGTTTGAAACCAAAAACCACATATCTTCATGCATGCGCTTGACTTCATGAGACAGAGTTTAGGGTTAGGGGTAGATACATGATTTCTCTCGTTTGAATATGTCTAGACCTTGTTTATCAACTTAATTGAATGCTTACTATATGACATAAGAAGACTATGTGCCTTGATTTTTTTTAAAATTTTGCCCATTTGAATCTTGGCCAAATCCTAGGTTTGACCATGATTTAAACAAGTTTAAAACATGAATATGAAAAATTAAGCATGTATCCTTCGTAGTCACTCCAAAATGGAAGCTCTTGAGAGGGTTTTTGAAATTTCCATGTTTGAAACCAAAAAACCGCGTACTTCTCTTCATGCTTGACTTCATAAGACAGAGTTTGGGGTTAGGGGTAGCTTGATACATGATTTTTTTGGTTTGAATATGTCTAGACCTTGTTTATCAACTTAATTGAATGCTTACTAGATGACATAAGATGACTATGTGCATTGGTTTTTCATTTTATTGTTTTTTTTTGAATTTTTATGCCCATTTGAATCTTGGTCAAATCCTATGTTTGACCATGATTTAAACAAGTTTAAAACATGAATATGAAAAATTAAGCATGTATCATTCGTAGTCACTCCAAAATGAAGCTCGATCTTGAGAGGGTTTTTGAAATTTCCATGTTTGAAACCAAAACCACGTACTTCTCTTCATGCTTGACTTCATAAGACAGAGTTTGGGGTTAGGGGTAGCTTGATACATAAATTTTCGGGTTTGAATATGTCTAGACATTGTTTATCAACTTAATTGAATGCTTACTAGATGACATAAGAGTTTTTGAAATTTCCATGCTTGAAAACCAAAAACCACTTCTCTTCATGCATGCTTGACTTCATAAGGTAGAGTTTAGAGTTAGGGGGTAGATACATGATTTTCCTGCTAGTTTCAATATGTCTAGACCTTGTTTATCAATTTAATTGAATGCTCACTATATGACATGAGCAGACCTTGGTTTTAATTTTTTTATACCCATTTGATTCTTCGTCAAATCCTAGGTTTGTTGACCAAGATTTGAACAAGTTTAACATTAATATGAAAAGGTAAGCATGTATGCTTCTTAATTAGTCACTCCAAAATGAAGCTCTTGGGAGGGTTTTTGAAATTTCCATGATTGAAACCAAAAACCACTTCTCTTCATGCTTGAATTCATAAGTCAGGGTTTAGGGATATATAGGGGGTAGATACATGATTTTTTTGGTTTGAATATGTCTAGAGCTTGTTTTTCAACTTGAATGCTTACTATATGACATACGAAGACTATTTGCTAACGGAGGGAGTAAGCACTCGCTATGAAAAGTACCAAACGATGCATACCAAAATGATTTTTTTAGAGGAATACTAGTTCGGATTATATAATTTTATATTAGCAGGCCAAAATCGAACCCCGTAGTTGGATTTTCAGAAATTGATCCGTAGTACTGGGCAAAACCCTAGTTTAGCTTATTTAATAATAGATTCGTAGGTCGATTTTTTTACGTTATTATTATTATTACTAGGCAAGCACATGTGTTTGCCCGTCGAGTGAAACTCTTTCATTTCATTTTTCTTTTCCGCAAGGTCGGGAGTCGGAGGAAGAGGGATCACACGGGAGGAGACGAAGGGAGAGCAGTCACGGGGCCCCACTTATTTATGGTGTCTGTCACATCCCAAAATTTTCCAAATTTTGGAATGTGAAATAAAAATTAAATTTAAGCTTGGTTGGTGTCTTGATTTAAAATTTACAATGAAATAAAAAAATTTGGTTTTACTTAATACTATTTCCCAAAAATGGAGTTTTCAAAAACATGCATTGCATTCATAAGCATCATGGCATCTTTGCATTCCCTAGGAAATTTGAGCGAAATTCAAATTTATAAAGAAATCTTAAACCCGAAGAAATGCAAATAAAGTCATATATGCGTATGTGCCATTTTTAAATTTATCAAAATGATTTAAAAGTGGTTCCAAAATATTCTTCATTGAATAAAGAATCCGCTGATATTTTATTTGTATTTTTCTAACTTGTTTTAACTTACTTTTGATCAAATTCGATTTCCAAATTATTTTCAAATACTAAACAGTAAAGAGAAAAGAGTTTTAGTTAAAATAAAAAAAAAACAACAACGTGCGGGCATGTGGCCAGGCCAAGCTCAAATGAGCGACCCAGCTCCACACCTGCGCACACACGCCCGTGGCCGTGCAAGCAAGCTGCACCAAAGCCGAACCGTTTCATTCTTTAATTTTTTTTTCTAGCACGCGGGCCCCAGCCCCACGTCATCGTCTTCAAGCCAGGCAGGAAGCGTCGGACAGCACACGCACGTAACGCACAATCAGTTTCTTCTGTTTACTCCCGAATTGATTTCTGGCGATTTAAGCCACCATTTAACGCACCGTTTCTTCCTACTTAAGCTCCACATCTTCCTCTTCGTTTCCCCTCAAACGGAACCCCCCGAGAGCCCCCAGGCTGCTTGAATTTTCGCTCGCAAGTCCGCTGTACCATCACACTAAATCGTCGATTGCGGTGAGGACGATTCATCTTTCGATCTCTAGTTTCTTCCAAACATCCTATTTCTTCCGTGCGCATCTCTCAGACTTTGTTTCGTGAATTTTGATGCACGAGTGCAACGGCGCCATCTTCATATGTGAGTACGTCCGCGGGACAGTTTTCCGACGAGCGATTTCGAGCGAACCAGTGCACTTCAACGACCGTCACCAATTTCGCCTCGTGATTTCGAGTGGATTCATTTGCTTCATCATCGGCAGGAATCGTAGGAGGCTCGACGTCGACCACAGCGACTATTTCCAGTAACCTCCGTCTAGTACGTGAGTCTGCCCACGTTTATTCTTTCCTTCTTTATTCCTTTTCCTTGGAACCACAGGATCTAGATCCTAAGGCTGATACTAGATGACTTAAACGAAGGGGTATCCTCGAATAGAAACCTGCCACATGTCATACATGTTAATATTTTCGAATATTATGGTCAGGGAAACATACAAACTTCTGAAAATCATAACTTTAGTTCCGTTTATCGAAATTTAGCAAACAAGATGTCCCTGAACTCATAAAAATGTGTAGAATACGTTAGTGTCATAATATTGCACTTTTGCATCATATTTTTACACAGTTTTTGCAGAAACTCAAATAGAGTATTTTGGCTATACAAATAGTTCTACAAATTATTTTTAAGTAATTCCTTTTGCTATTAGTAGATAATTTAACCCTCTGTACAGTAACATTATAACAAGAAAAACGTGGCCCTGCTTATTTTATTTGTAGTATTTGTTTAGTGATATATACCTTTTCTAGTGATAGAAAATGTTTTCAATAGTTTAAACAACATTAAAATTATACCATGGCATCATGCATATAGTTGAAACCAGAGAACATATTAAGTGTGTTGTTCATGTTTAATCCACATATTGCATCCATATTTTTTATTTATTTTGTGATTGTATATGTGTTGCTATGTGTTTATGGAGTGAAAATATTTGTTTGTAGATTGTGGTTGTGCTGATTGCAACGAGTGTTTCTGCGAAGAGTGTACCAACTCATTCTCTCACCAAGGCAAGTGGCACACCCTCACAAATGTCCTAGATTTTATTCATGCACCGTAGTGATTTTTGTAGTAAGTCTAGGGATATGCTTTGCTTTTGTAATCCGAGTAGTCTAGCTACCCCTACTTGACTTACTTTGTCGCCATTAAATTTAGTTGTAGCTCAGCTATGCTATAAAAAAAGATTTTGTTAGCGAGTTATGGAAAAACAACTAAGTTTAATGAACTACCTGGGTGGAATTGGTATTGCTTGGTTTATGTTGAGTGGTTGCAACGGGGTCATGTCTATGAACCGCCGTGTGCATCGCACTTGTGGACGGCCACCCAGGAACAAAGAGATAATAGACAACCTTGCTCATTAGCTTACCGTACAGCCACATGCTATATGGGCTCGGCTTGACGGAGTATGTTGTGTGAACCTGGACCCTACGCGACATGATGATGTAGGGGAATGTAGGTTGGAGCGGGTCCGTAGAGGATGGTCTGGGTGATCACTTCGGAAAAGTCTCGTCCTAGTCGATATCTGTCCATTTGAGCAAAATGTGCATCATGGAAGAAGAACAGACTAGGTCATGTGGGTAAATTTGTACAACCTCTGCAGAGTGTTAAATCTAAGTACTTAGCCGCGTCCCCGGTTACGGACAATTTGAGCGAACTGACAAGGATCCTGTTCGAAAGTCTCCTCATCCCAACTTCTTAAATTAAAATTTGATGGGTGAACAAGGGTAGGAGGTTTCCATCAGTGGTATTCCAGGTTCATTGATTTCTATCAATGGAACCACATAATTAGAAGGGAAGAAAATGATTTGACAATTGATAGGAGAAAACTGGCTTTATGCAAATCATACCTGAGCTCTACCAGCCAAATGTACACTTAAGTGTTAGGTTGCCATTTGAGTCCACCATAGTGTCATCTTGCCAATACATTCAAAGTATTGACCATTCGTGGCTGCAACCTTTCATGTTGCAGATGTTTTGAAAGACGAGTGAGTTACGATGATTAGGGTTACGAGTCTATCCTCAACATGCTCGCCTGTGGCACATGAAGACGAAGGACTCCATGCTGTCTATGTTTGTTCGTTGTGAAACTCTGATGATATGCTAGCCTTGTGCTATGCAATTTGTAATACATTATGTATCTTCTGGATCATACGATGTAATAAAGACCTTGTTTCTTGGTATTACATCTTGTACTATGTGTGCTAGCGATTGATCCGAGGACTAGCACGGATACACAGCAGATCGGCACCCTAGAAAGGTGAGGTCGCTGCGTAGCGACCTCGCCTTTAGGTGCCGATCTCGTGCGTATCCGTGCTAGTCCCTGGATCAATCGCTAGCACACATGTACAAGATGAAATACCAAGAAACAAGGGTCTTTATTACATCGTATGATCCGAATTTACATAAAGGATTACAAATTGCATAGCACAAGGCTAGCATATCATCAGAGTTTCACAACGAATAAACATAGACAGCATGGAGTCCTTCGTCTTCATGTGCCATAGGCAAGCATGTTGAGGATAGACTCGTAACCCTAACCATCGTAACTCACTCGTCTTTCAAAACATCTGCAACATGAAAAGTTACAGCCACGAATGGTCAATACTTTGAATGTATTGGCAAGATGACACTATAGTGGACTCAAATGGCAACCTAGCACTTAGTCTACATTTGGCTGGTAGAGCTCAGGCATAATTTGCATAAAGCCAATTTTCTCCTATCATTTGTGAAATCATTTTCTTTCATACTAATTAAGCGGTACCATTGATAGAAATCAATGAACCTGGAAACCACCGGTAAAGCCCCGGTGAATCCTCCTACCCATGATCAACTTGGTTTGGGCGAACTACCCCTGTAGACTCAGACCATAGACATGGCACGGGACCTACTAGCCGATAGTCACTTACACCAATTGTCATAACCCTGTTCACCCATCAAGTTTTATTTAAGAAGTTGGGATGAGGAGACTTTCGAACATGTGCCTTGTCAGTTCGCTCAAATTGTCCGTAACCGGGGACACGACTAAGTACTTAGATTTAACATTCTGCAGAGGTTGTACAAATTTACCCACATGACCTAGTCTGCTCTTCTTCCATGATGCACATTTTGCTCAAATGGACTGATTTTGACTAGGAAGAGACTTTTCCGAAGTGATCACCTGCACCTTCTCTACGGACCCGCTCCAACCTACAATCCCCTACATCATCATGTCACGTAGGGCCCAGGTTCTCACAACATACTCCGTCAAGCTAGAGCTCATATAGCATGTGGCTGTACGGTAAGCTAATGAGCAAGGTTGTCTATTATCTCTTTGTTCCTGGGTGGCCGTCCACAAGTGCAATACACACGACCGCCATAGATATGACTCCGGTGTAACCACTCAATATAATCCAATCCAAGCCACATTCCATCCAGGTAGTTCATTGAATTTAGTTGTTTTTCCATAACCACTACTAAAACATTTTCATAGCATAGCTAAGCATCAACTAAATTTAATGGCGACAAAATATAGTCAGGTGGAAGTAGCTATCTATTGGGATTACAAAAGCAAAGCATACCCTGGACATACTACAAAAATCTCTACGGTGCATGAATAAAATCTAGGACATTTGTGAGGGTGTGTCACTTGCCTTTTGGTAGTCGAAGAAGGTTCACTTCTCTCAATCAAAACACGTAGCTCTCCGTACGAACTATAAGATAAAGATAGTACAACATAAACACACAATTCATAACAACATAATACAATCAAGACAAACAATTTGGAAAACGCTCTATGGTAGTAAGGTGTGGCATGAGGTTTGGCTTGCAAGATATGGTTCGATAGATTGGGAAGGGTCATGTACTTAGAAAGGAAAAGATTATCCAAGTCAAATGCTTACGAGTAAAAGATTAACAAGGGCTATGGTCAAGGGTTGTTTGCTACACCGGTATGAATAATTGGAAGGATTGATATGTTATACTAATATGTGGAATGACCCATGTGAATAGAATCACACAAGTCTCAAATGCAATTTGACATAGTGTGACAACACTTATCAAAGTAGCACAAGATCACACATAGTATTGGGTATGAACTAATGATATATGAAACTACTCAAATAACTCATTTTCTATTTGAATAATATAGACTAAGATAATATATTGTGTATAGATGTGATCATGGAACATAATGAATGTGTATAAATGATATGCATAGTCAAAGACCGATATTGCGGACCATAGAAATACCGCGAAAACAAGGTGCGTGAATCTGACATGTAAAATGTCCAGAATGATCTACGCATTTTACTGATTCCAACGATATCATACTTGTCGAAAACCGACGTGTAGGACTCTAGATATGGATTTTACAGTTCACAGATAAATTCTAATGGTGTCCGAAAAGTTGTCCGAACAAATTTCTCGGATGGAAAAACTTCCTACACGAGAGTTGTAGATAATAATTTTACAAACCTAACGCAAGAACCACTATTTAAAACGGAGATCTAAATCTATAGTTACGGAATTTCAAGATTATCATGAGCTAGATCAAACTACGGGAAGTCGATCGGATCGATCGGATGTCCAGCTAATCCAGCACACTTGGATTTAGATCTAACGGTTTCAAAAAGGATCACCACACTTCTATTCTAAACTTAACACTACAGAGCAGACTAAATCGTGAGTGGAAGAAGGAATTACCGCGGCAGAACGTTGAAGGACGTGGACGATGGAGCTGCGGGCGTCGTGCTGCTGCGTGTGATGCGCGGCAGAGAGAAAGAGCAGCAGCAACGCGGCGTGTAAGCAGAGAGGAAGAAAGCGCAGCTGCGCTGTGTGGAGTGCGTCTGGGTCTCCCGAGGCAGGTATAAATAGAGGCATGGGGACTGTCCAGGTTCAGAGGATCGACAGCACGGGCGTAACGCGCGGGCGGCAATCACGGGAGAATTACTTGCGAGCGAGGCGTTAGCTGGGGGCGGTCGTGGACGGGCATTGCTTTACACCGACCTGGTCGGCACCAGACAGGTTGCCGCACACCCCTGGCCGTACGTGGGCTTGGCCCACGTTCGTTACTAGTGTTTAGGTTTGGTTCGGGAATTATAATAGATCGTTCGTTCCGTAAGTTTTGGTATACTACGTTCACAAAGTGATTCGTATCCATCTAAAAAAAAATGATTCGTATCTTTGCATTCCGCTCATGATTCCCTACTAGCTCGTTCCAATCCTCAGATAAAAAAAAACTATTTTCGCTTTTTTAAAAAAAACTTTTGAACAATTTTCAAATTGAAACAAATTTTAAATTTGAACAATTTTAAGTTTCAACAATTTTCTAATCTGAACAATTTTAAGTTTAAACTATTTTCTAATTTGAACATTTTTTTTTAATTTGAACAATTTTCTACTTTGAACAATTTTCGATGTGAACAAATTTTAAATTTGAACAAAATTTACATTTGAACATTTTTTTAAATTTGAACAAATTTTAAATTTGAACATTTTAAAATTTGAAACAATTTTTGAATTTGAACAAATTTCATATTTGAACGGTTTTTAAATTTGAACGGTTTTCAAATTTGAACGGTTTTTAGATTTGAACGATTTTCAAATTTAATTTTTTTTAATTTAATTTTTTTCAATTTGAATAATTTTTAAAAATTAAAATTTTCGAATCTATAAAAATATAAACAAAACCGAAAACAGAAAAAAGAAAAGAAAACAGAAAACAGAAAAAGAAACCAGAAAAGAAAAAAAGAAAAAGCAAAAACGAACTGCACAGGCTAAACAGACCCAAATGGGCCTGGCCCATACCCGACCAGGGGGTGTGCGGTGGCCGGTAGCCACCGACCTGGTCGGTGTATAGGTTTTGCCGTCGTGGACGCGGGCGGGAGCGCCGTGCGGCTGGGCCAAGGCGGCGTGGGGTGGGCCGGGGGCCTGGCCGGGTGGGCTGCGGCTGGCGGGGCGCGGGTGCGGGGTTGGGCCGTGGTGTCGAGCTCGGCCGTTCGGCCAGCGCACCCTTTTTCCCCTTTTTTTTCAGAGTTCTTTTGGAGTACCAAAAATAGTCAGAAAATATTAAAAAATATATGTGTGGAATCCTCTTGAAAAGGGCTTTAATATGGAACCACTTTTAAAACCAAAAGCAAACTTTGTAAAACCAAAGTTGGCATACATGCCAAGTGGCTATTAGTGCCATTTTCGGATTTAAAATATTTTCGCAAATAAATGCTTTTATAAGTTTCAAAACCTCTGAACAAAAAAAGAGTATCGGTGGCAAATCTTTTGAAACACACGGTTTATGAAAACCCCTATTTTTGGAAATATCTTTTTAATAAACACAAAAGTTTTAATTCTTTGTGAAATTTCAAATATGACAAACAGATAAACACTCGCTTTATTTTATTTTCACATTCCAAAATTTTGGGATGTGACAGACTACCACCCTTAAAAGAAATCTCGTCCCCGAGATTTGAAGAGGCTAGAAAGAAAATAGGTTTGACATTAGTCGAGGTAGGCTACCACTCTTAAAAGAAACTTTTGCAGCTAGACTAGGTCTTGGGCTCATGCTGTGTTCATCCTTGGTATGACTTGGCACTGGGGCGTCTCTTCAAAATCTATGGCTTTTGACCTTCAATAGGTGGTTGGTTATTCACATATAGTGAACAACATATCTCTTCAAGGTGACTTGAGTCGGGTTTTTCCTCATGGCTGGGTTTCTAAACCCTATGGGCTGGCTGTTGAACTACTTTTGACAGAAGGGGTCACTCTTTTGGTCAAAACGAAAACCAATGTGAGAGTACTTCAAGGCATCCTTCATCTTCTTACTTGAAGGTCTTCCAATATTTTTCATCTAGTGGTTGGGTCTTTAATCTCACCGTAGTCCTACGTTTGGCAGCACTTGCCATACTATAAGGGTATACTATCTATTCACCCTATGGTTTAGGCTTATCAGCGACGTCTCTTTTGTAGGTATGTCTCTCTAGATTTACCATTCCTCTTAACAAGAGCAAACAATATGAGTAGTCGTCATGGGGGCCAATCCATGTCGCACCCAATCATTACCTTGTATTCAGTTTGGTATATCTCGCATTCTAACTCTTAGTCAACCTCATAAGTTTGAAAAAAAAAATCATGGAGAATTGAATCAATGTTTCAATCCCCATTATATAATTGTTTTGAAAACATTTCTATCGATTCTTAACTAGGGTTTTGCGTATCTCTCATTCTACGCTTCTTCATCTTGATAGGAAATATCAGGGTTGGTTTTGCTAAGGTTGTCTTCATGACGATTTGTCAAGAAACACTTGTTGGATTGGGTATAGATGAGAATAGATAGAAAGATTCTAAAGAAGATTCCTACCCTCGACACAACATATCAAGCCAAATCATCAAACAACAAACAACTAAGAAGCAACAAGCAAACTAATGAAACACAAGCAATCTAGTTGGTCATACCACAGTTTGGTAAGATCAGTACTTTGTTATGCTATCGTTGGTTCGCTAAAGGAGAACTAATGGTGGTCTAGTCTATTATATCTCGAGTGCTTCAAGTTCCTCTTTTACTTCCGACTTGTTTCTAGGTATTGTAGAGTCTAGAGAGAAGTCTATCTTCAAGTCCTTCGTTGGTCTTCAATGTAATGAATCATGGTATTGAGGAAATAACATAAGAAGTATCGGTCTTCGTGCTTCAGTCTCTTGGGCATCAGTAGTCCGTTCTTGATCGTTTCTTTGGGATAGATCATCTAAGAAAAGAGGAAAACATTTTTGAGGATGGAGTAGGTGAGAATACTAGAAGTTCACAAAACAAACACCCTTTTAATTCAAATAGGATTAGACAAAATTTTCGTCCTACGGTCTTCCTATTTCTAATCCAAACCTAGGATCACGAACCTACGGTCAACACAATGCTCTGATACCATCTGTAGCGACCTCACCTTTTAAGGTGCCGATCTCTGTGCGTATCTGTGCTAGTCCCTGGATCAATCGCTAGCACACACAGTACAAGATGTAATACCAAGAAACAAGGGTCTTTATTACATCGTATGATCCAGAATTTACATAAAGGATTACAAATTGCATAGCACAAGGCTAGCATATCATCAGAGTTTCACAACGAATAAACATAGACAGCATGGAGTCCTTCGTCTTCATGTGCCACAGGCAAGCATGTTGAGGATAGACTCGTAACCCTAACCATCGTAACTCACTCGTCTTTCAAAACATCTGCAACATGAAAAGTTACAGCCACGAATGGTTAATACTTTGAATGTATTGGCAAGATGACACTATAGTGGACTCAAATGGCAACCTAGCACTTAGTGTACATTTGGCTGGTAGAGCTCAGGCATAATTTGCATAAAGCCAATTTTCTCCTATCATTTGTGAAATCATTTTCTTTCATACTAATTAAGCGGTACCATTGATAGAAATCAATGAACCTGGAAACCACCGGTAAAGCCCCGGTGAATCCTCCTACCCATGATCAACTTGGTTTGGGCGAACTACCCACGTAGACTCGGACCATAGACATGGCACGGGACCTACTAGCCGATAGTCACTTACACTAATTGTCATAACCCTGTTCACCCATCAAGTTTTATTTAAGAAGTTGGGATGAGGAGACTTTCGAACATGTGCCTTGTCAGTTCGCTCAAATTGTCCGTAACCGGGGACACGGCTAAGTACTTAGATTTAACACTCTGCAGAGGTTGTACAAATTTACCCACATGACCTAGTCTGCTCTTCTTCCATGATGCACATTTTGCTCAAATGGACTGATTTTGACTAGGACGAGACTTTTCCGAAGTGATCACCCAGACCTTTCTCTACGGACCCGCTCCAACCTACAATCCCCTACATCATCATGTCACGTAGGGCCCAGGTTCTCACAACATACTCCGTCAAGTCAGAGCTCATATAGCATGTGGCTGTACGGTAAGCTAATGAGCAAGGTTGTCTATTATCTCTTTGTTCCTGGGTGGCCGTCCACAAGTGCAATACACACGACCGCCATAGATATGACTCCGGTGTAACCACTCAACATAATCCAATCCAAGCCACATTCCACCCAGGTAGTTCATTGAATTTAGTTGTTTTTCCATAACCACTACTAAAACATTTTCATAGCATAGCTAAGCATCAACTAAATTTAATGGCGACAAAATATAGTCAGGTGGAAGTAGCTATCTATTGGGATTACAAAAGCAAAGCATACCCTGGACATACTACAAAAATCTCTACGGTGCATGAATAAAATCTAGGACATTTGTGAGGGTGTGTCACTTGCCTTTTTGGTAGTCGAAGAAGGTTCACTTCTCTCAATCAAAACACGTAGCTCTCCGTACGAACTATAAGATAAAGATAGTACAACATAAACACACAATTCATAACAACATAATACAATCAAGACAAACAATTTGGAAAACGCTCTATGGTAGTAAGGTGTGGCATGAGGTTTGGCTTGCAAGATATGGTTCGATAGATTGGGAAGGGTCATGTACTTAGAAAGGAAAATATTATCCAAGTCAAATGCTTACGAGTAAAAGATTAACAAGGGCTATGGTCAAGGGTTGTTTGCTACACCGGTATGAATAATTGGAAGGATTGATATGTTATACTAATATGTGGAATGACCCATGTGAATAGAATCACACAAGTCTCAAATGCAATTTGACATAGTGTGACAACACTTATCAAAGTAGCACAAGATCACACATAGTATTGGGTATGAACTAATGATATATGAAACTACTCAAATAACTCATTTTCTATTTGAATAATATAGACTAAGATAATATATTGTGTATAGATGTGATCATGGAACATAATGAATGTGTCTAAATGATATGCATAGTCAAAGACCGATATTGCGGACCATAGAAATACCACGAAAACAAGGTGCGTGAATCTGACATGTAAAATGTCCAGAATGATCTACGCATTTTACTGATTCCAACGATATCAGACTTGTCGAAAACCGACGTGTAGGACTCTAGATATGGATTTTACAGTTCACAGATAAATTCTAATGGTGTCCGAAAAGTTGTCTGAATAAATTTCTCGGATGGAAAAACTTCCTACACGAGAGTTGTAGATAATAATTTTACAAATCTAACGCAAGAACCACTATTTAAAACGGAGATCTAAATCTATAGTTACGGAATTTCAAAGATTATCATGAGCTAGATCAAACTACGGGAAGTCGATCGGATCGATCGGATGTCCAGCTAATCCAGCACACTTGGATTTAGATCTAACGGTTTCAAAAGGATCACCATACTTCTATTCTAAACTTAACACTACAGAGCAGACTAAATCGTGAGTGGAAGAAGGAATTACCGCGGCAGAACGTTGAAGGACGTGGACGATGGAGCTGCGGGCGTCGTGCTGCTGCGTGTGATGCGCGGCAGAGAGAAAGAGCTGCAGCAACGCGGCGTGTAAGCAGAGAGGAAGAAAGCGCAGCTGCGCTGTGTGGAGTGCGTTTGGGTCTCCCGAGGCAGGTATAAATAGAGGCATGGGGACTGTCCAGGTTCAGAGGATCGACAGCACGGGCGTAACGCGCGGGCGGCAATCACGGGAGAATTACTTGCGAGCGAGGCGTTAGCTGGGGGCGGTCGTGGACGCGGGCGGGAGCGCCGTGCGGCTGGGCCAAGGCGGGGTGGCCGGGTGGGGTGGGCCGGGGGCCTGGCCGGGTGGGCTGCGGCTGGCGGGGCGCGGGTGCGGGGTTGGGCCGTGGTGTCGAGCTCGGCCGTTCGGCCAGCCCACCCTTTTTCCCCTTTTTTTTCAGAGTTCTTTTGGAGTACCAAAAATAGTCAGAAAATATTAAAAAAAATATGTGTGGAATCCTCTTGAAAAGGGCTTTAATATGGAACCACTTGTAAAACCAAAAGCAAACTTTGTAAAACCAAAGTTGGCATACATGCCAAGTGGCTATTAGTGCCATTTTCAGATTTAAAATATTTTCGCAAATAAATGCTTTTATAAGTTTCAAAACCTCTGAACAAAAAAAGAGTATCGGTGGCAAATCTTTTGAAATACACGGTTTATGAAAACCCCTATTTTGGAAATATCTTTTTAATAAACACAAAAGTTTTAATTCTTTGTGAAATTTCAAATATGACAAACAGATAAACACTCGCTTTATTTTATTTTCACATTCCAAAATTTTGGGATGTGACAGTGTCTATCCTTTTTCTGGTGATGTTGACTGTTGTGCAGGGTTGTCAGTGCGCAGTTTACAGCAGGACACAAAATAAACAGGAAATTACGTCTAAATCCCTAAGATTTACATGGTAGACCCCATGCTGAAAGCAAGAAATGCGATCGGGTCCTTAATAGGCACCATCCGGATTGATCCTCGTCGCAGCCGGGGACGAACCACTTGGCGCGACCAAATCGCCATGGCTACAGAGCCTGCACACCATGGCCTACGAGCTGAGCTAGAAACGACCTGCCAAAACCGGCAGCCAACGGAGGTGGATAATTGGAGAGAGAGAGAGAGAGTGTGTGTGTGTGTGTTGATGCCTCTCTCTTGACAAAGAAGATGGCTGGGAGTTTGCCTACCTAGCGTACGTGACTTGTGCTCACAGAAGTGTGGGACCTCACGCATGGGAACCACACGTAAGTGACAGACTTGTTGCTCTAATAACTCGGGTGATCATTATATTGTATTAGTACATAGTTTCCTATGGATCCTTCTTAGTCACTCCAAAATGAAGCTCTTTGGGAGGGTTTTTGAAATTTCCATGTTTGAAACCAACAATAAGAAGACTATGTGCCTTGATTTTTCATTTTTTTAAATTTTGCCCATTTGAATCTTGGTCAAATCCTAGGTTTGACCATGATTTAAACAAGTTTAAAACATGAATATGAAAAATTAAGCATGTATCCTTCATAGTCACTCCAAAATGAAGCTCTTGAGAGGGTTTTTGAAATTTCCATGTTTGAAACCAAAAAACCACGTACTTCTCTTCATGCTTGACTTCATAAGAGAGAGTTTGGGGATAGGGGTAGCTTGATACATGAATTTTCTGGTTTGAATATGTCTAGACCTTGTTTATCAACTTAATTGAATGCTTACTAGATGACATAAGATGACTATGTGCATTGGTTTTTCATTTTATTGTTTTTTTATTTTGAATTTTTATGCCCATTTGAATCTTGGTCAAATCCTAGGTTTGACCATGATTTAAACAAGTTTAAAACATGAATATAAAAAATTAAGCATCTATCCTTCTATTAGTCACTCCAATATGTAGCTCTTGGGAGGGTTTTTGAAATTTCCATGCTTGAAACCAAAAACCACTTCTCTTCATGCATGCTTGACTTCATAAGACAGAGTTTAGGGTTAGGGGGTAGATACATGATTTTCCTGGTTTGAATATGTGTAGACCTTGTTTATCAAATTAATTGAATGCTTACTATATAACATATAAGAAGACCTTGTTTTTTTGAACTTTTATACCCATTTGAATCTTGGTCAAATCCTTGGTTCCACCAAGATTTGAATAAGTTAAAAACATGAATATGAAAAAGTAAGCATGTATGCTTCTTAGTCACTTCAAAATGAAGCTCTTGGGAGGGTTTTTGAATTTCCATGTTCGAAACCAAAAACCACATATCTTCATGCTTGACTTCATGAAACAGAGTTTAGGGTTAGGGGTAGATACATGCTTGATTTTTCTTGTTTGAATATGTCTAGACCTTGTTTATCAACTTAATTGAATGCCTACTATATAACATAAGAAGACCTTTTTTGTTTTTTTTTAATTTTTATACCCATTTGAATCTTGGTCAAATCCTAGGTTTCACCAAGATTTGAATAAGTTTAAAACATGAATATGAAAAAGTAAGCATGCATGTATGCTTCTTAATTAATCACTTCGAAATGAAGCTCTTGGGATGGTTTTTGAAATTTCCATGTTTGAAACCAAAAACCACATATCTTCATGCATGCGCTTGACTTCATGAGACAGAGTTTAGTGTTAGGGGGTAGATACATGATTTCTCTCGTTTGAATATGTCTAGACCTTGTTTATCAACTTAATTGAATGCTTACTATATGACATAAGAAGACTATGTGCCTTGAATTTTTTTAAAATTTTGCCCATTTGAATCTTGGCCAAATCCTAGGTTTGACCATGATTTAAACAAGTTTAAAACATGAATATGAAAAATGAAGCATGTATCATTCGTAGTCACTCCAAAATGAAGCTCTTGAGAGGGTTTTTGAAATTTCCATGTTTGAAACCAAAAAACCACGTACTTCTCTTCATGCTTGACTTCATAAGACAGAGTTTGGGGTTAGGGTTAGCTTGATACATGAATTTTCTGGTTTAAATATGTCTAGACATTGTTTATCAACTTAATTGAATGCTTACTAGATGACATAAGATGACTATGTGCATTGGTTTTTTTTTTTGAATTTTTATGCCCATTTGAATCTTGGTCAAATTCTAGGTTTGACCATGATTTAATCAAGTTTAAAACATGAATATGAAAAATTAAGCATCTATCCTTCTTAGTCACTCCAATTTGTAGCTCTTGGGAGGGTTTTTGAAATTTCCATGCTTGAAAACCAAAAACCACTTTTCTTCATGCATGCTTGACTTCATAAGACATAGTTTAGGGTTAGGGGTAGATATATACATGATTTTCCTACTAGTTTGAATATGTCTAGACCTTGTTTATCAATTTAATTGAATGCTTACTATATGACATGAGCAGACCTTGGTTTTAATTTTTTTATACCCATTTGAATCTTCGTCAAATCGTAGGTTTGTTGACCAAGATTTGAACAAGTTTAAAACATGAATATGAAAAAGTAAGCATGTATGCGTCTTAACTAG